>NC_092742.1:108366181-108696598 GCF_047496795.1 Chiloscyllium punctatum | reverse complement strand
ATTTAAGCTTTTATCGTCTTGAGTTGGACTTTCCAATATTTTGATTCTTCACCTGTTCATCTTAGAACGAAAGGGATCAAATGATTTGTGAAGAAAACAGGAACTGTTGCCTTCTTCAGTCCTATACCTCCCAGCTCTGGTTCTCCTTTTGTAGTTTTTTGTACACGCAGGCTGGCTTCAACGTTGGGTTTTAATGACAACTAACTTTACATGGTAATATCTCTGCCCAGTATCATCTTCGAAAATGATAATATTAGCATCTCTCAATCTCACAATCAGCGTTGTTCGTTTAGTTTCTCTTCTGGCAGGGGAATGAAACCAGCGCTACAAACCAGATGATGTAGTAGCCAGTGAACAGCCAGATATAGGTTGCAGCGAGTCTGTGAGGAGTGGTAGGCACCTGATAGGGCAAAGGCGCAATCAGTGTGGTGGGTTGAAGTGCATCTATGTTAATGCAAGAAGTTTCAGGAATAAGGATGATGAATTAGAACATGGATCAGTCCGTTAAACTGTGATGTTTGGCCATCATGGAGAATTGGATATCACAGGGGCAGATGTGGTCATTGTAGTGTCCAGTGTTAAGATGTTCCAAAATGAATAGGGGTGGATGGGTGTGGCAGATTACAGATGTGGAGAAGTGTATTGCTAATCAGGACTAGTATTGCAGGTGCAGAAAGGGAGATCAACGAGGAGGGTTTGTCGACTGAATCATTACAGGTGGAAGTCAGAAAGAGGAAAGGAGCAGTCCCTTTATTGGGGGTTTCCACCGACACGCCCCCCTCCCACCAATAGCAGCAGAGACGGAGGAGCAGATTGCAAGGCAGATTTTGGCAATGTGCAGAAGTAACAATACAGTTTTCATGGTAGATTTGACTTAGTTCAAATACTTTGGATGGATTAGTTTTTGTCAGGTGTGTCCAGGAAAGGTTCCTGATTCAATATGTAGATGGACTGATAAAGGGAGGCCATACTGAGTTTGGTGCGTGGCAACGAACCATGCCAGGTGTTAGATCTCTCAGTGGGAGAACACTTCGGTGGTAGTGATCAAAACTCCCTGAGTTTTACGATACTCATAGAGAGGGATAGAAGTAGATGATTTGCGAAAATATTTAATTGAGGGAGAGGGAATTACAATGAAATTAGGCAGGAACAGGGGTGCCTAAACTGAGAACAGAAATCAAGGAAATGCATGACAGATGTGTGGAGATTATGTAGGGGGCACTTGCTGATCGTGATGGAGAGGTCTGTCCCACTGAAACAAGGATGGAGTAGTAGTTTGAAAGTACCTTGGGTGACAAGATATTTGAAACATCTAGTTAAGAGGAAGAAGGAACTTTCTTAAGGTTGAGGAAGCAAGGATCAAGCAGGGCCCTAGACGGTTACAAGATAGCCAGGAAGGTAGTGAAGAACGGACTGAGGAGACTCAGAAGGGGGCATTAATAGGCTTTAGTAGATAGAATTAAGGAAATGTGTAAGGCATTCTACAGTTATGGAGGAACAAGAGAATGGCTGGAGGTCGGTTAGGCATATCAGGAATAATGGAGGGAACTTATGCCTGGAGTCGGAGAAGCTCGGGGAGGTCCTTCATTCAATATTCACTCCTGAGAGGGACCTTGATGTTTCCAAGGACAGCATGAAACAGATTTCTATATCAAACAGGTTGCTGTGAAGACGGAGAATGCGCTGACCATTTTGGAAGTCATGAGGATAAATACCCTTAGTTACGACAGGAAGCGAGAAAAGAGAGTGTTGCGACTTTGGCAAATTTCGTTGCATCCTCACTGTCCACTTGAGTAGTGCCATAATGTTTGGAGGGTGGCAAAAGTGATTCTCAAGTTCAAGAAAGAAAAGAGGATTATTCTGGAATATATAGACCAGTCAGTCTCACATCTGTGGTAGCTAGAATATTGGAGAGGATTCTGAAAGACAGGATATATAATAATTTGGAAAAGTATAGATTGTTTAGAAATAGTCAGCAAGATATGACAAAACACATTGATAAAGGTAGACCAGTGGAAATGGTCTACTCGGATTTTAGTAAGTTGTCTGAGCAGGTTCCCAGGAGTCGGCTCATTCATAAAGAAATTAGGCATGGCGGACAGAGAAATCTAGCTGGCCCATAGAAGACAGAGGTTGGCGATAAATGGATAGTTTTCGGCCTGGAGCTCGGTGAACAGTCGTGTTCTGCAGGAATGAGTTCTGCCACCTCTGCTGTTTGTGATGTTTATAAATAACTTGGATTAGGAAGTGGAAGGGTGATTGAGTACGTTTGCTCATTATTTGAAGGTTGGATGGATTAGTACATAGTGCAGAAGGTTGCTGTCGGTTGCAACTGGACATTAACAGGATGCAGAACATGGCTGAGAGGTGGCAGAGAAAATTCAAATTGGAAAAGGTTGAAGTGATTCACTTTGCAAAGTCGAATTTGAATGCAGAATACAGGGTTAAAGGCAGGATTCTTGCCAGTGTGGGGGACAGAGAGATCTTGCAGTCGCTGTCCATAGATCCCTCAAAGTTGCCAGCCACATTGATAGGGCTATCAAGATGTTACATGTTGTGTTTGCTTTTATTAGCAGAGGAATGGACTTTAAGAGCAGCGAGGTTATGTAGCTGCTCGAAAAAGCTCTGGTCATACCACGCTAGGAATAGGTGTTAAGTCCTGGTCATTTCATTTTAGGAAGGATGTAAAAGCTTTAGAGAGGATGCAGAGGAAAATTACCAGAATGTTGCCGGGATTGGAGGGGATATCTTATGTAGAAGATTGAAGGATCGAGGGCTTATCTCATTGGCACGAAGAAGGATGAGAAATTACTTGATAGACGTGTAGAAGATTAAGGAGAGGCATAGATAGACTGTATAGCTAGAGACGTTTTATTTCCAGGGCGAAACGGCTATCACGAGGGCATAGTTTGAGGTGATTGGCAGATGGTTTATGGGAGATGTCAGAAGTAGATTCATTGCACAGAGAGTGGTGGGTGCATGGAATGCTTTGTCCACAGTGGTGTTAAAGTAAAATACAAGATGGACAATTAAGCAACTCTTGGAAAGTAACATGGAAGATAGTACAACGAAGGATAAGTAGGTTAGTCTGATCTTAGAGAATGATAATACATCTGTGCAACATCGAGGGCTGAAGGGCTTCTACTGTGCTGCATTGAAATATGTTCTGTCACTACTTTATTGTTAATTTCTTTTGAAAGGTTGGTTTGCAATTAACAGATTTGTATGAGACCATATCCATGTCCGGCAGTTATTCCGCAGATTAAACTGAATTACCAAAGGGGGTCGAGACTGTGGTGCTGGAAAAGCCAGCAGGGCAGGCAGCATCCGAGGAGAGAAGAATTAACGTTTCAGGCATAACCGGTCATCAGGAATCTAATTCCCAGATTGTGATTCGGATGCTGCATGACCTGCTTCGCTATTCTAGCACTACACTCTCGACTTTGAATTCCCAAAGCACTTGGAACGTGAATGGAAAAAACAGCATGCACAGCGGGGAGAAACACATCTACTCTCTGTTTTAAAGACGTCTGACAACATTTATTTGAAAGGTCAAATCGGCACAGTCATACTGGGAAGTGGCTGTTCACCTGTTCTGAACGTATTTGACTTAGTCATACCACCTGCAGAGACACCAGCAAGTACACACTTGGAAGAATCTTTTCAGCTGCTCCTGTGTGGTAAGAAATTAACTCGCTTATCCAATGTGCTCATACACCACTGTGGTCATGCTAGAGAATGACGATTTCTTGGCTTCATGTGTGGGAAGGGATTCACTCAGTTATCCTCCAGGCTGAGACACCATAAAATTTACACTGGGTGGTGGGGGAGGGGAGGAAACTGTTCACCTGCTTCCAGGGATTCATCCAGTTACCCAGTCTGCTGAGGCCACTATTGACTTCACACTGCAGAGACACCAACACATCTGTTCTGTGTGTTAGAAATAGTTCAGTTATGCAAATAACCTGAGGATACACCAATGAGTTCTCACTGGAGAGAAACCGTTCACTAGCCCAACGTGTGGGAAAGGATTCACTCAGACAACCCACATGTGAATTCAACATTATGTTCACACGAGGAATAAACCATTCATCTGTTCTGCACGTAGAAAGGGATTCAGTCAAATATTCAACCTACTACAATACCAGCGAGGTTAGACTGGAGAGAGACCATATATTGGTTATGATTGTAGGAAAGTATTCCCTTAGTCACCCAAACTGCTGAGGCACAAGCAAATTCACAAATGGGCATAGTGTAGGGTTTTCTCTTATTCACATTAAGTGTTTGGAAACACCATCAGTCTTGTTATCTTTTGGAGACAAAAACAGTATCAATCAAGTTTCTGTTAAATGCATGACAATCAAATTGATATCATAACTCAAAATCAATTTACTTTCTACTGAAGGGCTCTCCATCTCACCTACCTCCTCAATTGTCAGGTCCGCCATATATGAGGATCCCATGGAGTTTCCTTCACAATACAAATTAGACAATCTTATCAGCCAACTCTGCTGGTTCCTTTCCTACAGCTATGTCAATTTGTATCTGAAAATCCCATCACTGTAGGTATGATCCAACATCATTGTTCTGTATTCCCCCTATTTCTTATCTTGGCCTGTCAGTTCTCGTTGTACTGCACATAAACGTTTGCATACAGGGCCTGCAGGAAGATTTCAGCGTTTACATATTATCAATAGGAATGGAATCATACTCCAACAAACCATTCAAAATCGTGGTCTGGCACATTCCCCAATTAAATTATTACGAAGTCAAAAGCGTTTACCATCATTTAAGTTAAGTTGTGTTTTTCTGAATTTCAAGTATAGCCACAACTGCCAGCTAAAGGTCAGGCTGTTCGAAATATAACAGTCAGAGACAAAATAAACTGCAGATGATGGAATCCAAAATAGACAGGCTGGAGTCTGGAAGAGCTCAACAAGACAGGCAGGCATCGGGAGGTCGAGAAATCGACATTTAAGGTGTAACTTTCTTCAGGATTGGGAGTGGGTATGGGGGAAGCTGCAGATAAAGGGGGTGGAGGGGCTGTGTGGTGAAGTGAGGACATGCAGAGACAGGTAGAGGGTACAAGCTGGTTGGTCAATGGGAGGAATCAATCTGGTTGCTGGGAGGGAGGAGTGGATGGGATGGGGTAGGGAGGGAAGGGTGTCAGGGATGGGGAGGGAGGTTATTTGAAAATAATGTTGAGTCCTCTGGGCTGTAAGCTGCCCAGGCGGAAGCTGAGGTTTTGTTCCTCCAACTGCACCGTGGTTGGCTTTGACTATGGATGAGGAGGAGGACAAGGATGATCATGTGAGAGCGGGAATGGGAATTAAAATGGGTGGCGACTGGGAGTTCCAGGCAGCTCCTGCAGCCAGACTGTGTTGCTCAGAGATCTGTTCCTTAATTTACCTTCACACCTGATGCAGTAAACTAGATTGGAAGAGAGGCAAGTGATCCTCTGTCTCACCTGGCGTACTGTTTGGAGCCTTGGATGGAGATGAGAGGGGTGCACTGGCAGGTTTTGCAACGTTTCCGATTGTAGAGCAAGGTACCTGGGATTTGGGGTGGAAGGGACTCGGTTGGGACAGTGTCCTAAACCAAGAATATCGGATGTAATGGTCCTTCTGGAAGGCAGAGAAACGTGAGGGGAAATGTTCTTCGTGGTGGGGTTTTGTTGGTATTAGTGGACGTGTTTAAGGATGATGGGCTGTATGCAGAGGTGTGGTAGTAGGTGTTGACAAGGAGGACTCTGTCTTTAATACGTTGTGGGGGGAGTGGAGGCGGGGCAGAGGAAGGCTGTCTGGATGACAAAGGGATGAAGAAGACAAAGTTCAAAATGAGGGGATATTTGAGATGTTCGCGAATGGAATGTCTCCTCATCCAAACAGATGCATCAGAGTGGAAGGTTTGGGAGAAATGGATGGAGGTCTTGCAGGATACTGGGTGGGAGCAGGTGTATTCCAGGTAGTTATAGGAGTCTATGGTTGTAACAAGCGTCCAGCTAGAGCCTGTCGACAGAGATGGAAATGGTGAGGTCAAGAAAGGTGGGGTGAGGTGTCTGAGATAGAGGAAGTGAATTTGAGGGCAGAATGGAAATTCTGGGCGAAGATGATGAACTGCTCCAGTTGGGACTTGGTGCACAATGCAGCAGTGATACAGTTACCAATGTATTAGTGGAAAAATTGGGTACAGT
Organism: Chiloscyllium punctatum; assembly: GCF_047496795.1. Taxonomy (NCBI): domain Eukaryota; kingdom Metazoa; phylum Chordata; class Chondrichthyes; order Orectolobiformes; family Hemiscylliidae; genus Chiloscyllium; species Chiloscyllium punctatum. The sequence goes on along the minus strand of NC_092742.1, from coordinate 108,690,405 downwards.
GCCTGTATTGGTACTGAACATGGATATAACCGACAAAGAGACTGGTGGATTTGGGGCCCATCCAGGTGCCCATGGCCATCCCTTTTATTTGGAGGAAATGGGAGGGGTTAAAGGAAAACGTATCGAGAGTGAGGACCAGTTCAGAGAGGGGGAGGAGGGTATTGGTGGAGAGGGACTGGATGGGTCTTTTTGAGAGAAAGAAGCGGAGATCCTGGAGGCCATACTTATGGGGAATGGATGTTTGTAAGGACTGCATGTACACAGTGAAGAGAAATCCCTGAGGCCGGGAATGGGAAGTTCCTGAAGAGATGGGTTTTTGGTGTTGCAGATCTAGGTGGGACGTGCCTGAACAAGGGGGGAGATGAGATTTCGGACAAGGTGGGGCAGGAGCAGGCCGAGACCATGGTCAGCCAAGCTAGTTGGGTTTGTGGATCATCGGGAGCAGGAAGAACCAAGCAGAAAGTGGCTGGGGGCTATGAGATTGGAGGCATTGGAGGGGAGATCACCAGGGGCGATAAGGGCATGACAGAGTCCTCCTTGCCCTCACCCAACACCCCACCAGTCTCCACATCAAACCGATTATTCTTAAACATTTCCGCCAACTCCAACTAGACCCTACCACCAAGAACATCGTGCCCTTCCTACCCCTCTCTGCCTTCCACAAGGTCTGTTACCATCGACGCCACTCTCCCAACAGACTTCCCTCAACCCTCAGGTACATTCCCCTGCAACTGGAAAAGATGCAACACCTACCAGAACACCGCGCCATCACCTCTATCCAGAGCTCCAAACAGTCCTTCCAGGTGAGGCAGAGGTTTACCTCTCTCTCTTCTAACCTACTTTACTGCATCAGGTGCCCCAGATGTACTTTTCTCTACATCGGGGAGATCAAATGTCAACTTTGGGACAGGCGAACCAAACATTGCAGCTGGACACGCAGTCGACAACCAGAACTCCCAGTCCCCGCCTATTTCAATTGCCCCAACAATACGCTTTCTGACATAGCCATCCTTGGCCTCCTCCATAGCCACTTTGAACCACACCACAGATTGCAGAAACAACATTTCAGCTTCCGCCCTACATCCCGGAGAACTCAGTGAGTTCTCCAATTTCAAATAACCTTCCTCCCCATCACTCAACTTCTTCCCAGCCCCTCTCCCTCCCTTCCACTGCTCCCTGCCACCAACCAGATTCATTCCTCCCATTGATCTATCAGGTCGTACTCTCTACCAAACTTCACCTATCCCGACTACACCAATCTGCCCCCACCTCCTCCTTTACCTGCAGTTCCTCCCACTCCCACCCCCAGTCGTGAAGAAGGTTTACACCCAAAACGTTGGCTTCTGCACCTCCTGATGATACCTGGTTTGCTGTGTTCTTCCAGCCTCCTGGCTGTCTACTTTGGATTACAGCTTCTGCAGTATTTTTTTTTTGGCTATACTTCATTACATGTACCTTTCCATGAAAAATAAAGAAACAGAGAAACAAGAACAGGAAGAGACCCTTCAGCCCCTCCAAAACTGCTCAGTCTTTCAATTCAATCATGTTTAATCATTCATCTCAGTCCCCTGTTTATTTCCCATACCGTTTGATCTGTTTAACCCCAACAATTATATTTATCTCCTTCCTGAAATCATTCAATGCTTTGGCTTCAACTAATTACTGCGCTAGTGATTCCCACAACCTCACCACTTTCTGAGGAGGGTTTTCCTCATCTCAGGCCTGATTGAACCACCCTGTATCCTTAGACTGTGGTCCCTGCTTCTGGACTGCCTAGTCATCAGGAACATCCTTCCAGAGTTTATCCTGTCTCATCCCTGTCAGAACGTTTTCGGATCTGTGATTCCATTTCATTCTTCTAAACTCCAGAGAATATCGTACTAACCAATCTGGTCCCTCTTTATCTCATTCCTGCCATCCCAGAATTCAGTCCGGTAAATCTTTATTACAATCCCTCTGCAGCCAGAACCTCCTTCCTCACATAAATGAGATCAACACTGCACATGAATCTGCAGTGGTTTTCCCAACAAGACCATGTGCAATTGCAGCAAGTCACCCCTGCCCCTGTACCTGAATCCTGTCACTGGGAAGAGCAACATAACATTTACCTTCTTCAGCCACTGATGCACCTGCCTCCTTATTATTATCACCGGATACAAGGACACACAAGTCACATTGCACTTCCCCCTTTCCCAAACTCTCACCATTCAGAGAATAATCTACGTTCGTGCTTCTGTTCCTAAAGTGTCTCCATATCCTTTACCTGCCAAGCATTTGCCCACTTAGTCGACTTTTCCCAATCAGACTGAATTATCCCTCTGCAACCTCATCACAGCTCACTCTCTCATCAAGCTTTCTGTCATCCGCCAATGTGGACATTTTTACATCTTGTTCCTTCCTCTACATAATCACTATCTATGGTGGATAGCTGGGGCCCAAGTACTGGTCCCTGTTACTACTCACTGTCTGCCATTGAGAAAGAGGCCTGAGCATTCCTGCAATGTGTCTCCTGGTGGATGACCAGTTCTCTACCCATTTCAGTACACTGCCTATAACCACAAGTGTTTTAGTTTTCATTCTAACTTCCAACATGGGACCTTATCGAAATCATTCTTTAAGTGACATTAAACCGATTCCACCCACTCCGCAATCAGCTCTACTCAAGAAATCTCAAAACATTGCAATAGACTTATCGAACATGATTTCTCTTTTGTAAATCCATGCTGACTGTGTCTCATACTCGCACTATCTTCCAGTTGCTTTGCTATTAAATCTTTAATGAAGGATGCCAGCATTTCCCCACTTCGGAAGTCTGGATAATCTATAATATAACAGGATTTAGATCAGTTAGAGGCATTGACAGAAAATTAGAAGATGGAGTTTAATTCTGTCAAACATGAGGTGATGCTTTTTGGAAGGTCACGTTTTGAAATTATACAGTGAATAGCAGAACCCGCAGGAATATTGATATGCAGAGAGATCTGAGTGTGCAGGTTACTGAAGGTGGCAGCGCACACAGATAAGGTAGTAAAAATGGCCTATGACAGTTTTACCATCATTGGAAGAGGCATGGAGTATAAGAATAGACAAGTTATGCAGCAGCTTTGTAGAGCTGTATTAGACCACATTTGGAACACTGTATATAGTTCTGTTCTTCACACTACCAGAAGAATGTAGATGCTTTGAAAAGGGTACAGAAAAGATTTACCAGGATGTTGCCTGGTTATAAGAGCTTTTACCTTTGCAGCAAGGTTGGATAGACTGGGCTTGTTTTCATCGGAAGGTTTAGGGGGTGATCTGATAGAAGCTTATAAGATTGTGAATGGCTTGGATAGACTGGGAAGTCTGAGGCTTTTCTCCCGAGGTAGAGGGATCAATTACTTGGAGACACTGAGTCAAGGTGCGAGGAGGGAAGTTTCAAAAAGATGTACGAGACAGACGTTTCACACAAAGGTGGCACGTGCCTGGATCAAGCTTCCAGAGGAGATGGTGGAAGCAGGCACAATATCAGAATTCAAGAAGCACCTGCATGAATATATGAATAGGAAGGGAGAAGAAGGATACGGATCCTGAAAGTGGGACGGTTTTAATACAAAAGGTCAAAATGTGGCGGCGCAGGCTTGGATGGCCATAGGGCTTGTTCCTGTGCTGTACTTTTCTTGTGCTTGGCTCGAAATATCGTGGAGAGATTCTGAAACTAAATGGAGGCAATTGACGGTTATCCTTCAAGATTCTCCAGCCAACTCCTATGGACTAGAAGGGAGCAAGTGTGAACACACTATTTAAAAAAAAGGAGACGGGGAGAAAACGTGGAAGGATAGATCGGTTAAACTGATATTGGAAAAGACTGACAGGATTGGACAGAGTCATTCAGCATTTAGAGTTGATAAAGAGACATTCGATATGCCTTCCCTGTGCTTTGAGAATGCACTCAGAAAGTCCAACAGAAGACATCAGCATGTAAAATGAAAGAATTGGGATTGGGTATTCGGGGACAGTGAACAGGCTGGCAGATAGGAAACTGAGTTGGAAAAAGGAGCTCATGTTTGGAGTGACAGACAGTGCACAGTGTGAGACCGCAGGGATCAGAGTTGGACGCCAACTATTCACAGTACCCATGAATGATTAAGATGAAAGAATTAAATGACATATTTGCAAACGTGTAGAGGACATGAAGCTGGGTGGGGCTGACTTGTGAGGAGGATACAGATATGCTTCAGTGCGATTTGGAGAAGTTGAGTAAGTGGGCAAAGCTGCACGGCAGATGAAGGATAATTTGAATAAATTGGAGATTTTGATCACAAAATCAGACACTGAAAGTTAAGCATGCAAATGCAGCAAGGGGTGAAGTCAGCAAATGATCTGTTGGCCCGAAAAGTGAGAATTGGAGCGGGGATGTCTTGTTGGAATTGTGCAAGATCTTAGTGAGAGCACACCTGAAGTATTGTATGCAGGATTAGAATACTTATCTGACGGTGGATGCTCTGTCTATGGATGCTATGCACCAAAAGTTTACCAACTGACTTCTGGGATGGCAGGACTGATGTATGAGGACAGGATGTATTGGTTAGGGTGAAATTCACTGGGGTTTATAAGAAGGATCTCACAGGACCAACAATGTAAATGCAAGGAAGATGCACTCAATGACCAGGGAATCCAGAATCAGGAGTCACAGTTAAAGGATTTGAGGCAGGTCTTTTTGGACTGAGACGAGGGAAAAAAAAATTTCAGAGATTAGCTAGCCTGTGAAATTCACTGGCACAGAAAGCAGTTAAGACCAAAACATTGAATGTTTCCGAAAAAAAAATGATATAGTTCTGAGTGCTGAATGGATCTAAGAGTATGGCTCTTAGGTGGGTACGAGCTACTGAGTGAATGATCAGCCATATTTCCACTGAATAGTAGAGCATGCTCAAACACCACAATAGCTTACTCCAGTTGTGCAGTTCTATGTTTCCATTTTGTTAAAGGTGGGATATAAAAACTAAATGATTGTAACTGACACAGACATCAGTACTACCTTATCGCCACAGGATGGAAATCCTTTCACTCCTTACCGAACAGCAATCTGGGAGCAGCTTCACCACACGGACTGCAGCAGTTAAAGAAGGTCAAGGAGGTGCAGTGTGTGCTTGGAAGCTGCTCTATCTCTCGTTTGCTATCCAGTTCTCAAAGTGTTGAACATTCTGAGAAAAAACAAGATCGTTTGTCGGACATTATACATTATATTTGGGAGTTTAGTGATTCTGGGGGAATAGAGAGGAAGGGAGGAATGGATGAGATGGGGGCAAGGACAACAGAGAAAGAAACAATGGCTGGGGTTTTTGGAGGGGTGACGAGTGAAAACTGAACCGAATTTCCAATCCCTCCCGCACCACTTGGTTCTTTCCCTCTTCTCCATGCTCCGTTCTCTCAGCCTCATTCTCACTGGCAGCTAGCTCAGTAACAAAGATAGGCAGATTGGATATTTTCCCATCAGTCTCAGTCACTAACACACACAAGTGTCTCACAGCAGCACGCTGCACTTAGTCGTCAGTGAATACAGCAATGGTTTAATCCAATAACTTTTGTTTTCAGACCCATTCACACCAAAGGCAAACAAATAAACAGTTGAGGGATAAATTATAAAAACAAAAAAAAACATATTTCTTCATCAGTTTCCATGCGGTATTATTGCACAGTTACACGGGATTGTCAACCCTTCATGCTGCAGTATTACAGTTCGAAAGCCGCCAGCCCGTCCTTTTCCAGCCCTTCCTCCCCCGGACTTGCTGGCACTATTTCCCAGATACTGACCTCTTTAATGGCTAAAAGTGTCAACAAAGCTTTTGATCATGAACAAACTTGTTTTTAAGTTCGAGGCCTAGCCTTGGAAACAAACAAGAGCTTGTTTATTCTTTTTAACACAAGCTGCTGCTGACAGTACAGAGGTCACCGTTCGGCTCTCAGATTTAACCAGAAATATTTTTTATATAATCAGCGAGGTTTCTAACATTAGAAAGGCTTTTAACCAGGGGACATAGATTGAGTAAGTGGTACACTTACATGAGAGGTGAACTAACCGAAGCAAATCGTTTTCTGAAGTTGCTTGACAGGATAAAATTGGACAGTTTAAGGACACAAACCATAGTCTAAAATAAAAGGTGACAAATTAAATCTGAAATAGGGGGAGGATTCTTCTAAGAAGATTGAGGTTTATTTGAACTTCTTGCATCATACACCTGAGGTGAAAGAGTCCTTGTGTATTTTTCGGGCTGAGATAGATTCTTGGGGAATCGAGGATTATGGCAGAAACTCGGGAAAATGTACTTGAGGCATGTCAGATCACCAACAATCCTATTGAATGATAGAACAGAGTCAAGAGGACGAATGGCCTACGCGTGTTCCTGTTACACATGATCATCAGTAGAACATAGGAACAGCTGCAACAGTTACACAGCCAGAGCGATAATATTCCAGTGAACTGACTGTGGAGTCATGTAGATGTACAGAACAGAAACAGATCCTTTAGTCCAAATAATCTGTCCCAAAGAGATATCCTCAGTAAATCTAGTCCCATTTGCCAGCATTTGGCCAATATCCAGCCCCCTCGTGATTGTGTAAACATTTGTAAGTTCATACTTAAGCCTCTGATACGTCATGGAAAATAGTCCCATACTATTCAGCCTTTCCAGAATGCTCAAGCCCTCCAACACGGGCATCATCCTGGTAAACTTTTCTGAACTATTTCAAGGTTTACAAAATCAATTAACTTCGACTGGGACAAAATCACCCCACATACCGTGCAGAGGAAATATGTGAGCGTTCTTTCCATTGGATTAGAATTTGCATGACGACCCAAACAAGGGAGACAAACATCCCAATTTAATGGTGACCTTGTGGAAGTATGAGGACAATGACAGGGATACAGTTGCCCACCTGATCTGGCCACACCGTGGTGCAGTCACACTGGGGACAGACCATTGCCCCGCTACATGTGCACGAAGGATTCAGTCAGACATCCAGGTGTAAGTTTACACGGGATTACAAGAGTTGGATTCTGGCGGAATTGCTGTTTTTATCCCATTCAGCTCCATCTCCCCTTCATGTTGCCCTTTTTTTCTGCAATAAGCCTTCAGTTCCTCCCTTCCATTGGGAGTAACTAAACAAACCAGCAGAGCCTCAGATGGAGGTATCGACTCATTTTGGGAGGAGAAAGGGGCTACGCAAGGCACCACTCAATCACTCTGTCTTCACCACGCTAACTGCTCCTGTGCACTCTTTCTCTCTCTGAAACAAGATGGTGGACTGTGGTAGAGGTCCATTTCTGGGTAGAAGCTGGAGCTTCTTTCTGGGTTAAATCACTGCTCCAGTAATGCCATGCTCTGAGCTTGAGGTATAAAGTAATCAATCATGAAAACTTCTTGTCAGAATATTGCACGCTATGCTGCCCTCCCATTTACCAGTCAATCACCGCCTGAAGATGGAAGAGATGAGCATTTATTTTCGACTTTCATACACAGTGTGCATGCGGCATTACACTGTCGACATGAATGATGACATTTTACGACCAATGGAAAACAATGAGGCTGGATGACCGAATTCGAGCTGCTGGTCCTTCAACCAAACAGAAAGAGTACGGGGCGGGGAGGACGCTTCAACCTATCAGAAATGGAAGCGGGTGAATCACCAACCTATCAGATTGAATGAGGGGCGGGGTTAGTCACCAAACAATCAGGTAATGATGGGAATGGCCTGGCGCAGAGAGTGGAGCATGCACCGTCGGGGTAATGAAGCCAGAACATTGTTCCCTGGACCAAGACCAGGATGCCTTTATGTTCACCCTTTACAGTGCATTCAATGGGAAGCATTTCTATATCATCACTTCTACCCAGATATCATAGAAAGATCTAACAGAGTCACTCCATTCACTATCACCAGCCTTTCACTATGCAAGGTAAAAGCGTTGTCTGTTGTGTCTGTGAGAAAAGATTTCTGAGATCAGGATCACTGGAAAAGCTCGGAGAGATTCGAAATCGTGCTCAGAGCATCCATGGAGGATGTGTCCAATTCTGGGCATTGCACAACCGGGAGAAGGGACTGTGGACCTTCCTGGGGGAGTGGCGGAGATTGACCCCAATGATCCCTGGGTTATGTTATGAGCAGAGGCTGCAGAAATCAGTCTTTGATTCGTTAAAGCACAGAGAGAAATAACTTGGCCAATTTAATCACCAGCAATTTTCTGTCAAGCAATGCAGACTTTGTTATTCCCCAGCTTCCTTTGCCAGGCTCTGCAAGTTTATTTCACAGAAAGGTTGCATAGTTTCCTTTTTAATGCCATTTATTATCTTTGTTCCCAACTATAAGCAAAGAGGGATCAAAGCCTTATTACCTTTGAGTTGCTTACATATCTTGTAAATAATTGGGGCCTAATACATGACTGAACATTTTAGAGTTTCCTTAAATGCATTAAATGAGCACTTTAGCACAGTAGCTAAAGATGGGAAATATGTTTTACTGGATGCACACGGAATTTGAGACAAGGTATATTAGATTAGATTACTTACAGTGTGGAAACAGGCCCTTCAGCCCAGTAAGTCCACACAGACCCTCCGAAGAGCAGCCCACCCAGACCCATTCCCCTACACCAAACGCTACGGGCAATTTTGCATGGCCAATTCAGCTTACGTGCATAATCTTTGGACTGCGGAGGAAACCCACACAGACACGGGGAGAATGTGCAAACTCCCCACAGACAGCTGCCCGAGGTGGGAATTGAATTCGGGTCTCTGGAGCTGTGAGGAAGCAGTGCTAACCACTGTGCCACCGTTCTCAATTAGCTTACTCCAGCTCATTGATCTCTTCCAAATTCTCTCCCTCGTACTTGCTGTCACTCAGTCTCTTGCATGGAATCCTGTTATGACCTTACCTATTGTCCATGTACATGGTATCTCTTGCATTTCCCTCACCTGGTCCATCCTCTACGAATTATTTAACGCTTGAGAAGCAGAATTTTCCCTTTTGATGTGGTGTCGTCGCTTTGTCATCGTTTTTTTGCAATCCTCATGTCCAGCGATTCATGACCCGTTCCTTGAACATCTTGTAGATATTTGGTCATTTTGACACCCTACCCATTGTATGCCCAGTTCGTTACACCTCACCCGTTCAATATCATGTCAGTCATCCATCCACATTCAAGCTTCCTCTTAGTGGGATGTCAAAGAAATCGCAGGCATAAATCACAGATGGTCTCTGCTTTTCAAATTCACCCATTTTAAACCCCATGCACAGAAAGAATTTACACTCGGTTTGAATGCAATGGAATTAAAATCCAAACCACCCACCTGGTAAAGGTGAGAAACTATCTTCCATAGGACCTAGGAACAGGAGGTGGCCATTCATCCCCTCGTACCATTTCTTGCCTGATCCCACTTTGACCTCAACTCCACTGTCCCACCAGCTCCCATATCTCTTCTATCCGTTACTAACTAAATCCTGTCGAACTCCTCCTTAAACTTACGCAGTGTCCTAGCATCCAACACATTCTAGGGAAGTGAATTCCACAGATTTGCTAACCTTTGAAAGAGATAATGCCTCCTCATCTCTGATTTAAATCTACTAAACCCTTCTCCTAAGATTATGTCTAGATTTCCCCACATGAGGGAAGGTCATCCCTATATCTACTCTGTCAATCCTCCTTAGCTTCTTATATCCCTCAATTCGATCACTCCTCGTTTCCTGAGCTCCAGAGAGCATGGGTCTAAACTGCTCAATCTCTCTTCACAAGACAAACACACCATCTCTGGAGTCAATCCAGTGACACTCCCTTGAACTGTCTCCAGTAAATCTACATTCTCCCCTCAGGTAACGGGTCCAAACTGCACACAACACTCCAGGTACAGTCTCACTAGTGCCAAGTAAATTCCAAATTGTTTAGAGTCGAAGAAAGTAAACATTTTCAATTGCCATGGTGGAATTTCGAGGAAGGAGCTGTGGAAGAAACAGAGCTGTGTTAATGTCTTCTGCAGAAAATCAGGGAGGGAAAGAAAAAGATCCGAGTTTTCACATGGTGGCTGCTGTTTGTCACTTATGCATGTATGGAATGGGCTGCCAGAGGAAGTGGAGGAGGCTGGTATAATTACAGCATTTAAAAGGCAGCTGGATGGGAGTGTGAATAGGAAGGGTGTAGAGGGATATGGGCCGAATGCTGGCTAATGGGACTAGATTAGGTTAGGATATCTGGTTGGCACGGACGAGTTGGACCGAAGGGTCTGTTTCTGTTCTGTACATGTCTATAACTCTGTGACTCTAGTCAGTTCACAAAACCATCCCTCGTAAAGCAACTATGAACGTTGCTAGCTCAGCCTGGATGGGAGGTGATGGACAAAGGGGTTATCACTGGGCTCTTAACCAATGACCCCTAATGTTCTGATGGCCCAGGTTCAAATCCTGCGACAGCACGAAGCAAACATGCAACTTTAGTGAGACCAAAACTCTCTGCTCAAGCAGCCTGTGTGTCCTTTAGTATAGAACAATACAGCGCAGTACAGGCCCTTTAGCCCTCGATGTTGCACCAATCCAAGCCCACCTAACCTACACTAGCCAACTATCCTCCATATGCCTATCCAAAGCCCGTTTAAATGCCCATAAAGAAGGAGAGTCCACCACTGCTACTGGCAGGGCATTCCATGAACTCACGACTCGCTGAGTAAAGAATCTACCCCGAACATCTGTCCTATACCTACCACCCCTTAATTTAAAGCTATGCCCCCTCGTAATAGCTGACTCCATACGTGGAAATCGGTTCTCATGGTTAACCCTATCAAAACCCTTAATCATCTTGTACACCTCTATCAAGTCACCCCAAACCTTCTTTTCTCCAATGAAAACAGTCCCAAGTGCCTCCGCCTTTCCTCATACGATCTTCCTACCATACCAGGCAATCCTGGTAAACCTCTTAGGTTAGATTACTTACAGTGTGGAAACAGGCCCTTCGGCCAACAAGTCCACACCGCCCCGCCGAAGCGCAACCCACGCATACCCCTACATTTACCCCTTACCTAACACTACGGGCAATTTAGCATGGCCAATTCACCTGACCTGCACATATTTGGAGTGTGGGAGGAAACCGGACCACCCGGAGGAAACCCACGCAGACACTGGGAGAATGTGCAAACTCCACACAGAGAGTCGCCTGAGGTGGGACTTGAACCTGGTGTCTCTGGCGCTGTGAGGCAGCAGTGCTAACCACCGTGCCACCGTTCCGCTCTTCTGCACCCGTTCCAGTGCCTCCACATCCTTCCGAGAATGTCGACCAAAGTTACACACAATACTCCAGATGCGTCCGCATCAGAGTCTTATACAAATGCAACATGGCATCAGGACTCCGGAACTCAATTCCTCTACCAATAAAAGCCAGTACGTCATATGCCTTCTTTACCGCACTATTTACCTGGGTGGCAACTTTCAGAGATCTGTGTACATGGACACCAAGATCCCTCTCATCCACACTACCAAGTATCCGACCATTAACCCAGTACCCCATCTTTTTGTTACTCATACCAAAGTGAATCGCCTCACACTTACCCACATTGTCCTCCATTTGCCACCTTTCTGCCCAGCACTGCAGTTTATCTATATCCCGCTGTAACCTGACACATCCTTCCTCACTGTCACCAATTCCACCGATTTTCGTATCATCCGCAAAATTGCTCACCCAACCTTCTAGCCCCTCCCCCAGGTCATTTATAAAAATGACAAACAGCAATGGTCCCAAAACAGATCCTTGCAGAACACCGCTAGTAACTGCACTCCAACTGCACTTTTACCATCAATTACTACCGTTTGTCTTCTTCCAGTCAGCCAATTGCTAATCCAAACCTCCAACTCACCATCAATGCCATACCTAAGTATTTTTTGCTGTAGCCTACCATGGGGAACGTTATCAAACGCCTTAGTAAAATCCATATACACCACATCTACCGATGTACCCTCGTCAACATCCTTAGTCACCTTCTCAAAGAAATTAATAAGGTTTGTAAGACACGACCTGCCCTTCACAAAACCATGCTGACTATACTTGATCTCATTATTCCTATCCAGATGTTCATAAATCCTATCCCTTACAATTCTCTCTAAGACTTTGCCCACAACAGAAGTGAGACTCACCGGCCTCTCGTTACTAGGGCTATCCCTACTCTCCTTCTTGAACAAGGGAACCACATTTGCTATCCTCCAGTCTTCTGGCACTATTCCTGTAGACAACGAGGACATAAAAGTCAAGGCCAATGGCTCTGCAATCTCCTCCCTTGCTTCCCCGAGAATCCTATGATAAATGCCATCAGGCCCAGGGGACTTATCTATTTTCACCCTTAACAGAATATCCAACACCTCTTCCCTACATACCTCAAAGCCATCCATTCTAATTAATTGTGAATCAGTATTCCCATCGGCAACAATGTCCTGTTCCTGAGTGAATACTGACGAAAAGTATTCATTCAGCATCTCCCCAATCTCTTCAGAAACCAGACGCAACTTTGCACTTCTATCCTTGACTGGACCTATTCCTACCCTATCCATTCTTTTATTCCTGACATACCTATAGAAAGCCTTTGGGTTTTCCCTAATCCTACCAACTAAGGACGTCTCGTGTCCCCTCCTTGCTGCTCTTAGCTCTCTCTTCAGATCCTTCCTGGCTACCTTATAACTCTCAATCGCCCCAATTGAACCTTCACGACTCATCTTTACATAGGCCGCCCTCTTCCCTTTTACAAGGGATTCCAATTCTTTATTAAACCACGGTTCCCTCACACGACGCTTTCCTCCCTGCCTGACAGGTACATATTTATCAAGGACACTCAAGAGTTGCTCCTTGAACAAGCTCCTCATATCAATTGCGCCCTTGCCTTGAAGCCTACTTAACCAAGCCACGCATCCTAAGTCCTGCCTCACCGCATCATAATTTCCCTGCCCCCCAGCTATAAATGTTGCCCTGCAGTGCACACTTATCCCTCTTCAACACTAAAGTAAAAGTCACCGAATTGTGGTCACTGTCGCCAAAGTGCTCACCTCGCTCCAATTCTAACACCTGGCCTGGTTCGTTACCCAGAACCAAATCCAGTATGGCCTCACCTCTTGTTGGCCTGTCTACATATTGTGTCAGGAAACCCTCCTGCAAACATTGGACAAACACCGACCCATCTAACGAACTCGAGCTATAACTTTCCCAGTCAATATCAGGAAAGTTAATGTCCCCCATAACAACCACCCTATTACTTTCACTCTTCTCCTGAATCATCCTCGCAATCCTTTCTTCTACGTCTCTAGGACTATTAGGAGGCCTGTAGAAAACTCCTAACAGGGTGACCTCACCTTTCCTATTCCTAACCTCAGCCCAAACTACCTCAGATGGCAAGTCATCATCCATCATCCTTTCCACCGCTGTAATACTATTTTGACAAGCAATGCCACACCTCGCCCTCTTTTACCCCCACCTCTGACCCTACTAAAACTTTTAAATCCTGAAACCTGTAACAGCCAATCCTGTCCCTGTTCTACCCATATCTCCGTAATTGCCACAACATCGAAATCCCAGGTACCAACCCACGCTGCAAGTTCACCTACCTTATTTCGTATACTTCTTGCATGGAGTATACACACTCCAAGCCACTTTTCTGTTTACAGGCACCCTCCTTTGAGATTGATGCCATGTTCCTAACCTCACTACACTCCAGGTCCTGCACCCTAAAGCTACAGTCTAGGTTCCCATGCCCCTGCAGAGTTAGTTTAAACCACCCCCAAGAGCACTAGCGAACCTCCCCCCAAGGATACTGGTGGCCCTCAGGTTCAGGTGTAGACCATCCTGTTTACAGAGGTCCCATCTTCCCCAGAAAAAAACCCCAGTTATCCAGAAACCGGAATCCCTCCCTCCTGCACCATCCCTTTAGCCACACATTTAACTGTTCTCTCTCCCTGTTCCTCGGCTCTCTATCACGTGGCACGGGTAACAAACCAGAGACAACAACTCTGTTTGTTCTAACTCTGAGCTTCCAATCTGGCTCCCTGAAAGCCTGCCTAACATCCTCAGCCCTCCTCCTACCTATGTCGTTGGTGCCCATGTAGACCACGACTTCCGGCTGTTCCCCCTCCCTCTTAAGGACCCGGAAAACACGATCAGAGACGTCAAGTACCTTTGCACATAGGAGGCAACATACCAAACGTGAGTCTCTCTCGCCCCCACAAAACCGCCTATCTGTGCCCCGAACTATCGAGTCCCCAATTACTATTGCTCTGCTTTTCTCCACCCTTCCCTTCTGAGCAACGGGGACAGGCTCCGTGCCAGAGGCCTGAACCCCATACTTACCCCTGGTATGTCGTCCCCCCCAACAAGTATCCAAAACGGTATACTTGTTCTTGAGAGGAACAACCACAGGGGGTTGACCCCCTCTGCCTCCCGAATGATCATAAGTTCATCCAACTCCAGCTCCAGTTCCCTAACACGGTCTTGGAGGAGCTGGAGAATGGTGCACTTCCTGCAAGTGTAGTCAGCAGGGACGACCATGGCATCCCTCACCTCAAACATATTGAAAGAGGAACATTGCACTGCCTTCACTGCCATCCCTCTAAAAGTAACCTAAAAAAAAATCTATGTCTGAAGATCAGAACAAGCAAAATGCAGCACTTACCTACTTACAACAATGGGTCTAATTATTAGGTTAGAGGAGGTGGGTGGGTGGGAGGCTCTACCTCTGTAGTGCCTCGGGTTCCTCTCCTGCGCGCTTTTGTAGGGAAAAAGAAACCTACCCAGGTAAGCTTGTGCTACACCAGCTCTCGGGTCCCGGCTGCTCCTCTGGTCGTCGTCACTTCCCCCTGCTGCTCCCGCTCTTTCTGTGAAGAAAGAAAAACACCGCTGCTCGCTACTGGTAAGTAATTTTCAAACAAATTGTCTTACCTTATCTGTAGCCTTCCGGGTTTGTTTAAACTCAGCTGCTGCTTGCACTCAAAATCAACATTTTGAGTATAGTCAACAGATGTGAATTTGGAAAAGCACAGCAGGTCAGTTAACATCTGACACGAAAGGCAATTTTTCATGTCGAAAACCTTCATCAGGACTGGGGACAGAGAGAGAGCTCAGAAAGAAAGGAAAGGATGGGGGTGGGACAAGGGGAATGATAGATGTGATGGCAATAGGTGGCTACAGGTAGGAGCTTATTGTGATTGGTCAGTGGGGAGGTTGGAGCAGATCGGTGAATCGTAAGATGGACAGGTTAAGTCAAGGTGACAAGGGAAGGGTGATGGATATGCGGTAAGACTGTTATATTTCGCCTGATGCCCAATGGCCTCAATTTTGACTTCACCCAGTTCAAAATCCCTCCATCCCCAGCCTTATCCCATGTCCAGCATATCATCTTGCTTCCATGAACTGAACTCACTGTTCATCTTATCATTAACCTATCCACTCCACACTTCTCACTCAACTATCACAATAACCTGCAACTACAAGTCACCATCCCATCTAAACTTCCCCGCCCCAGCCCCACCACTCTCCCTGTATATATTTCTGGCATCTCCCTCCCACCCCATTCCTTATGACGGGTCTTGGCTTGAAGCTTAGGCTTTCCTGCTTGAATGTTTTCTGAACTGCTCTGCTTTTCCAGCTTCACATCTGTGGTCTCTGGCTTTCAGCATCCGCAGTCCTTGCTGTCTCCAACTTGAGGAGAAATGTACATAAATGTGGTCAATAGCCCCAAATATCTTGTAGATGGAGTATTATGAGGGGATATCTGAAATAATTCATTTCAGCAGCATAAATATATGAGTGCACCATGGAATAAGAACCTCCGATCCAACTCGCCCATGCCGACCAGATATCCTAACCTAATCTAGTGCCATTTGCTAGCACGTGGGACCATATCTCTCAAACCCTTTCCTATTCATATACACAGCCAGATGCCTTTTAAATGTTGCAATTGCATCAGCCTTCACCCCTTCCTCTGGCTGCTCATTCCATACAAACACCACGCTCTGTGTGAAAAACTTGCCCTTCAACTCCCTTTTACATCTTTCAACTTTCACCCTAAACATTTGCTTTCCATTTCACGACTCCCCCAGCACAGGGAAAAAGACTTATCTATTGATCTTCTCCATGGCCGTTGTGATTTTATCAACCTCGAGAAGGTCACCCCTCATCCTCTGACATTCCAGGGACTATAGCTGCAGCGTATTCAGCCTCTCCCTACAGCTCAAATCCTTCAACTCTAGCAACGTACTTGTAAATCTTTTCTGATCTCTTTTAAGTTTCACAACCTCCTTCTGATAGAAGGGAGTCCAGAAATGCACGCAATATTCCTAAAACCGCCGAACCACTGTCCTGTGCAGCCGCAACATGATTTCCTAACTCCTATACTCCATGCTTTGACCAATAAAGGAAAGCATACCAAATGCCTTCTTCAATATCCTATTTGCCTGTGACTCTGCATTCAAGAATCTATGAACTTGCACTCCAAGGCCTCTTTGTTCAGCAACACTTAATAGGACCTGACCAATAAGTGTATATGACTTGCTAAGATCTGGTTTTCTAAAATTCAGCAAATCGCATTTATTTAAATTCAGCACCATCTGCCACTCCTCAGCCCATTGGCCCATCTGTTCAAGATTCCATTGTACTCTGAGGTAACCTTCTTCCCTGTCCTTTGCACATTCAATTTTGATGTCATATGCAAACGCACTAACTATACCTCGTATGTTCACATCAAAATCATGTGTATGAATTACGAAATATAGTGGGGCCTGCATCTGATCTTGTGGCATACCACTGGTCACACACCTTCAGTTCGAAAAACAAAACTACCACCTCTATTACCTTCGAACCAGTTTTGTATCCAAATGGCTAGTTCTCCCTGTATTCCATGAGATCTAACCTTGCTGAAGCATCTAACATTGGGAATTTTATCGGACGCCTGACTGTCGTCCATGCAGATCACTTCTCCTGCTCTGTCCTCATTAATCCTCTGTTACTTCTTCAAAAAAGCAATCAAGTTCGTGAGACATGATTTTCCACACACAAAGCTTTGCCGACAATCCCTAACAAGTCGTTGCCTTTCCAAATAAATGTTAATCCTGTCCGTCAGGACTCCCTCCAACAAATTGCCGACTACTGATGTTAGGCTCACTGTTCAATTGTCCTTGGCTTTTCCTTCCCACTTTTCTTAAATAGTGGCTCCACGTTTGCCAAACCCCAGTCTTCGGGCACCTCACCTCTGACTATCAATGATCCAAACATCTCACCCAGGGGCTCATTAATCAGTTTCTTGGCTTCCCACAGTGTTGTATGTTGCACCTTATCAGGTCTGGGGATTTATCAACTTTTACGCTTTTCAAGACGTCCAGCACCACTTCCTTTGTAATATGGACATTTTTTAAACATGTCAGCATCTATTTTTCAAGCTGTCACATTCTATTTCTCCACATTCTATATCTTTCATTTACTTCTCTGCAGTAAACACTGATGCAAAATACTCGTTTAGTATCTCCCACTTTTCCTGTGGCTCCACACAATGTCTGCCTTGCTGATCTTTCAGGGGATCTATTTTCTCCTTAGATACCCTTTTGTTCTTAATGTACTCATCAAAACCATTTGGATTCTCATTCATTCTAATTGCCAACGCAATCTGATGTCCCCGTTTTGACCACCTGATTTCCCTCGTAGTTAAATTCCTACTGTCTTTATACTATTCTAAGAATTCACTTGATCTCTCCTCTCTATATCTGACGTATATTTCCTTCTTTCTCTTAACCATATCACAATTTCTCAAGTCATCCAGAATTTCGTTGACCTACCAGTCATTTCTTTCAGCCTAATAGGAATATATTGTCACGGAAATCTAATTTTCTCATTTTTGAAGGCTTTCATTCTCCAGCCATCCCTTTACCTGCGAACTTCAACTCCCAGTAATCTTTTTTTAAAGTCCTTGCCTAATACTGACAAAAATTAATCTTCCTCCAAATTTGAACTCCAAATTTCAGGTCTGGTCCATTCTTTTTAATCACTAATTTAAAAACGAATGCAATTATGGTTGCTGGTCTAAAGTGCTTCCCTGCTGATACCTCAGTCACTTGCCCTGACTTATTTGGCAAGGGGTGGTGAAGTTTTGCACGTTCTCTCGTAGGAATATCCATATACTGGATCAAGATTTGGAGGTGCCTGTGGTGGACTGGGGTT
This sequence comes from Chiloscyllium punctatum, assembly GCF_047496795.1. Taxonomy (NCBI): domain Eukaryota; kingdom Metazoa; phylum Chordata; class Chondrichthyes; order Orectolobiformes; family Hemiscylliidae; genus Chiloscyllium; species Chiloscyllium punctatum. The sequence goes on along the minus strand of NC_092742.1, from coordinate 108,672,206 downwards.
GAGCAAAAAAAATCACCCAACACCAGGTTTTCGTCCAGCAGGGTTATTTGAAGGCACTAGCTTGCGATGCACTGCTTCTTCATCAGGTGGTTGTGGAGCAGAATCATGTGACACAGAATGTATAAAAACAGGATTGCAGTGATATGGAATGTAAAATTAAACAAATTGAGTTGCCCAGTTGAGAGGGTTGTTGTAATGAGGATAAACGTGGATGGATTTCACCAGAAAGACGGTGGCTGAGGGGTGACCAGAGAGAGGTCCACAAAATTGTGAGAGGCATAGGCTTTGCTCGGGTCAACTACAAGAGGGCACAGGTTCACGGAGCGAGCAGTTTTGTTTAGGAGGGCATTTCAGGGAATATGTTTCACAAAGAGAGTAGTGGGTGGCTGGAACACACTGCCAGTGGAGGTGCTGGAACGATGCAGGAAAGCAGCATTTAAGGCGTATCTTGTTAGATACATGAACGGAAAGTGAGCAGAGGGATAGAAACCGCACATGAACAATAAGTAGGAGATGTAAGGGCCGGTTCCTGTGTTATACTGAATTATATTCTGTTGGACTGGATAAAATCATAGCGAAGAGGATCAGGATGATCCCCCGCGAGGCTGCTCTGCCATTCAGTCAGATCATGACTGATCTGATATTCCTGACGTCCACTTTCTTGCCCTTTCCGCTAAACCTTGATTCTGCTCCTGATCAAGAATCTATCTATCCCAGCTTAAACATACACAAGAACTCTGTGCTTACAGCTCTCTGTGGCAAAGAGTTCCAAAGACTCCCAATCCTCTGAGAGAAGAAACTTCGCCACATCTCAGTCTTCAATTGGCCCTTTTACTCTGAGACTACGCCCTCTGGTCCTAGACTCTGCCGTGAGGGGACCCAGTATTTACTCTGTCAAGCCGTGAAAGCATTATGCATGTTTCACTGAGATCACCTCTCATATTTAATGTCAATTTAAAGGTTTGTGACGGATGAAAGAGGAATAATATTTCTTAGAAATTAACATCATCCATATAGAATTTCTACACAGTACTGATGGTGATGGCTTTTGTCAAGTTCTTTTACAGGATATTAAAAGGAAAGGAATTTCAGTCAAAGACTTCAAAGCACACATCATGTCAACATCTGACAAAATGGCACATCGTTCCTGGACCCAGTCTATCGGAATGTTATACTTTTACTATGCAAGATCAAACCCAATGCAATTGCAGCATTACATAGTTAGTATTTAAAAATTGTTAACAGACAGTAGGGATAAACAAGTCTTTTTTTTTGGAATGGAAGAAAGTGAAAAGGCATTGGCTTTGTCGTCAGTGATTCACAATAAATGCCAATGGTTTTATTGATTCACATTTCCAAAATGTGTTGGAGGATGAGAGTATGGGCATCCTGCGTTTAGCAAGCAGGAGGACAGAACATTAAGAATTACTATCCTCGACTGACAGGGATGGTGTTAATTACCTCATTTTAAAGGAACTCATCCAGGAATATACACACACATGAAACACAAACCAAGAGAAATGATATATATCTTCAAATGATGAATATGTTGAACAGGTTGATATGGACAATATGTTTCCATTTGTTGCTGTATCCAACATTAGGGGCCGAGAGTATATGAAAGAGTGAGAAATCGTAAAAAGATGCATCATTCTTTAACATAAAGCTTATTTATTTGACTTTATTAACAATAGTAACGCTTATGACTAACCTGGAACATATTACATTCAGCAGAAGAGATCCAAGGAACATTATTCTGTCCAGAAAGCGATTACCATCAGAATCTGAATCAAAAGGGGTGGATTGTTACTCTCAGTGGGCTACTGATCCAGAATATCAGATTATTGTTCCTGGACATGGAGTTTGTTGATTTTAAGAGGTGCATGATTAAATTTACTGAATATTTGCAGTTAGCGATTTATAGCTAGCTTCCTAAGAATTTGTTAATTTAAGGAATGAACTTTAATTAAGTTAAATTGTTGTGTTAAAGAATGAACTATCTATTTAAAAAATGAATGATATATAAAGAAAACATCCTACTTTGACAATTGGAAATGGTTCACTGATACAGAAGACGGACTGGCAGTTGGCAAATAATGTGTCAGTCTTTTTTAAGGTTGTGGCGCAGCCTTCTGCTGTCCAATTTATTTCTGTATCCTATTTTAATATATCGCATTCAAATCCAGGACTAAACTATAAAATACTCTGATTGTCAGGCCAGTTAGTTTATGTGTCAATCAATGGCAATGGGACATAGAATTTGGAAAGTTAACTACTGTTGTCAGAGCTGATCAACAAAACTTCACGCTACATCATAAATAACAACAACACCTTTATTAGCCTGCACCTGCAGAGACCAGGGGTTTGCCAGCTGATCAAAAATTCCTGCTAAGCCAGTACTGTACATAATCAATGTAAAAACACGTGCACAGTAATTTAAATATAATGAAGCAGGTGTACTGTTTTACATTATTTACAGTACAAATTGCGTAAGTAATCATGCAACTTTGACTGAAATAAAACGTTGCCAATCAATAAAAGTTTGCTGTCCTGGTAAAAGTCCGTGGTTAAGGAGACCAAACTGACAGCAGATAGCAAATTGTGAAATTTTCATTTAATACAATTCTGGAGTTTAAAAGGTAAGCCTAATGGTATCCTGTCAATTGTTTTGAAATACCATTTGGTTCACTTATACTCTTTCATGAAGGGAATCTGACATCCTGACCTGGTCTGGCCGACATATGAATACTATGTGGTTAATTTTTCAATATCCTCTGGATAGTTTGAATGGTTAATTAATGCTGCCCCAGAAAGTGGTGTGATGATCCTGTCAACAAACAAAATCAAAACTCCAATCACTGTCATTCCATGTGAACGCACTGCTGTTTCATTAAGCTGATTGACAGTGAAGTTCTTCCCCAATTCAGAATAGGGAAACAGTCACTTCCCACTGTGGACTCACTGCTGTGTCAGCATGTGGGATAACTGAAGGAATTCCTTGTTACACTCAGAGCAGGGGAACAGTCTGTTCCCGGTGTAGATTCACTGGTGTGTCAGCATGTGGGATAACAGCAGGAATTCATTGTTAAACTCAGAGCAGGGGAACAGTCCCTCCCCAGTGTGGATTCACTGGTGTGTCAGAAGCTGCGAAGTCTGAATGAATTCATTGCCACACTCAGAGTAAAGGAACAGTCTCTCCGCAGTGTGTACTGACTGGTGTGTCAGCAGGTGAAATGTCTGAATGAATTCCTTGTCACACTCAGAGCAGGGGAAGAGCGTAAAGCCCCTGTTGAGCCAGAAGATGAGAGGACTTCATGAATGCCTTCCCACACTAGGAGCAGAAGAACGTCTTCTCCCTGATGTGACTGTACCGATGTGTTTACAGATTGGATGGATAATGAAACACTTCCCACAGTCCCCACATATCCACAGTTTCTTGTCAATGTGATATTGGTTTAGTTTCAAAAAGCCATGTGTTGGCGTGAAACCTAGACCGCACAGAATTTGTTCAGTTTCTCCTAACTGTGAATGGTGCATTCACCTTCCATGTTTTAAAATCTAACGCTTTTCAGTTTCGATTAAATGAAAAATCTCTCACAGATCCTGGTGTGTTGTTTAGTCTGCCTTTTCGCTGCATGTCCTCAATTTATAAAACACGGTAGGATTGATCTAAAACAAAATAGAGAAGTGTGAAGTAAAGCATAAACTGAAAGGCTTCTCTTGTGGGGATGGCGCAAGGGAGTAATGACTATAAAATCTGTCAGATTGTTGTTAAATCACCAACTGATTCACTCATGTTCATCGGCGTTGGGACCTGCCTCCCAGTCAGCACCGTGAACAATGTGAAGGATAAGAGCACTGGGCAGGGCTGAGAACAGTCCATGGGCTTTTTATATATTCAGTGGGCGAAGTTACAGCCTCTGTGTAGCGACCCGAAGTGGCTTCTTTGCTGTTTTGTTCACACAACCTATTATCCAATCAATTTAAAATAAAACAAAATCAGCGACAAAGTCCAAAACAATGGAATGGGAAATGGGAAGCTGTCAAACTGAATCAGAATGTGTTTCTCAGTGTTTGTGATCACGTTCTGGAAGCTATCCACTGCTGGTCATTGCTCACTGAATCGCATTGGATTACCAGGCACAGACAAAACAACAGAGAAGCAAACCTTCGCAGGAAAATAAAGTGAAGGGCACAACAGGGTGAGCCAGAACCTTGTTGATTGGCAGAGCAGGAATAATGGGCCAAATGGGCTCTCACATTCTCTTCTAACTATTGTTCTGCCAGTGACCCACCTCACACACGCTGTCCATTCGGGTCCAACAGATTAGGTTTAACCAAGTGAAGATCCTTCGACGTTCTGATGCCCTCCAAACTGCACTGCTCATGGTCAGGAACAAGGAACTGATATGTCACTGAATGTTGGGAAACTGCCTCTTCAGGGAACTGCACACAGGCTACAACTGGTAACAGTGAATTTACATGCTGGCGATTGTCTCGTCCCGACTGCAAACATCACCTGAAGCCTGGATGGAAGGGAAGCTGCTAAAAAGGAATCATAATCCAATTGTTCAGATTCGTGAAAACAATCAAGAATGGTAAGGCACCAATGCACGTTAATTGTCAAACAAGCACATGTTATACGTGGAAAAACGTTTTCATGCAGCAAAAGGTATGAATTCGCTACGGAGGGGTATGCTGGAGCCTGGCACAATGAAGAAAATAGAATTAAACAGGTTTTGGAGAGGAAGAATGGAGGGAGTTATGGGAAAAAGATAGAAGAATGACATTCAGTAAGGTGATCCTTCAGGGAGCTGATGAACTAAATTACCTCCTTTTGTGCTGTAACAACTCTGTGATCATTTATTTCTGAGCCAAATAAGGAACTATCAGTGCAAGTGAAGGAAATAAAATGATAAAGAGGTCAGATTGAAAGAGTGTCTGAGTGAGCAAAAGTGAGGTACAGAGGGTTGAGATTTGGGGATGGAATTCCTGATCTCATGAATCTCATTACAGCAGTTAAAATGTGAATTCTCAAGAGAGTGGAATTAATTGAAATAAAGAAATCCACGATATTTATGCAGCTGAAGGGGATGCTGGGTAAAGATACCACTGTTGGTGCTTATTTAATTTCAGACATACCAGCCAGGGAGCGCATCTGTCATATATCTATCCTATTGAGCTCTTTAAGAATTGTGTTCATTTCAAATGTTTCATATTTCGATATGCCAGAGAAGACAGCTTAACTCTCCTCAAACTCGTCTGAGAGGGAGATGTCGCTGATAAAATTCAATTCACTGGTGTACAGTACTCTCTGCTTAATGGTTCGGAACAGGCCATTGCAGCTGTAAATTTACCACATGAAATATCTTCAATTGTAGTCCCAGATTACCAGGCATGTGACGTGCTTTCTGGAAAAAAAAACTTACAGTCAGATTAATGTCAGAGCACCTACTATTGAGGTGTACCCTGTTTAGATGCAGTCGATTGATAATTGTTCGTTTTGACTTCAAAATGATTGTCTCCAAAAGAAGTGGCCAGAACATTACAAATGTCAGATGCGATGGTAACAAGTTTCCCTTGGGTTAAGATTTGAAAATAATAGAGGAGGTACCAGTTCTACTGGTAAGGTACACAAAGTTGTTTAAACTCTTGCTAAATTACCTTAATAAACATTGACAGGTGTGTACATTACTGAGAACATTGCATTAGTCTAGGTTTAGAAGTTCACAAGAACTGAAGGGAGGGGTGGAATTGGATGAGCTGGAACTGGAAGCCAGAACTTAAGAAATTGCGAAAGAAGTTAGGCCCAGTTGACTCTTTCCTTCAGTTTTATCTTTGCTCCCACAATTCGATTTCTCCCTGTGATCCAGCCTCTTATGCACCTTCTTTTCTATGATACTTGCTTCACACCATTCCGTTGGCGACAGTAGAGCACAGGTACAACTTTGGCTCGCTAATTTGAGCCACTGAAGTTTGTACCAAGGCCTGCTTTTTGAAGGGCACTTAACATTTCTGATGTTGCCCCTTAAAGGCACACAGACATTGTGCTAGAGAGCGAGCGAGAGAGAGACTGATGCCAATCTGAAAACCAGGGAAACCAGATCCTGAGAAAAAGTAAAAAATAATAAGTTAAAAACTGTTCTGAATTTATCTTACAATCTTTTTGCAGTAATGAGATAGATAAACTTGTTTTGCAGGGCAAGGGTTTACAGATGGGCAACTCAGATTTGACGTTAATCACAGACCATGTCCTTATCCTTAAAGGTAATATCAAAGGGGAAAGCAGCATTCCCGTTCAAGATAACCCGTTAACATGTTTTGCGGTTGATCGAGGATTGAACCAGTCATGCAATCTGGGAGACAGAATTCTGACCGGACCAGGGCAAGGCCATGTATATATGAGGACTGCGTAAATGTGTGGACAGTGGGAAGGAATTCAGTTACGCCTCCCAGCGGGACAGTCACCGATACAGTCACACTGGAGTGTGGCTTCCCCATGTGTAGGCAGGCAATTACTTGATCTTGTAACCTGCTGAGCCTTCAGAGAGTTCACGATGGATTTATACCCTTCATCTGATCTGTGTGCAGGAAAGGATTCATTCAAACGTACCACCAGTGGAGACACCAGCGCAGTCACAGTGGGGAGAGGACTTTCACCTGCTCTATGTATGGGAAAGGATGCAATCAGTTCTCTGACCTGGGGAAACACGAGCGAGCTCTCTCAGATTTAATGTCATTTACTTGCTCTGAGAGTGGGTTGAAATTTAATCAAATGCAACACCTGCTGAAATCCCAGCGAACCCACGCAGGGGAGAGGCCTTTCAAATGCTCAGTGTGTGAGAAGAGATTCAGAGATTCATCCCGCCTGCTGAGACACTAGTAAGTTCACACTGCGTTGGAGCTGTTTATTTCTCAGCGTGACAAGCCTTCAACACAATTGAGAGAGCAGTGAATGCACACAGGGAAGTCGTCTTCCACCTGCTCCATGAGAGGTAGAGTTCACACATCACTGCAGGACTCTGATTCTACAGTTACTGTTGATCAGAGTCAGGACTGAAACTTGTTCATGATGACATTGTTAGAGAATTGATATTATATTTGTTAATTACATGAACTGTGCTGGAGTTGACTGAATTTATAATCAGTACTTTCCGAACGTCAGGATGTCGTGTGGGCAACTAGTCCTCATAATAGCAATTTTACACAGAGAATGGAGGTGTGTGAAATACACTGCCAGCAGTGATAGCAGATTCAGATACATTAGAGACGTATCAGTGACTCTTGAATAGCCACATAGAGGATAGCAAAATGAAGGGTATGTAGATTATTTTGTTCTTAAAGTTCGTTAAAACGTCGGCACAACATCGAGGTCCAAAAGGACTTTGCTGCACCACTATTCTATGTTCAATGCAACAATGAGCAGGGATCATCCTTTTCGAGTAAAATTGGTTGAGGGGCAAGGTTTCACAGAAGGGTGGCCTTGGAGATGCTACTTTCAATGTTCATCAATGTTTAAGTTGCCTGTAGAGACACGAGGACACTATGGAACATCCAGTGATTTATTTCCACCTCCAATTCCATTTTAATTTAAACTCTTCCCGCTCTGCTGTGGAATTGTGTGGGAACAGTGAAGATTGCCTGGTGGAAAACAAAGGCCAGCTCCCAGTTATAAACTATATGATTAAAAGGATTGTGACAGAAGGTTATAAACAGTAAACGTAACACAGGCTGAATGTATACAAATTTTCTAACCTTCGTGAAACTTCTCTAATATTCTCTAACAGCTGCTTGTATGTTTTGAAATGCACATTTTAGCCTACACAAAACGTCCAAATGCAAAACTTCTGGAACTTGATATTTTGGAAAACCAATAATACAACACAGGTCAAATTTCGGTGTTATGCATGACAAATATTGAAACATATTTTAAAGTTTATAAATGCTCTCCTTTCCTCTTAATGGCGCGGAAACTCCCACTTCAAGATTTTATCCAAAGATGTCATGTGGTATTACTAATAGAAGCATTTTCACCTTAAAGCTGTTATTGAATTTTTGGCTAATTTGATAATATAGCTCGCACAGCTCCCCGATAATTACAAAAAAATTCGACGCTCACTACTCTTCTCTCACTTGTGACAGTTTGCATTGCCCGTAAAAGCTTTTGCTCAGAAATATTTAATTACTAACACACGTCTTTTATTTGTGATGGTTATTGGAGACCAAAAACTAAAAAGGAAGTCCCAGTTATTTTGGTGGTGGGCAGGGCGCTCAGCTGTTTTTGATAACACTTATGTGCAGGAGAAATGGTCAGACAAAGACTTCACAGCTCACCGAGCTAGAAGTGAAAAGCAGTTTCAATCAAACTAACAGACTGAACATGGAAGGAACACTTCCAAGCGTTTGAGCAACTGTAAAGTGATAGTATCAAAAAGTGTGGGGTTGGTAAAGCACAGCGGGTCAGGCAAAATCCAAGGAGCACAAGAGTTGAGATTTCGGGCGTAAGCCTTTCATCAGGATGTGTGAAGGTTCATGGGAAGAGAGGGATTTTATCTCACAGCGTGCGTGAAATCATTTACACTGTGGAATATTTAAATACCTTTGCTTGTTCTTTTTGTTTTATTTATTGTCGGATAACCTTCTATTTAATTATTAAAAACAAACCTGCAAAACTTGTGTGCTTATCTATCAGTGACAGACGGCCATGTTAAACAAAATACAAAATGGACTGTTAAACCATCATTCATTCTGAGATCTGATGTGTTCACTGGAAACAGCAGCTGGGATCATAACACCTCACTCAAGCTGGCCCCAGCTTCACCCCTGAAAACTGATATTTCTACTTTTTGAAAGATGCACTGAGCACCCCATACCATCCTGCAGTGACATCATCCGCGTTTGAGCAACTAGAGATACAAAGTAACCCGGACCTCCCACTTCAAAAGCGATCATTCACAGGATATGGATGTCATTGGCTAGGTCAGCATACATTCCGCATCTCCTGCCACCATGGAGGAAATAGTGGCGAGCTGCCCTTTTGAACAATGTGTTGTCCACTTGACGCAAGTTGACCTGCAGAGCTCTTAGGGAGAGTATTGCAGGTTTTTGACACAGTGACTCTAATACACATTGAAGTCAAGATGCGGAGTACGTTGCAGGAACATATTCAGGTGGTGATGTCTCATGTCTACACCACCAGTAACCATGATCCCCACCAGTCTCTAACATAAACTGTCGACAGTGGCCAGTCAGACTTTAATATAAACCGAAGACAATTATCCACCTCAAACCCTAAAGAAAAGAACAGACAATATCCAACTTCTCCCCAAGCCCAGCTCACAAAATAGAGCAGTCGACAATATCCACCCTGACCCTAATGTGATCGGGTAAATAATCTCCACCCTGATCCCAAAGTAAAAGAGTAGACAATGTAACATGATGCATTTTCCACACGGACCCCAATATACACCAGGAGACAGTATCCCTCCTGGAATAGAAAGGACGTGGTAGCACTGGAAGCATTTCATTGGAGGTTCACCAGCTTGATTTCAAGTAGGAAAGGGCTGTCAGACAAGGAGCAGTTGAATAACTTGGGCTTGTACTAATTGAATTACAGAAGCACGAGGACGATTTGATTCAGGTATACGGAATACTAAAAGGGATTTAAATGGCAGATGTTGAACAGATGTTCACCCTGGTGAACCAGTCAAGAATAAGAGGTCATAAATATAGAGCGAACGGAGGTAGCTTCAAAAGTGATATGAGGGAAAACTACTGTTCTCAGAAGGTTGTGAAACTGTTGATCTCACTGCCCCAGAGTTCAGTGGAGACAGAATTAACGGGTTCAAGAAAGAAGTAGATATGTGTCTGAGGAAAACCGGGATGAACAGGCAGGAAGATGGGGTTGTGATTTTAGACTTTTCTGGCCTTGTGAGCAGGTGGCATATCCATTAGTGAATTGGGTAATTAAGCTTCAAGATTCCTTCATTCCGTGAGTTCACCAAAACCCTCAGCCTTCCTTCTCGCCAATAAGAAATTTCATGGTTTATTATTTTCTGGGACTATTTCGTATTAACTTGGGAATTACATTGACAATACACCAGTCTTAAAGCATTGCATATATTAATGAATTATTGAATTTGTACAGGAACATATCTTCTGCTGATGGATTGTTCATAAAAGGATGTGATCCATTTAGACCTCTGTGTTATCCTTTTTGAGCTTGCTGAGTTTACTTAACACAACGCCGTTCTGAATTTTGAATACACTGATCTCATTCCTCGTTTCATCAATGCCATATCTCCCTTTTCCATATCTCAGGCAAACAATAATTCAGGAGATTCAGGGGCTGCCAGAAGAGCCACATGTGATGTGTGTTTTAGTTATTGCTGTAGATTGTTTGTTGTTGTTTTTGGTATTGGTATCTGCTGTTGACTTGATGTAGGCACCTTCCTCAAACCCTGGAAACATGCTCGAGTCAGTACAATCTCCTCTGCCTAATGAGGGCTCAGACATTATGGACATCGGTTTTTGATTGGAGATGGTAATCAGTGACAATTTGCCATTGAAACAAAAGCTTCTTTCGAGGATCGTTAAATCACAGAGAAAAGTTACTGACTGGGGTCTTTAAAAGGGATACTAAAGCTTCATAAATCAGCAATGTCTCAAGAAAAATTACACACTCGCCAGTTATAGGATTGCTAGCTTCAGAACAAATAACATCAGACGATCAATTCCAGGTCTGCTTAACAGCAACAATAAACCAAATTCCAACTCTTGCAGTTATTCATAAATCTCCTGGTTTGTCAAATATTTTGATAACTGAACGAATCTTTTCTAACAGAACAAGAAGTTGACTGCTTTGGTGTACAGCAAATTAAGATGACTGCTTGAATCTCTATTTACATGAAGTCTATCCTCAGGGTAAAATTGCTGGTGAATCTGGATGCTGGAAGTATATGTGAACTTGTCCCCAGACATGGATCAATTGAATGGCGTGAGTGTGTTGGTGTGTACTGACAACAGATGAATCTCTGAAAGTCTTTCAACATTAACTGCAACTGAATGGTATGAATGCACTGGTGTGACAGCAGATTGGATGAATGACTGAATTCTTTCCCACGTGCCCAGTGTAAATTTGCTGGTGTGTATTGACATTACATGACCACCTGAACGGTCTTTGATATTCAGTGCAGCTAAAAGGCTTCTCTTCAGTGTGAATCCGTTCATGTGGCATGAGACTAGCAGATTTAATAAATGTATTTCCACGCACAGAGCAAGTTTGCAGCGCAGATGATTTTTCAGCGAGGAATGTTTTACAGCAGTGTCCGCATTTCTACAATTTCTCTGTGGTGCTGGGCTCCGTATGACTGTGGCGATGTTATTTTTTCAGCCAGGATGGAGGATCAGATACTTTCCCATAGTCCTCATATTTCCGTCATTTCCCCACAGTTCTAGTCAGCTTACGTATCTCCAGGTTGGATGATCAGTTGAAGCCTCATTCACACATGAAAAACTTAGTTTCCTCTCAATGTGAGTGGTGCATTTTTTCAGGTTATGCAACTGAATAAACTTCTTTTCCTATCTAGTGGAGTGGAACACTCTCAATCAAATGTATGTGTGCTTCAGTATATTTACAGTCTTACTGATCTTTGAATTGTCCCATCAGAGAGAGAAGAAGTGTTTGTCCTAACATGTTCCAAGGCTGATGATATTCAGGTCTGGAAAAGTCATGTGATCTTCAAATCTTGATATGATATTTGGATTGAGTTTACCATCTGAAATTCGTAACATTTTATAAAAGGAGATTGCACAAGACAAAAAAAAATAAAAAGCAAAGAAAGGATTCTGGTTTCTATGGTACACCTTGCCTTTCTACATTGTAAAAGTAGAACATATTCGACCTGCACGTTCTCCATGCATTGAAATCCAAATCGAACTTCATTTTTTCTTTGCTCCACTCCAGTGTTCTCCATTCCCATACTGTGTCTGGGTTCATTTCTTCTGTTCCAGTTTACAAAAACAGAGTAAAATCAGCGAGTCAATGTTATTTTCACTCCTGGTCACTGGGATCTTGAAATCATTGACTTTCTTCTCCACTCCAACAATTATCAAATTCATTCACCTCGAGTTTACAACCCACCTTCGTGTCTTTTTCTTCCTGAGTCTCTCCCTCTTTCGCTTTTCCTGTTTTAAGAGCATATTTTCAAAACGTAGGTCTCTCAGAGTGAAATGAGGAAAGTCCTGTTGACACAAAGGCTGCTACAGGTTGAAATCTCCCTCAGAAATGATAATTGATGGTATCCGCAATAAGGTTGCCACCCATGCTCCAGAAATCATTCACCACACGTTTTGTCTGAAACAAGGATGAGGCTGATTACCACTGTAACCACAGTAGAATACGTCAGACGGGAAAAACACAGGGTCTGTAGAGATATCTACTGACCCCTCCTTTCAATGTTTCTATTTCTACATTACTTCACAATCTCCATTGTCGGGGTAGATGCAGAATCTTGTCACTGGGGAGTGTCCATTTCCTTGGGATGTTTCTGAAAACTCCCCAGTAGCCGCCAACTCCATTCTTCCACCGACACTTGGCACACCACCTCCGTGAGCTATGCAGCCCACATTGTACATGCTCCATGGCAGCGGGTGGTAGATGGCATATCCAGACTAAGAGGAAGAAAGGGAAGACGTTGTGCTCTGCGATCTGTCATATGGTCTTCCAACCAATCTGAGTGAATGAAGGGCCGGGCGATCGTGTGCAGAGCCCCCAATGACCTGACCCTGGCCAGATATGTCTTTCCACACCCATTGCGCAGTCGGGACATGACCTCTGGACTCCAGGTCCAGGCTTAGGGACATTACCTTTGTACATAAAAGGCCGACAAAATGTTGGACAATATGTTTCCGAGGACACTGACCAACGCGAGGAAGTGTCCCTCACTGTGTGTGTAGACCACAGTGGGAACAGGAACTGAAGTCAGCATTTCGCTTCAGGGACTCAGGGTCATTTTGACTAATTTAATACCAATCCTTTATATAAGCCTTAACTGATATATTAACATACCCTGGGACAGAATCGACAACAAACTTCTTACTGCCAGACCTGCTGAATGTCTTCAAACCTTACTGTTTTTATTGGAAAATGTTAATATTGAGGGGGGGTCATGATGGAAATCAACCACAACATTAATGAAGTCAAAGATCTGAACCCCCACTGGGGTCTCTTCGTTTCGCAATTGGTCCATAAGCACTCACCATTGGTCTGCCTGTTTAAGACTTAACTCTTTCGCTCTTCACATGGCCAGGTACAGAGAGACTGGAAACACAGTGGTTGAGCACTTCAGTTTTCCTCGGAGGAGCTGCACACACTAGCTTAATACAAAGACATTTTAAAAATATTTTTCTTAAAGCAAAGTTGAGTCCGTGATCACATTGTAACAATCAATCAGGTTCCCCAAGGTCTACGTGTACATTTGCATTAGCCTATCACGATTTCTTGTAAATAACCTGCTCTTAAAATCGTATTTGTCTTGACTTACGGTTAGGGCTAAACTGTCACCTCTGTATTTTACTGGATCTACATCAGCCTGTGGTTTCTTGTTTCTGTCTGATTCAGTGCAATCAAATTTAGCAATGCAGAAGCCATTTTGTCCTTCAGCTATTTTGTCCAACCTCCCAGATGCTCACATCCTCATTCCCCCTTTTATCACACCCCAATTTCTAAAGGGAATACTAACCCAAACGAATGTACTTCGATGTGTTCCAGCCAAAAACAGCTATATCTTTGTCGCTGCTTATCTGGTCACATGTATCTTTGTAATCAATACATGTGGATGAGATATTAGATTGCAAAAGGAACATAATATCAGGTGAGGTCATATCACTAAGGGTGCTCATAAGCTTAGAAATTAAACACCTAACAACAACAATACAAACAAACAGACATAGAAGTATGATTTAAATGTAAATGCTATTGACAAACCAATTGTACCAAGAGTACAAGCCCCCGTCTCCCCAACTGGTCCTTCAGTCTTTCCATCAAGGAACGCCTGGATCCCGTCTTGTATCTTAGTCATATTGCCAGAGCGATTGGGAATACAGTAATGTATTTATCTCGGACAATACTACAGAGTCCAACTTCCCAGGCTAGCATAGAGTTTAAGGTTTACCCGCTCTGCATAAAGTGAAGGCGCTGATCTGATAATTCCAATCTAATCTTTTCCAGAGTCTCTTTAGTTTTATTTCCTGGAACGGTCAGGCTGCAAATGAAGTAATTGCGGTTATTACCCCGGCCAATCCTCCCAAACTCAGGATAATCAGTATTCTCCAGGCTATCGAATACCCTCCTTTGTCACTCAGTTCTTTGGGATCCTTTCAATTGGAGCAAACGTCGGCTGAAAATTACCGCTGCGTCCTCCTCAGACTAAGGTTCCATCGACTTGTCCACTGGCCAATTCAAGGTACTGTGAGAACAAGGGCTCCGATAGCAAACTTACGGGGAACGTCTTTGCCAAGGAGATTTATAGTTTTAAATTGGCTGAAGAAATAAAACTTGGTTTGGTGTATATGAGAGGGGTTTTGTTAAAAAAGGCTGCTAAAATGTTGCAGCAAGGATTCTAGTCAGGTCTACTGGTATAAAGAGCCGACAGTTTTCAAGAGGCTGCTCTTGAGCACGAGAAAAAAATATGGGCAAAGCGACTATTACTCACTCGCACTGTTTGGTAGGCAATGGTTCTCAGAATTCTGTTCCCATCAGGCTCTCCCTAGCTCTATTGCACGTGGCCTTAGCAACAGTATCAGATTCACAGTCGTGATGTTGATCATTTTTATCTTCACTAGGCTTCTGTCTACAGTTAAGACCAAAAAGACAAGTTCTATAATGCACAGTAATTCTCACAGATTTCTAACTTAGTGATTCCCATTGCAATAATCAATCTTAATCATGTTCCACAGTCGAAGGTGTCTTGTCCGGTGCTTTTGGACAATGTCTGGATTCTCTCGGATCATGCGACCCCCTTCATGTCTCTCCTCTTAGTTCAAGTACCTGCAATAGTAGTAGCATTAAAACAACAGCAAAATTCAAAAATCCAAATGGACAGGATGCCCTCGATTTCCTACAATTCCATTATTCGCTCCTGCTCTCCATCATTTAATTGGTGCGACCAATCAACTTACAATGGTGCAGATGAAAGGAAGACGCCCAGCGACTTTGTCCGCCATAGGGATGGTAAGTAAAACCTGGAAGGGGCCATCCATCACTTTGGAGATCCTTGTAAGTACAGTTGTTGACAAGCACATACAAACCAGGCTCTAAACGTGACAGGGCCGAAAGGGTGAGAACATCGCCGTTGCTGCACGCACCTGGGATTGAAAGGCATGGATAATGTTAGTTAGAGCAAGAACATAACCAAACATTTCTTCGATCATTCGTTGGAAGTGGAATGAGGAGGGAGTCGAATCATTCCAAGGTGTATAAAACGGGCGACTGTCGAGAATCTTAGCTGGAGACAGTCATGTCTTACCTGCAGGTGTAGATTGTATATGGAATAAGGCCACATGGAGTAGCAGAACCCAAGAGAAACCAGTGTCAGCCTGTAATTTGGAAAGTTTCGTCTTAAGAGACTGGTAAGGCCAACAGCCTGAGGACGATAAGCACAGTGCAGTTGACGATGCATAAAAAGTTGGGAACAGAGTTCTTCATTAATATTACCAACAAAGTGCCTACCATTGTCCAAGCTAATGCACGCAGGCATACCGAAGCAGGGAATAATTTCCATAAGCAAAATCTTCAACACCTTCTCAGCAGTAGTGATCGCATCAGGGTAGGTTCAGTCCACTTAGAAAAGGCATCGACAATAACCAGAACATATTTATACCATTGACATTTCTGCAACGCAATGTAGTCGAGTTGATGTCTCTCAAAAGCGTTGCCAGGCGAAGGGTACCTTCCTCTGACCACAGGGAACGCCGTTACTGGGGTTATGCTCCTGACAGATCAAGCAATGATGACTAATTCTCTGAGCCAACAAACTGCAGACGGGATGCCACCAGGACTCAGAAGTAAGTCACTAACTGCCCTGGTTCCACAATGAGGTGTGGAATGAACACATTTAATAACCCAGAGAGCAAGTTTATCAGGCATACAAGTTTGACCCACGGGAATACTCCAGAATTGAGGGTCAGGGTCATACAAACAGCCTAACTCAGACTGTAACAGCTTATCCGTGTAAGAGGCGTCACCCTGAAGTTTAAAAATATCTTGAATGGTTCACATTAATTTACCTGAAGAAGCCTGGTAGCTGTTAGAATTTGTAGGCTGCCTCATGATTCTGGGCACAACCATATGCTATCTTCAGAGGCTGCTTTTGCTGCCGCTTCTGCCAAACAGTTGCTACTGTCAATTAAACCTTTGCCATTAACATGGGCAGTACATTTAATAAATTTATCAGTTCTAAAATTTGTTTATGAGAACCTCTTGATCTGTCTTCCTTTACATTCTTTATTTTGTAGTATTATATTTTGCTCCTTAATCTGAATTCCAATTTGTATCCTTTCACACTTCGGTCATTGAGTATTCTTTGCCATGTGTTTACTCATTTGCTCTGTAATATCATCAAATCTGTTACTATTATCCTTACTTCAGTCACCCATTGGATTCACCCTCTACTCCTTGAAATCCATTATTACTTTGCAGACAATTCCGTGATGCCTGCCATGTCAGCTGATTTGAAACTCTGTCTCTTCCAAAAGCTTCCTAACTCATCCACTCTCTCTACACTGCAAGACTACTATTCCAAAATCCAGTGTTGAATGAGCAAACAACTGTCAAAAACATTGAGATTCTCTGAATAGTTATCACATAACGCTTGAAAGTGACAATCTTTCTCAATGGTCGAACCTATATAATTTCCCATTATTTCTTATTTTCAAATTAATTTAATACAGATGAATATTTCAACATATACCACAACACAATATTAAACCACTTTTTAAAGTGAATTGAAATCTTCAGCATACAATTATCAAATCAACTTTAAATGTCTAATCACAGTTTCTATAATCAAGGCCATTATTTTCTGTCTGGATATTTAGAAAACAAGACACAAGCATTCAAACACCAACAAAAAAATGTCGATTCAAATCAGACAGCAAGGACTTAAATTTTGTCCAGTCTGCAGGAAGTCTTTGTGGTTCGGTCTCTGTCTGTTTCTCTGTCTCTCTTCTCTCTCTCTCTCTCACACACGCACACACACACTTTTTTTTGCATGATGAGGCATTCACATTCCAGAACAGTCAAAGTTAGAGAGTTTAGCCTCATAAATCCACGCTGTGGCACACAGCTGCGTAACTAAGTGTGCTACAGTTGTATCAGCATTTTTAACAGCAATTTCCTCCCTGGCCAGCATTTTTGTAACGCGACAAAAGAAACAAACATCCCCTAAAGTGCATTAACAAAGAACAAACAGCAGAACAACACTGTATCAGACAAAAAAAGAGACAGCAGCAAAGCAAAAGAAGTCAAGCCACTTAGATACAACAGAGAAGACAATGTCGACCTAAAACTTTCAGAAAACCAACAACAAACATCAAGACGAATTATTTCGCACAAAACATTCTCGACATTCTAAAATACTGGCAGTCCTATTATTATATATCACGATGCTTCTTTCACAGAATTATTTGGAAATCAATTTAGATAACACTAATTTGACCGAATTTGAGCCCCCAGCTCATTCGAAATACTTCATTATTCAGATCCCTGACCTGTTCATTTAATTGTAGGGCCCTGACTCTCTTCTCGATGCCAGATCCGTAGGTCCCCGAACTTTATGTGGACTCCTTAGCTCGCCTCTAATGTTTTCGCAATTAGAGTCCATGACTATATTCTGCACCCCGATACGAAAGTCTCTATCCTTTAAATTGAGTCAGCAACTCACTGGAGTCCCCGACTCCTTTTGAATATTTTCACAATGAATTCTTACCAAGACCTATGGTTTTCAGGCTGGACTGAGATGATAAGGCAGCCAGGGGTCGTGAAAACCGCGACTTGATTGAGAGGAAAACCAAATGGAGAAATTATGTACGTCTGAGCAGCCGATTCCACTGCACATAATAATGGAGGACTCGAAACTATTACACCATGCCTACCATCTGTCCGTACCGAATGTGATTCACGGCACCAGATGAAGATCTGAACCCCCATTGGGCTCTCTTTGTTGCACAATCGGTCAAGAAGCACTTACAGTCGGTGTGCCTGTTATAGACTTCACTCTTTATTTCTTCCTACAGCGAAATACAGAGCGCCTGGAAACGCAGAAGTTGAGCACATTTGTATTCCTTGGAGGAGCTGCACACACCAGCTTAATTCAAAGACATCTTTGTACTTGCTCTAAAGCAGGATAGAGGCCGTGATCATACAGTAACAATCGATCAGATTCCCCGAGTGCCGAGTACACATTGACCTTTGCCTTTCACTAATTCTAAAAAAACCACTCTGCTCTTAGAACCGTATATGTCCTGACTTGTGGTTAGGGTTAAATCATTACTAGGGTTAAATCTAAAGATTTATTGGATCTTCATCAGTCTGCAGTTTCTTGTTTCTGACTGCTTCAATGGAATCTTCGCAATGCAAAAGCCATTTTGTGCAGATTTTTCTGCCATTTTGTTCTACCTCCCAGATGCCCACCTCCTCAGTCCTCACAAATGTAAAGAATGAAATGAATTACGCAGAACCCAGAAACAACCTGAATGTTCATACTCTAGCTGAGAGACCAGGTTTCTGAACAAAAATCCGTATATGTTGCAAATAGACAGATTCGAGGGGCAGGTCAACAGTTAAACTAAATCGCAAACTCTATAACTTGTAACTCTCAGTTCCCCATACATACACAGACAAATGTGAACATGGCATGTAATATGGAAGTTAAATAGCATCTTTTGAAAATGTAATAGTGCACAAACATACATAAGTGATGCTGTAATCATGTAAGTTTTTAGTGAGTCCACGCGTGTAATATTGCATGCAATTTTTGTCCTGTTACTTTCGGAGGGATAATAATTGTATTGGGGCAGTTCAGAGGAGTTTCAGGACAGTTATTCCAGAGATGATGTGTTTGTCTTATTAAAAAGAGATTGAGTAATTTAGACCAAACTCACCAGCGTTTACAAGACTGAGAGAAGATCAAAATGAGGTATGTAAGATGTTGAAAGGGAATGAAAAAATAGACCCGAAAATGATGCTTTTCCTTGAGAGGCAATCCAAACTATAAGCTCATGGTTTTACGATAATGGGAGCAAATTTAAATCAGAGTTAATGATAAATTACTTCTTTTAAATGGTGGTGAATCTGTGGAATTCAGTCATCCAGTGTGATGAATGCTGGCACACAGAGCGATTTTAAGGAGGGGATGTTTATTTAGTAAGGATTTAAGGGTTATAGGGAGTGGAGACTCTAAACTCATTTTCCAGCACGTGACCGACTTTGTATGACTTGTTATTGCAAGTGCACAGTTGATTACTTCATTAAGGTTCGGAGGTTTTCTGCTTCTGCTGCACATTTAAACAGTAAATTCCAGAACTCTGCTATACCTGGGTGAAAGAAATACTCCTCCTATTTATTCCATCTTACATTATAACTTTGCTTTGTTGAACTGAAGTATCACTGGTGTTTCGTAAATGATGTTGAAGTTGAACATTTTCGTTTTTTCTCTCACTGTGAGTACTTCTGATCTTTCATATTCAAGTAAGGTCTTTCGGAATTTAGGCCATAAAGGGTAAAATGCGCCAGCAGACATTTTAAAAAAGAGACAGGAAATAAATGCATTGAGTCTGAGGATTGAGAGCCACTCAATTATCTGGGAGCCAAGAGAGCGTGAGAAGGGTGTGACCACAACAGGAAACTAAGAGGTCAGGTAAAATGTTAAAAAGTGACATCGTGGATAAACTTGTTTGGTAAGTATATCTAATTTGAGCACATAAATTGGAGAAATATTTCAGAGATTAAAAGTCGAGCATGAAACGCAAAAATACAATGTTAAACCTAATAATTTGGAATTGCAATGCCAGACAAGTCCATGCATAATGTGGAAGCTGATGGAATCCTTCGTGGTTTATACTGAAACTATCTGTTGCTTCTGGTGGCTGCTTGAGGAACTCCGATTTAGTTGATGAGCAGAGTCTGAGCTTCGAACTACAACACTTCAGGAACAGGGATAATTATCTGGATGCTGTGTTTCAGGTGCGAATCACACACAGCAGGTTATTCCTTCAAATTTGGCCAGTGCTCATGGCCAGGGACAGGGACAGGATGCATGATGTACTGTTTGCTTGATTCCAATGTAAGATAAATCTTGAACTGGCTTGGAAAGGTGTTGGAGTGGGATAGGGTGAATTTAGCTGTGGTCATCCATGAAGGGACCAACAATGTTACCAGGAGTAGAAAAGGGGTTCTATTTAGGGAATATCAATAATTACGAACAAAACTGCAGAACATGACTTCAAGGAGATTAATCTCTGGTTCTTACATGAGCTACATCTAATTTGGCATCTAATAAGAAAAGCAAAGGAACAAATAAGAGGCTAAATGAATGGTGCAGGAAAGTGCCATCCAGTTTCACGGGGTACATTTCTTCACATTTACATATTAAATTGTGCGTTTAGTCGGTGCTGTCTAACAACACGGGATTTGCTGCTAATTAACAGCAGATGCAACTCTTGAATTCTCTTGTGAATTTGCTCGTGTTTCCACCGATTTGATGACTGAGTGAATCCGTTCTCACACTGTGGACAGTTGAATGTTTTCTCCCCATCATGTTCTTGCTAGAATTGTGGCAGGCCAGATAAATATCTGAGTAGTTTCCCACTCATGGAGCATTTGAATGGTCTCTCCCCAGTGTGAATATGCTCATGTTTCCACAGATGTGATGACTGACTGAATTCCTTTCCACAATCAGAGGAGCTAAATTGCCTGTCCCCATGTGAATTCGCTGCTATGTTCGGAGACTTGATAACTGAGTACAAAACTTTACCACACTGTTATGAAGATGTGGGTAGACCTTGAAGAGAGCTAATAGCTGTTGTGGTTCTGTACGCCGAGCTGGGAAATTTGTCTTGCAAACGTTTCGTCCCCTGTCTAAGTGACATCCTCAGTATTTGGGAGCCTCCTGTGAAGCACTTCTGTGCTGTTTCCTCCGGCATTTATAGTAGCCTGTCTCTGACGCTTCCGGTTGTCAGTTCCAGCTGTCCGCTGTAGTGGCCAGTATATTGGTAAATCCCATGCAAGGACTGCACAAAACACTACATAGGACAAACAGGAAGACAGCTAACGATCCGTATCCATGAACACAAACTAGCCACGAAACGACACGACCAGCTATCCTTAGTAGCCACACACACAGATGACAAGCAACATGAATTCGACTGGGACAACACTACCATTATAGGGCAAGCCAAACAGAGAACAGCCAGGGAATTCCTAGAGGCATGGCACTCATCCACAGACTCTATCAACAAACACATCGACCTGGACCCAATATACCAGACACTACAGCGGACAGCTAGAACTGACAACCGGAAGTGGCAGAGACAGGAGACTATAAATGCCGGAGGAAACAGCACAGAAAGCGCTTCACAGGAGGCTCCCAAGCACTGAGGATGTCACCTAGACAGGGGAGGAAACGTTTGCAAGACAAATTCCCAGCTCGGTGAACAGAACCACAACAACGAGCACCCGAGCTACAAATCTTCTCCCAAACTTTGAAGAGTTAATAGCAGCAGAAGTCCCAGACACAGCACCATTTGTATTCAAAAATGATAACAATGAAACCACTTGATTAGTTTGTTGTTTGGAGACAAAGGCAAATTGGAATTTGGCCAATCAGTTTACATTATGCACGAAATATAACAAACTCCAATCAAGTTTGAATTAGGTATATTGATAATGTTAAAAGCCAGTGACACAATCCGATGCTGTGGGATGTAAGACTGGGGAAAATTGAACAAACCACTTGAAATTGTATCTCTTAAAAGTCCCTTTCGAATCAATAAATTTCCCAAACTTTTACGTCACGGGGTAAACCCTCGTGCTTAATTTAAAGTCAATAACGCAGGAAAGATTTACCCCACGCAGTAATTTGCAAAGATTCGAGTGGGAGGAACGATTTAAAGTAAAAATTAACAAAATGTTCCTTTAATTATAGCAGAGAATAATTAACTATCCAGTATTTAGAATTTTTTCTCGAACCTATCTTTTAGCTTCCCTTGTGCAATACCAGTCCGATTAAAATTCCAATTAAAGTTAACAGAACAATGCTACTTATCTCAGAACCAGGACGCTGCAGTTTCTTGTCTTCTGATCTTCCTGGGTCTTCTTTTCTCCTTGTTAGGAATGTCTGTGTTATAGGTTACTGCTCGAAACGAAACG
The DNA here is from genome assembly GCF_047496795.1 of Chiloscyllium punctatum. Taxonomy (NCBI): domain Eukaryota; kingdom Metazoa; phylum Chordata; class Chondrichthyes; order Orectolobiformes; family Hemiscylliidae; genus Chiloscyllium; species Chiloscyllium punctatum. The sequence goes on along the minus strand of NC_092742.1, from coordinate 108,649,780 downwards.
TTTAAGAGAGTGCTATTTTTCAAGCAGTTTGTTTACATGCTGGGCCGTGGCAGTTCTCCTGTCAATTGTTCCACTTTCCCTGGTCTTATATTCTAGGGCATCCGATTGTATCAATGGCTTTAAAGGTTTTCAATATTCTCAATACATATTGGATTGGAGTTTGATTTCTTTCGGGGATAATATAAACTGATTGGCCAGGGTTGAATTTGTTTTTTTTTCTCCAAGCAATGAACTAACTGAGTGGCTCGACCCAGTGTTACATTGTTATCATTTTTGAGTACGCTTGCTGCTCGGTCAGGTAGGTCTACTGCTTTTAACTCTTCAAGGTATATATCTTCACTGCAAATCACTGAGCAAGTAGATACGTTCTCCCCAATATGGGCTCGCTGGTGCCTAAACAGGTTGAAATATTCACTTTATTTCTTCCCACATTCAGAGCAGGTGAACAGCTTCTCTCCAGTGGCATCATGCTGATATGTTTGCAGGGCAGAAGAATCAGGGAATTACTTCCCACATTTATAGTAGGTGAATAACCTGTCCCTGGTGTGACTACAGCCATAAAATGCCAGTGTTGACTGGGAATGGAATCCCTTCCCACAGGCCTCAAATTTTCACAGTTTATCCATGTTATGAGTGTTGTTGTTTCTCTAAAGATTCAACAATCAGCAGAAGCCTCACCCACACAGAATACGTGCATGGTGTATCCCTGCTATGAATTGTGCAATGCTTTGTGAGGCAGTGTTGTTAGTAAATGGTTGTTTCCTTGTCAGTTCACTAGTTAGTTATGGGATGGTCTGCCCCCGTGCTGTTCAGATTTTATCGGTGTTTAAAACCTTTGATGCCGACAGACCAAATAAATATTTATCCATCTGTGGTTACTCAACTCCTGGTTAATTTAGTCCATATGCATACATGAATTTGATATTCTTGTTTGCAAATCTGCAGCTTCAAATATTCTGTAAAAGGAATTAAGAAAGAAGACAGTACTCATAGCATACATTTCTAGTGTCTCTCGCATATCTATTTCCTCTCCCCGAGAATTGTGACTCTCCATCCCACTCACTCTCCCACACTTCCTACTCTACTGTCCCTAATGTACATCCTGCCCATTCTCCTGCAGGTCTTGATAAACAGATCCATGTTCATCTTTTCCTGTCCTGGACAGTCTCTGCACCCTTTCTGGGTTCACTTCCTTTCCATTCAATTGCAAAAAGACAATAATGTAACAGAAGAATGAATTGAAGATAAAAGAAAGGAGTTTGCTCACAAATCCTGGGCAGAAGAAGGACATTCAGTCTGGGTGAAAGCTTCCCTTGCTCCATTGATCTCCATTGATCAATATGCCACATTACAATGGTTTGGGGTTGCAACTTGGACCCGCGTGTGCGTGGTGACACTTTGACACCCCACCACTGGTCTCCCAATTAGAAAAGAGAGGACAGTTTTTCTCCAAACATTTGCAGTGTGTACTGTGCTACACCCCAGCTACTCCAACGCTGGATCAGCATAAATTGCCATCCCTAATTGCCTAGAGGGCAGTTAATAGTCAACCACGTTGCTGATGGTCTGGAGTCATATCTAGGCTGGACCTGTTGTAATGGCAAATTAACAAAATTAACATTTACACTGAAATCTGAAAGATAATGGTTTACTAAAATTATAACTTTTCTTTGCAACTTTGCAACTTTGTTGAAGTCTGCAGTCGAGGGTCAGCTTGTCTCTGTGGAACTTTGTAAACATCCAAACAGGCCATGTGAACAGTCGATTTCAGAATTGAGCTAAGGAAAACATAAAGACAGTCATGTCCACAGCAAGAGAATGGGAAAGTAAAGCAAGGACTCGAATTTTCCCAGCCCTTGGCCTTGAGCTGGTGATGAGAATGGAATGAGAAGTATATGTGAAACTGGTTCCAAGCCTTTACACGAGGCATTTCTGCCAAGAGCATTTGCCCTGCATACAATTTTTAATAAAGCTTTCTCTTTGCTCTTGCTTGCATCAGAGACGATTCAGTTAAATTTCCACGACACCAGGCAAGGACAACTCTTTCTTTCCCTACAGGACATTAGCGAAACGGATGGGTTTTCCATGATGACCAGCAATGGTTTCATGGACATGAGAAGCATTCTTGATTTTTATTGAATATAAATTCCGCCATCTGACGTGAAGGAATTCAACACCCGGTCAGCTGAACACTACATGGGTGTTTGGATTAACAGTCCAGCGATTATGCAACTAGGCAATTACCTCACATTGTGGGAGTCAGTATCCTCATGACACCACTGGAGTCTTGTCTCTGGGAAGTGAAGTGAAAAGTGTAGTGTTGAGGGTGGTGAGCCATCATTGGATTTTATTGAGATTCCCAGTTAGGTCAGCAGATTTATGATTAAAGGAATATAGATTCAGCCAAATGTGAGTGGAAGATGAATAAGGGGTAACATATTAAAAACATAAATCTGGTGAAATATACTTAACTAGAAGTATTGGCAATCTGTGGGATTCCCTCCCCAATCTCTACGATTCTTTAATTCTGTGTGCAATCTGGATGCCAGACTGAGTCAATCTAATGAAGGAACGCCGATTTTCAATTTGTATGGAATACAGGGTGAGAGAGAGTAGGCAATAAAATCCAATTGAGTTTGAGGTGAATTCAGTCATCATCATGGTGGAGGATGCTTGAAGGGCTGAATTTTCCTGTCATGTTCTCAGTGTTTAAGTTCTTATGTTAAACAACTGTGAAGCTGAACCTGAAAAACGCCACCTTCACCTTTGGGCAAACAAAACAGAATAGATGGATTATCATTCCAATCTTGGATAATGAGAAATTGTGTGGTCGATAACAATTTGTGCTTTTAGATTGAGGAGGATATTGGTAGCATCCAGCATAGTCTGTACTGATTGCATATCTTGTGCTTATAATGAAGCCGTTTGTGAAACTGCATCCATCAGTGAAATATCATTGGGAATTGAGGTTGTCTTTATTCCACTCCCCTCACCATAAACCACAGTGTTGTAGTTGCTGAACTGATTAAATATTTCATTTTTGAATCCACAATCCCTGGCATTGGTGAGGTAGGTGGCATTTCCTGATGCTCAGGTATTTGTCTGTTGATGCTTATTTTACATCTGGGACTATTTTTTGATGATGTTTCTGAGTGGCTGAAAAATGTAAGGACAAAAAAAATTGATCCCTGGAAGACACCTTAAAAATCAGATTTAAGGAATCAGACGCTGGACAAATGGAAAAGATGAACACTGATAGGACATGATGGAGATAGGAGAGACATTCAGATTGATATGAGTTCAGTGTTCAAAGATTTCACAGGGATTTTTGGCCTGGCGAACTCGGAGATGGGAGGGACACAGGAGAGGTAATTACTAAGATGGTCCCACTCGAAGTGACAAAGTCCATCAGCTCCTTGCTTGTTGTTGGCCTTGAGAATGGAGGAGATAGGGAACCCCTTCGACTTGTACAAGAGTGGGCCACTCACTCTGAGTCTACTTCAGCATTCGATTAGATCATGGCTGGACACTTCTTTCCTGCAGTATTTCCATTATAGTATTCACCTCCAGGAATCTACTGCTTTATGACTGAACAGTCTCAAGCTTCCACAAACCTCTGGGTCAGATATTCCAAAGAGAATTCTTTCTAAGTGAAAAAGTAACCCTTACGCTCATCTCAAACAATCTTCGCTTGTTTTAAGATGATGTTCCCTGGATCTAGACCCAACAGAAAAGTGTTTTCTTCAATACCATATCATACCATACCATAAGCGTCATTGAAGTATCAATGAGCTTATTGCTCATTTTCCAAAAAACATGAACGCAGCTGATGATAATACTGCAGTACTTAAGTCTCAGAGCGAAATCTAACGTGATTGAACATATATTTTGTTTTTAAAATTTATTTAGGATAATGATTCAGTTACAGTATTTATTCAATGAGTCTGCCATTGCACTTTCACTAGAATAACAAAAGTTCATTGCACAAAAGAGGGAAACGACTTTGTATGGATTGACAATTCTGAAAGATAGCAATATTAACAAGGACAAAACAAAATCCAGCACAGAAACACTCCCTTTGGTCGTCCAAGCCTGCACCGATCCAGATCCTTTTCCCAGCAATATCCTTTATAAATGCTCAATGTCAGTGAAATATGACTCCTGTTACGTTTTATTCAGTCATGTGATGTAACTGTTTCAGGTTCTGCAGCATTTATTAACCAAACATAACTGCTCATTAGAAAGAAGAGGGGAGCTGCCTGTTTGAACGCTTACAGTCCATGGGTGTTGGGGCACCCATAGTGCTGTGAGGAACATAGTTGCATGTTATTGACACAGTGATGGTGACAGAAGGTGATTTTGTTGAAGTCACAATGCAGTATACACTGAAAACAACCAATGCAGAAGATCAGAACGGGATAAGCAGCATCCACATAGAGAGAGCAAGCCAACATTTCTGAGCTCAAATGAAGTTTGAAGGGACAGCACTTATGCTGTGAAGGGAGGTGTGTGATCGTCAGAGAGATAATGAGTTGCATTGGTGGAGAAAATATTTTGCCCGTCACCCTGACCCAATCAGATTCATCCTGTCACAGTCAACCTGACCATCACACACGCACTCCGTCACGGGCACACTGACCTCCTCACACTCAATACATCACAGTCACGCTGACCAACTCACACTGGCTCTGAAGCCCTCACACTCACCCCGTCACTGTCACCCTTTCACACTCTCACTCAGTCCGTCACCGCTACCATGACCTCTTAAAGTCACTCTGTCACCATTAAACTGACCACCATGCACTCACTGCGTCAGTGTCACCCTAAAGCACTCACACAGTCATCCTTGACCCTCACACACTCACTCCATCACTGTTCCGCTGATCCCCTCACACTCACCACATCACTTTGACCCTGATTCCCTCACACTCACCCTGTCACCGTCTCCCAGAATTACTCACACTCACTCAGAGTCACACTGAGTCTTGACACTTACCCCGTCACTGTTACCCTTAACCCCTCACACTCATTGCGTTATTGTCACCCTAACTATCTCACACTTACTCCACCACTGTCACCAAGACCCCCCTCACATTCACTCTGTAACTGTCCCCGAACATCTCACACTCACTTGTTAATGTCACACTGAAGTCATCACATTTAACCCTTCATTGACACCATGACCCCAGCAAACTCACTCTTTTACTGTCACATGGTCAACCCCACACTCACTCCTTTACCATCAATCTGATCCCCACACACTTACTTCATCACCGTTCCTCTGACTGCATGATACTCAGTCGATTACTTTCACCCTGACCACCTCACACTCATTCCATCTCCGCCACCCTGACATCCTCACACTCACCCTGCCAGCTGCACCCTGAACAGCTCACGCTCACTCCATTAACATCACACTGAAATCCTCACATTAACCCATCGCCATCACCCTGACTCTGGCAGTCTCACTCCGTCACTATTACTCTGACCCCCATTCTCATTCCATCACCATAATTTTACAGCCTCCCCCTCACGCTGTCATTTTCATCCTGAGCAGCTCACACTCAAATGTTAGAGTCAACCTCACACGCCTCGCACTCACTCAGTTACCATCACCTTGACCTCCCACACTCAGTCTGTCACTGTAATTCTGACACTCACACACTCAGTTCATTGCCATCACCAAGGCAGCCTCAAACTCACTTCCTCATTTTTACGCTGAACGCTCTCACTCTCACTCCACCACTATCATACTGCCCCGTCACACTCTCTCCTCCAGAATTATGGTCACTCTCGCACACACTCCCGCACTGTCACTTTCACTATTCTGCACAACCCCCTACAGTTATGCTCACTCTCGCACACACTCCCGCACTGTCACTTTCGCTATTCTGCACAACCCCCTACAGTCATGCTCACACGCTTGCTCAATCGCCGACCATCATGCTCACTTCCCCGCATCAGTGCTCTCATCGTGTTTTCACACCTCTGCACTCTCCCACACCATCACACTGACTTGCTTGCTCACTCACACGCCATCATGCTCACTCACCCACTGTCATGTTCACTCCCTCATTCATTCCACCAACGTAATGCTTACTTCCCCATAAATACACCGATCACGTTCACTCCTCCTCATTCTATCCCACCATCAAATTCACTCACTCACTGGCATATTCATTCCCCGCAAACTCCCCCATCATCACACTCACTGTGCCTCTAAATCCCCCAAGATCATACTCATTCCTCACACTCACTCCATCACTGTCACGATAACCGCCTTACACTCACATTCCCCCATACTCACGCTCACTCCACTGCTCACTTTCCCACCGTCATAATCACTCCCAATCCCAGTCCCTCACTTTCACGTTCCCACTTCCACACAACCCCACACCGTCATGAACACTCTCCTGCTCATTCCACCACGATCAAGCTCATAACTCTGCACACTGCACCATTGTCACACTTACTCCCCTGTACACTCCCTACTGTTACACACAATGCCCTGCACACTCCCCCACTGTCACATGCACTGCACTGCACACTTCCCCATCATCACACTCACTGCTTCGCGCACTCCATTACTGCCATGCTCATTCCCATGCACACTCCCCCACTGCCACATTTACTCCTTTGCAGACTCCCACACCATCACACTCAATTCCTTGCACACTCACTCAACATCTCCTTCACGCCCTTAACATCATTTTCACCACCCGCACACTCCCTCACTGTCACACTCAGTCCGCCGCTCACTCACCTACCATTCTGCTCTCTCGCTCTTCTCCACTTCTATCACGCTCACTCTTCCACAGACACTCCCACCAACTCGTTCACTCCACCGCACACTCTCCCACCCTTACTCCCTAGCCATCATGTTCACTCCCCACAGACACACCCACCGTCACACTCACTCTGACAAACACTTGACCCACCGCCAGGCTCTCTCTCCGACACACTCTCCTTTTGTCACACCACCCCAATAGATCCCACTGTGAGTGAACCAGAGGTGAGTGCAAAGACAGAGTGACTGAAACTCCATTCTCCTAAGCTCAGGCTCCTGCCCTCTACACTTCACTGAGGACCAGGACTTGGGGCTGAGTCTGTCTTTCTTCAACTCAGCTTTATAAACACAAGGATAAATATCGATTTCATTCACTCTACTGCTCGGCACTTTTTAAAGAATATTTTCATTGTTTACAAATTAAAGTGATAGATACAGTCAGTGGGATGATGTCTTTTCTCACTCGCTCATGAATTGAGAGAAACTTTGAAGATGGCCGAGGGAGATCCAGTATGTGTAGATTACCTGGGCTTTCAGAAAACCTTTGATAAAGTACCACATAGGAGGCTAGTGAGCAAAATTAGGGCGCATGATATTGGGGGCAAAGTACTAACTTGGTTGGCTAACAGGAAACAAAGAGTAGTGATAAACGACTCCATTTCTGAATGGTAGGCAGTGACCAGTAGGAACCACAGGGATCAGTGCTGGGACTGCAGCTTTTTACAATATATACTAATGATATAGAAGATGGTATTAGTACTAACATTAGAAAATTTGCTGATGATACTAAGCTGGGTGGCACAGTGAAATATAAGGAGGACATTAGGTGATTACAGGGTCACCTGGACAGGTTAGGTGAGTGGTCAGATGCATGGCAGATGCAGTTTAATGTGGATAAATGTATGGTTATCCGCTTTGGTGGCAAGAACAGGAAGGCGGATTACTACCTAAATGGAATCAATTTTGGTAAAGGAGCAGTATAAAGAGATCTGGGTGTTCTTGTACACTAGTCAATGAAGGTAAGCATGCAGGTACAGCAGGTAGTGAAGAAGGCTAATAGCATGCTGGCCTTCATAACAAGAGGGATTGAGTATAGAAGCAAAGAGGTTCTTCTGCAGCTGTACAGGGTCCTGGTGAGACCACACCTGGAATATTGTGTGCAGTTCTGGTCTCCAAATTTGAGGAAAGACTTTCTGGCTATTGAGGAAGTGTAGCGTATGTTCACGAGGTCAATTCCTGGAACGGTGGGACTACCGTTCACTGAAAGACGGGAGCGACTGGGCTTGTATACCCTTGAGTTTAGAAGACTGAGAGGGGATCTGATTGAGACATTTCAGATTATTAAAGGATTGGACACTCTGGAGGCAGGAAACATGTTTCTGCTGATGGGTGAGTGCCGAACACAGTTTAAAATACGGGGTAGAGCATTTGGGACAGAGATGAGGAGGAACTTCTTCACCAAGAGAATGGTGGCTATGTGGAATGCTTTGCCCCAGAGGGCAATGGCGGCCCAGTATCTGGATTCATTTAAGAAAGAGTTGGATAGAACTGTCAAGAATGGTGGAATCAAGGGTTATGGGGATAAGGCAGGAACAGGATACTGATTAAGGATGATCAGCCATGATCATATTGAATGGTGGTGCAGGCTCGAAGGGTAGAATGGCCTACTCCTGTGCCTATTGTCTATTGTCTATGGGATAAGATTGGAAAAACCAGGGCTACCCTCAGTCCGTTACCATAGTGACAAGCTGTGTCATTGCTGAAGATTTGAATGGAAATGAGAATATCCGACTGTGCTGATTAATGAGTCAACTTGATAGCTTGATTAATTTGGGTAAAGGGATATTTCACCGCATTCTTCAGCTGCTGTCTGACCTTAGTCTAGGTCACGGCATTAATTGCAGTGTTTGTGCAGCAACTGAGGAGCTGCAGCATGAAGTCCAATTCCTGCACAAAGGGATGGAGATACACATAATCAAACCCAATATTATACATCCGTTCCCATATACAATACACCATTAAAGTTGGCCATAACAGGATGAAATTGGCTGAGATTACAAACAGTAAAATGATGGATTTTTTTCGGTTTTTCATTTCTGTGTCAGACTGAGCGTCCCCATTGGTGTTAGCTCGGAGTCTCCTGCGGGCTCTGCTGCTCAATAAAATGTGTCTGACAGTGAGAACATTGAGGAGCAGAATTAGGAGAAATGGGTCACCCGAGGTTAGAATGTGGTGGAGGAGCTCGGTTATGGCCCAGACACGAGAGGATAGAACGTTTTCTATTCCCTCACAAAACCAGGACAGGTTCCCCAGCTGATACCGAGCTGTGAGCATAAAATACCAGAAAATGTTCTTTAAACAACTCAGGACAGTCACTGCTCCCAGAACCACAGCCGTTTGTTTACTCATTGCAATATTTACTTTTCAGCTTCTGGTCACAAATTGCCATAAATCGATCAAAGGTGAAAGCGACGGTGAAACAGACAGAACAGTCAGTGGCTGCATAAAGCATGGTGGCGTGGATATTACACACGGGGATGGTCTTCAGAAAATAAAACGTTTCGTCAAAAACAATGGGAATGTGTCTCAATATCAGGTCGAGGATGATGACCAGCAGATCCGCCACTGCCATGGCCCCCAGATAACGTCTGACACATGGAGACAATCCACAATCTTTATAAAGCAGGACGTAGATCGTAACTACGTTAACTGTGAGGAAGGAAAACAAACACATTATCCATCAGCCTGGAGGCAAAGTGACCAGTTTTATTGAGGACTCAGTGAATTTCAAATTTGTCACTGTATTCAGGGATTTATTAAAATAATTGGAGCTAAAATAACAATTGGGAAGGTCTGCATTACTGACAATAATGTGTCATAAAACACAAGAAAACCTCCCCCCCAAAACACACAGAGAAAAATCCTTAAGAACAGATGGTTTCCAAAGCATTCCATCACACTCGATCACTTGAGACCAGACACAGTCACTGCGTTCCAGTTCCTCACACGGAGGGTTAAAACATTGCAATCTGCATGATTCTCTCAAGTACTCTTTGGAGACAAACAGAATATGTAAATTTCTGTCTTTTGGTGTAAATTATACTCGATCCTCTGTCGTTGATGAAATTTTAACTCCGGAACATGTGTCCACCCCTTTAACTGCCTTAAGAATTTTTGAAACAGTGTCGGCTTCTTTTTGGAACGGGATATCTTCCATCGTGATATTATCTTTTATTCAAATAACTCCGACCGTTCACAAATAATGGCCACTTGGAAATAAAACTGTTTCCAATGAACGATGGGAATATGTCTCAATATCATAAACCATTGATCCGCCACTGCCATAGCCCCAGGTAATGTCTGGTAAATTGGCTCAGCGCTTACCACTGCTGCCTCACAGCGCCAGGGATTGGGTTCGATTACAGGCTTGCGCATCTGTCTGTGTGGAATTTGCACATTCACGCCATGTGATGTGGGTTTGCTCCAGGTGCTAAGGTTTCTTCCCTCAATCCAAAATGTGCACTTTATGTGGACGGCCATGCTAAATTGCCGATAGTGTTCAGGGATGTGTAAGCTCGGTACATTAGTCAGGCTTCAATGTAGAATAAAGGATAAGGGTTTGGGTCAGGGGCAGTTACACATTGGAGGGTTGGTATATGCTTGGTGGGCCTAATTGCCGGTTTCCACACTGTCGTGATTCTATGGATGTTGGGTACGGATTGCTCCAGAGAAGGTCGGGTGCAGATTGCTCTGGAGAATGTCAGTTTTTGAATATTCCGGGAAATGCCGGGAGGAGAATGTGATAGAATCATAAAGTTGCAGATCACAAAGGACCTTCTACCCATTGAGTTTCGTGAGACTCACTCAGCCTCACGGTGGATTCTCTCCACAAACTCAACTCAACCTGCATATTGTACACAAAAACAATATGAATAAGATATTATCTCAATTGCTTGATGTAAGATCCTCTTTTATAATCATACAAATGACATCACTTCGTCAGATATCTCCACCCAACCCCATTTCAGTTCGGTCTTACACTTGCAGATGTAAACTGTTCTAGATATTCATTTCCTAATGTTGGTTATCCTGTAACCAAGTCTCTATGATGCCGTTAAGTCATGTCTATTTCCCTCAATGTATGCGGTGATTTACTTATTGTTTTGAGAATACAAAACAGACTCAGAATGTTTTTTATTCAGCTTTTTTTTCAACCTCCATTCCATGCTCCATTGTTATCTTTTTCCTCATATTAACGTGGTCAGGAAACAGTCTCATGTTGTCATACTCACAAAATCATGTCGGAATTGTAATATTTCATGAAATCCAATCATCATCCCTGGGTATATCCTCTCCTTTTGGAAGGACAGACCCACCATGGGGGCACCGTAGTATGCATTCGCTGAATGAGATGCCCTGGAATTCCCCAACATTGATTCCAGAACAGGGAAACGTCATAGTAACATGTCGCAGAAGGTCAAGAAATCTCCTGATGATGGAAACCCACTGCCCTAGACACCACCCGTCAGTGATAACTCAGAAACCTCGACGTTATAAACAAATCAAAGGAAGCACTGGAGATGGCAAGGAAACAAAACGTACTCTGGGCCTGGAACTTGAATGTCTATCACCAAGAGTGTCCCACAGGTCTCAACTGACTGAGCAGGGAGAGAACTTAAAATATAGAGCAGCCAGACTGTGGGAAGTGATGGGAGAACCAACAAGAGGAAAACATTCTCACCAAACCTCTTGTCGCAGAAGGATCTGTCCGTAACCAAATTTGTAGGAGCAGCCAGCACGCAGTCCTGTCGTGGGAAGGTCTCAGCCTCATATTGAAAATACTGCCCACTGCGTTTTGTGACACCACCTCCTGTGATGTAGGACATACGTCTAAAGGCAGGAGCAAATGGAAACTGGGCATCCATGAGGCACTGTCGTCTATCAGCAGCTGCAGCATCAATTGACCTTCCCCGTATCAGAAAGTCAGAAGTGGGCTGTTCACTGATGGTTCCAAAATGTTCAGCACCATTCACAAGTACACCTATAGTGAAGCAGGCTACTCAGTCCAGCAAGAGTTTTAAACAGGAACAGAATGAGTACCTTTCGGCCATTCCAGACTTTTATTCAGGAATTGGAGAAAGTCTTTAAGCTTTCATGCCTGTTACATAGGAAATGAAAGAGAATATTCAGCCTTTCAAAGCTGCTACGCAGGAATACGGGAGGATTTGTTACTGAGCCAGAAGCATAGATAAATTAACCTTTATTAGTTCAACAGGAAGTAATGAGTATTGTGACACAGTGACCATTGCTGGGGCCTCGAATATCAATGTTTTATGTGCATAGGATAAATGTATTCCAATTACATTAGTCAATAACACTAAGGTAGACTGGAAATTGAGTTATCAAGAGAAGGTAGAGACTATGCGACTGGATAAGCAATAGGCAACAACTTGACAGATGGATTATCACATGGAAAACAGTTAACCGGTGAATTATTTAGGAAGAATGAAAGGCCATATAGAATCCCTACAGTGTGGATACAGGCCTTTCAGCCCAACAAATTCACACTGACCCCATTCTGTAGACTGCATCGGCCCCACTATCCAGTGCAGCCCAGACCCATTTTCCACACTGCAACGGGCTAAGGCATCAGACTACACGATGATGTATTTCCATACTGCACTGGGTCATGTCTCCACATCACACAGGGTCCAGTATCCAGAAATCATCAGGCTTCAAAACTCGCGGCATTTCCTCCCCTTGAGGACTCCAGTCTTCAAGTCAACTGCTGATTCAGGGCTCGATTCCTCTCCGAGTAACAGTGTAAAGTTAGAATTTTGGTGAGAATCCCATCAGAAAACAGAGAAAAAAGGAAAAAGATAAAATGAGCGCATGGAGCAGAGAAGCTCCAGCTAGAACATTCCGTCTGGCCCGCTGCCCATAGGATGTTTCACAGCTGCTTCATTTTTCAATTAATTATTTTTAAGACTTGCAGCTTTGTCCATTTCCATGCAATGCTCCCCCTGAATTATTTAGAGAACAAGATGCACATACCTAGTGCTAGCCTGTATCTTGCCATAGTTTGTTTCAAGACGTTATAATCCATTCTCGCGGCAATTTTGGACAGTACTTCAAAAAACATTGAAATTATGAGAAAGTGAAATATAATTCATCTCAAACTCTTCGAAGTTGCTTCACTCATCGTAGCCTGTATTGTACAAAACTGTAGCGCTGTGGTCTGCATAACTCCCATTGCTAGACAGATATCTAGTCAAGGTATATGGATTAATGCATGGCTGTGATCTGCATAGCTCCAAGTGCTGGACAGATATCATGTCTGGGTTTATGGATCAATACACTGCTGTGGTCTGCATAACTACGAGTGCTGGACGGATATCCTGTCCGGGTTTAGAAATCAATGCACTGCTGTGGTCTGCATAGCTCCCTGTGCTGGACAGCTCTGAAGTCTGAGTTTATAGATCAATGCACTCCTGTGGACGACGGAATTTTCCAATCGCGACTGATTGCTGAGTTGCATCGAGTAGAGCTTGGTCTACACAGTGCTCTGTGCTGAACAGATATGGTGGATTTATGGTGTGCGGACTGTTTCTGTGAGGTGGATTGATAATGAGATTTAACGAACCATTTTATTTGATATGGCAATGCCTTTATGTTATGCTCACATTTTTGTGATTCTCGGCTCCATCACACACTCCAGTCGTGTTGCATACTAACGATGCACGTACATCATGTTAGAAAATACCGTTTGTCCTGGCAGCAGACTCAATGTCTTCATTCAGAAGCAGGAAGCTGTTTTCATCACCTTCAGGTCTCCAAATAAAAAGCAAGGATGGGTTAGTCAGGGGTAAATGCAGTGCAATGGGGAATGTCACAATACCAGCATCAAAACTGCCTGCTGTCCAGCTTGACGTTCAATTTGCATTTAAAGCAAAACATCTCATGCACGCTCATATTATCCATGTTCCCAGCGTGAGCATTCACTTAATGCAGTTTAGATGTAACTTGAAGCTCTCCCTTATTGCTATTGTACCCACAAGCTTGCATTTTTCATTTTCTATTTGGTAACATGCCCAATATTTGTATTGCAGTTTTGACTCATATACAAAACTACCATTCAATGTTTGCTTTTCTAAGCTCCAACTTAGCGGATTCACTTCCCTACAATATGGAGACAGGCTCTTAGGCCCAACAAGTTCACAGCGACCCGCCGAAAAGTTGCTCACCCAGTTGGGGATCCATTCCCCAACCCTATATGACCCCTGACTCATGCACGGAACACTATGGGCAATTTAGCACTGCCAATTTACAAAACCTGCACATCTTTGAACTGTGGGAGAAAGCAAGAACACCCGGAGGAACCCCAAACAGACACGGGGAGGACTTGCAAGCTCCATGCAATCAGTCGCCCGTGGCAGGAATCAAACCTGGGTCCCTTGCGCTGTGAAGCAGCACTGCTACCCAGTGGCCCACCATGCCTCCAAATTCTGTGGATTCATGCGAGATACTTGGCGAGGTCTATTTCGATGTTGATTACTTCTCGCCATTTTATTTGACCTCCTCAAGTATCTTTGTGACATTTTCGCCAGATTTCCCATTATGGTGGTAGGGTAGAGAAGGAAAATGATCTTTCAATAACACTGTGCTTTGCTCCAGACAGCTGAGACTCCTCTAACCTGGTGGGAACATTGCAGCAGGTGGCAAAGTATTGCCACTGCTGCTGCACAGGATCGTAGTGAGATCACATCTGGAGTAGTAATTACAGATTTCATCTCCTCACTGAAGAAAAGATATGGTTACTTTTGAAGCAGCTCAACTGATTCCTGCAATGTAGGTGTTAAATAATAAGGAAAGGATTATCAACTTGATCCAATACCCCACTGGAGTTGACAGGAACGAAATATTGTCTTAATTTTCTCATTGAACACCGGAAGAAGTCAGCAACAGAAGCCAATTACACGTAAATGGAGGAATCCATTCCACTTCTCCAGCCTGTTACACAGGAACAGTAGTCAGACCTTCAGCCCTGTTGCACTTGAACAGGACAAGACTATTCATCCCCTGCAGCCTGATATTCAGTTCGAGAAGGAGGCCAATCAGCCCCTCTTGCCTGTTACACAATTACCAGAATAGGCCATTCAACACCAGTATCTTGTTACACAGCAACAGGATCAGTCAAATCAGCCTCCACAGCACTGTAACACACGAACTGGAAAAGGGAGTTTCTAGGAATTTGAACACTAGGATAAGAGGAGGCTTTTCATGTCATCGAACCTTTCACACAGGAACTGGAGAAGCTTACTTAACATTTTGAGAGCTTTTTTTATGTGAATGGAGGAGTTAATTCAGCCATGTGTCTGCTGTATAGGAACAGGAGAAGATCAATCACATCCTCAATCTCATTTCATGGATGCAGAAGGAGACTGTTCAGCATCTCCATCCTGTTACGGAGGAATATGAGGAGCGTCTTCAGTCCCTCGAACGGTTGCATAGCAACACGAAGATTCTATAAGCCCGAAAGCCTCAAACACAACAACAGGAGGAGGACAAGCAGGCACTGAGCCTCTTACACAGGAACAGGAGCGGGATATTCAGCCCATCGGGACTACAATGTAGTAACATTAGGAAATTCAGCCCATGGACTACACAGACCAAGAACATAATGAGGTGATTCAGCCACTTTCGCATCTTACCAGCAATAGAATCAGATCTTTCACATCCTTGTGCCCTTTACACATGAATTAAAAGAGGGCAGAGAGGTTATAGAAAGGGAATACCTTGGAATAATCATCTTCACTAGGGAACATAAAGTCGTGAGCAAACTGTTGGGATTGAAGGCAAATTGTTACGATCTGTTATAACGAATTAATAATAGAAAAGTCCAAAGAATCACCACATAAAATCAGCTTCGGCATGGTTTTATGAAGGATAAATCATGCTTGAGTTCATTGAAGATGTGACAGGTAAGTTGGATGGTATGGGTCCTGGAGATCTATTTATATCTCTTGACTTCCAGAAAGCATTGAATAATCTATGGTATTAAAGATTAACCTTTGAAATAAGAGTGCATGGAGCTGGGAGTAGCTAAGATAGAATTGGTGAACCAGGAAATGCAATGATATGAAAGAGAGATGTGTAGGATCCTGATTATCAAAATTTGGTGTGCCATCAAGTTCAGATTTCAGGCCACAAGTATTTGAAATCGATAGTATAACTTGGATGATGGAATAGAAGACACTGTAGTCAACTTTTCAGATGAAACTAAAATAGATGTGCAAGTACATTGCAATGAAAGTACATTGCAATGAAAGTACATTGTAATGAAAGTACATTGCAATGAAAGTACAATGCAATGAAAGTACATTGTAATGAAAGTACATTGTAATGAAAGTACATTGCAATGAAAGTACATTGTAATGAAAGTACATTGCAATGAAAGTACATTGCAATGAAAGTGCATTGTAATGAAAGTACATTGTAATGAAAGTACATTGCAATGAAAGTACATTGCAATGAAAGTACATTGCAATGAAAGTATATTGTAATGAAAGTACATTGCAATGAAAGTACATTGCAATGAAAGTACATTGTAATGAAAGTACATTGCAATGAAAGTACATTGTAATGAAAGTACATTGCAATGAAAGTACATTGTAACGAAAGTACATTGTAATGAAAGTACATTGCAATGAAAATACATTGTAATGAAAGTACATTGTAATGAAAGTACATTGTAATGAAAGTACATTGCAATGAAAGTACATTGTAATGAAAGTACATTGTAATGAAAGTACATTGCGATGAAAGTACATTGTAATGAAAGTACATTGTAATGAAAGTACATTGCAATGAAAGTACATTGCAATGAAGGTACATTGTAATGAATGTACATTGTAATGAAAGTACATTGTAATGAAAGTACATTGTAATGAATGTACATTGTAATGAAAGTACATTGTAATGAATGTACATTGTAATGAAAGTACATTGCAATGAAAGTACATTGTAATGAATGTACATTGTAATGAAAGTACATTGCAATGAAAGTACATTGCAATGAATGTACATTGTAATGAAAGTACATTGTAATGAAAGTACATTGCAATGAAAGTACATTGTAATGAATGTACATTGTAATGAAAGTACATTGTAATGAAAGTACATTGTAATGAATGTACATTGTAATGAAAGTACATTGCAATGAAATTACATTGTAATGAATGTACATTGTAATGAATGTACATTGTAATGAAAGTACATTGCAATGAATGTACATTGTAATGAATGTACATTGTAATGAAAGTACACTGTAATGAATGTACATTGTAATGAATTTACATTGTAATGAAAGTATATTGTAATGAAAGTACATTGCAATGAAAGTACATTGTAATGAATGAACATTGTAATGAAAGTACATTGTAATGAATGTACATTGTAATGAAAGTACATTGTAATGAATGTACATTGTAATGAAAGTACATTGTAATGAAAGTACATTGCAATGAAAGTACATTGTAATGAAAGTACATTGCAATGAAAGTACATTGTAATGAAAGTACATTGTAATGAAAGTACATTGCAATGAAAGTACATTGTAATGAAAGTACATTGCAATGAAAGTACATTGCAATGAATGTACATTGTAATGAAAGTACATTGCAATGAAAGTACATTGCAATGAAAGTACATTGCAATGAAAGTACATTGTAATGAAAGTACATTGTAATGAAAGTACATTGCAATGAAAGTACATTGTAATGAAAGTACATTGCAATGAAAGTACATTGTAATGAAAGTACATTGCAATGAAAGTACATTGTAATGAAAGTACATTGTAATGAATGTACATTGTAATGAATGTACATTGTAATGAAAGTACATTGTAATGAATGTACATTGTAATGAATGTACATTGTAATGAAAGTACATTGTAATGAATGTACATTGTAATGAAAGTACATTGCAATGATAGTACATTGCAATGAAAGTACATTGTAATGAATGTACATTGTAATGAAAGTACATTGCAATGATAGTACATTGCAATGAAAGTACATTGTAATGAATGTACATTGTAATGAAAGTACATTGCAATGAAAGTACATTGTAATGAATGTACATTGTAATGAAAGTACATTGTAATGAAAGTACATTGTAATGAAAGTACATTGCAATGAAAGTACATTGTAATGAATGTACATTGTAATGAATGTACATTGTAATGAAAGTACATTGTAATGAAAGTACATTGTAATGAATGTAAATTGCAATGAAAGTACATTGTAATGAAAGTACATTGTAATGAAAGTACATTGCAAAAGCATATTTAGAAATAGATATGGATAGGTTTGGCGAATGGGCCAACATTTGGCAGCAGAACCTGACATGAATAAACATGAAGTTAATAATTTTGGCCGGAGGAACAGAAAGGAAACTTATCATCTCAATGAGGGCATCTTCAGAGTGCTTCAGTGCAGAGCGATCTGGGTGTTTTTGTGCATATCTCCGGGAACGCACATGCAAGGACGCAGGAATGAGAAAGGTAGTTACATAATAGAATAGAACATAAATATCGAGAGGTGTTGGTGTAACTGTCACATTACTGAGACTGCAACTTGATATTATGTGTAGTTTTGTTGCTCTGACTGGAGGAGGGCTGTAGTTACGTTGGAAGTAGTTCAGAAAAGATTTGCAAGATTGATTTCAAAGATGAGTAGTTTGTCTTATGCAGAGAGATTGAATATTTTAGGCCTATAATCTGAAATTTAGAAAAAATGAAAGCAGATCCATATTGAGGTCTGCTAATTGCTAAACAGCATTGAAAATATAGATGTGGAAGTCACTATACCAAACGAGTGGAGCTTGAGTAGACTAAGCTTTATGGAGAGCGAGCAGGAAAGGGGAACTGAAGTCAAGATGATATCAGCCATGATTTTATTAAATGACGGAGCAGGTTCAAATAGCTGAACTGCTGACTGATGTTCCTCGTTCTTATTCAGCTCATCATATCATCTGCATAGGAATGGGGGTAGGCGGGATTCTGGCTTTCATAGAGGAAGCAGACATTCGGCATAAATAAGTGTTGATCGGTTTGAAAGAAGGTAATCAGTGGAGTCACACAGTGACCAGTCCAGGGTCCTCAACTATTTGCAATCTATATCAACGATTTGAAGGACTGGACAATATGTACTTTAACTCAGTTTGGCGATGGTACTAAGATAAACAGGAAATTAAATTATCAAGAGAAAATTGACTGTTTTGAAATTGATACAGATAAGAGAATTCCACGTCTTGTGCTTCACAGGTTGAAAGCTACTGAACTGGAAAGTGATGACAGAACGTGGTGATATAATGTGCACTGAATGGGTCACTCTGACACATTAAGACATCGCAAGTGTTGCTTCGTCTTCCTAATGTTCCCAGTGGCCACTGCTCTCACTACAGGATATGTTGATGTGTTTGGTTGGCAGTGGGGAATGTGAGAGGGAGAGTTTTCTGAGCAGTGTATCAAGGGGACAGGCTTTATTCGATCGGCCATACTTTCATTCTACCTGGAGACTCGAAGACAATGGGAATGGCTGACTGCTTCTGAATGAAAAGGCTGTGGCTGCTGCCAGGATATGGGTATTCACCAACATGATGCACTGTGCATGGACACACTGCAAAATTATTGGAGTGAGAATTCCTTCAGTTCCTCTGCCTCACCACATTGACATAGGGATTCCACAGAGCCAAGTACACTATTAGGAATCCCGCTGGGAAAACAAGGAGCTACCTGCTAACAGAGAAAGCATTGCATTTACCTCATCCATCAAATATATCCTTCGTCAAGGAATGGTGATATTTCCTTCTCTGTACCCTCTGCTCCATTTATTGCTCATGTTACAGACCCAGATACTGCAGCTACAGATCCCATTAGAGTTGCATCATCAAATCATCAGGTCTCCCTGCATATCGGAGACAGCTCACAGCACAGCCTCCAGCAAATCATCCCCAGCACCTCCACTAACTTTCCATAACAGCCGGCAGCCAGCAGCCCCTCAGCAACAAGTCAGATGTCTGGTCCTTTACAATAACACTCGAGGAACTTCCTCGTATGACCGACTGCACGATCAGCTGAGAGGGACAAACAGGCCTTCAGTGGATGGGCAAAGACTAAGTCTCAAAGACGCAAGTAAAAGCTGTTGAAACCACATTTCCAACACGGAGAACCTCATGGGACACGCCAGGATGCGAACAACAACCTGACACCCACATACACCCCTGTCCATGCAGCACCGAATGGGACATTTCAGGAACTGAACAACAGCTCGACACACGCCATGTCGTTGTTTCTGAGCTTCACCATGCCAGCAATTGACACACTAGGGAACCAAAAATTAAGACCAGGGAAAGGGTAACTTTAGGCCAGTGAGTCTCACTTCTTTTGTGGGCAAAGTCTTAGAGAGAATTGTAAGGGATAGGATTTATGAACATCTGGATAGGAATAATGTGATCAAGGATAGTCAGCATGGTTTTGTGAAGGGCAGGTCGTGCCTCACAAACCTTATTGAGTTCTTCGAGAAGGTGACCAAGGAAGTGGACGAGCGTAAAGCAGTAGATGTTGTGTATATGGATTTTAGCAAGGTGTTCGATAAGGTACCCCATGGTAGGCTACTGCAAAAATTACGGAGGTATGGCATTGAGGGTGCATTAGAGGTTTGGATTAGGAATTGGCTGGCTGGAAGGAGACAGAGGGTAGTGGTTGATGGTAAAGGTTCATCTTGGAGTGCAGTTACTAGCAGTGTTCCACAATGATCTATTTTGGGACCATTGCTGTTTATCATTTTTATAAATCACCTGGAGGAGGGGCTTGAAGGCTGGGTGAGCAAGTTTGCAGATGATACGAAAGTCGGTGGAGTGGTGGACAGCAAAGAAGGATGTGGCAGGTTACAGCGGGTTATAGATAAGTTGCGGAGCTGGGCAGAAAGGTGGCAAATGGAGTTCAATGTAGCTAAGCGTGAAGTCATTCACTTTGGTAGGAGTAATAACAAGATGGATTACTGGGCTAATGGTAGGCTACTTGGTAGTGTGGATGAGCAGAGGGATCTTGGTGTCCATGTACACAGATCTCTGAACTTTGCCACCCAGGTAAATAGTGCTGTGAAGAAGGCATATGGCGTACTGGGCTTTATTGGTAGAGGAATTGAGTTCTGGAGTCCTGAGGTCATGTTGCAGTTGTATAAGACTCTGGTGCGGCCTTATCTGGAGTATTGTGTACAGTTTTGTTCGCCATACTATAGGAAGGATGTGGAGGAACTGGAACGGGGAGGAGGATGTTTACCAGGATGTTGCCTGGCATGGTAGGAAGATCGTATGAGGAAAGGCTGAGGCACTTGGGGCTGTTCTCATTGGAGAAAAGAAGGTTTAGGGGAGATTTGATAGAGTGTACAAGATGATTAGGTGTTTAGATAGGGTTGACAGTGAGAACCTTTTTCCGCGTATGGAGTCAGCTGTTACTAGGGGACATAGCTTTAAATTAAGGGGAGGTTGGTATAGGACAGATGTTAGGGGTAGATTCTTTAATCAGCGGGTTGCGAGTTCTTGGAATGCCCTGCCAGTAGCAGTGGTGGACTCTCCCTCTTTATGGTCATTCAAGCGGGCATTGGATAAGCATGTGGAGGTTATTGGGCTAGTGTAGGTTAGGTAGGCTTCGGTCAGCGCAACATCGAGGGCCGAAGGGCCTGTACTGCGCTGTATTTTTCTATGTTCTATGTTCTATGTACAGAGTGATGGGAAGATTCACATGAAAGAAATCGACAATTAACTGAGAACATGTTGTTGAAATATAGGGGAAAAGACTGAAGTGGGGCCAATTGAAGGAACGTGACATTCGAGTGTCCAAACTCAAAAGGAGAAGTGTGAATAAACACTTTGTAAGATCAAGTGAAATTCTGAAACTGACTCAAAGAACAAGCGCAGACATAGTATAATGGAACAAAGTATCAGGCCAGTATGCACAGCTGAGCAGACTATGCAAGTTTGTTGCTCAGTTACCTGTACTATTTGCCTGGTCTGGGGTGCATTGGAAACATTCACCAGTATGTCCAGTATGTTGGTAGTGCACTTTCCCTAGATAACTGCGTAGCATGGGGAAATATCCAGCCAATACTGAGAGTGACAGCAAATACGGTTCGCACAACTTTTTTTATCTCTATATCTCTACTGTGCCAGAGCAAGACAAGTCATTTTGTGTGTCTCCGGTGTGTATAGTGGTGGTGGTGGTGGCGGGCGGGGGGGGGGGGGGGGTGAAGGGGCGCGGCGGGGAGCATGTTAGACGTGAAAATTATTCTTGGAGAGAGAGCACGCATGGACGACAAATCACTTGAAACCTGAACAACTATAGGGGTTTGGGGAATTGACCGAGAGAGACAGAGGGGGGTTTTATGGTCAGATGTGATGACATGCTCGAGAATATCAAAATTAAGCCTTAGCCAGGCCCATTAACTATTAGGATCAGTGCATAAACGAATGGCAGATGGGAGGGATTTTGGTGTCAGTTCAGATATCGGCTTTGGGATATTGACTCAGATTTGATTCTCCAGGGTGGAAGCTGGGAGTATCAGCAGCAGATTATTACCACAATTAAGAGAATGTTTCATTACGCAATTTTCAAACATCACATGAGGTAAGCCAGTGAGGTATATTCTGGAGATGTCAGCAGCTGAAATTACGAATGGTCAGGGTATGGTGTCAGAAATCAGCTCGTTGCCAAAATTATCACCAGAGCTGTGATTCGTCTGTTTCAACTTCAGATATTGGCGAATGATGGGATGGGCCCAAATCCAGGAAATGGAACTTGTAACCAGAATAGAAGACTGTGATTTTCATGCTTGCAATATTAAAATAACAAGGGCAGTGAGGCAATTAATCGTGGTTCGCAGCTGAAACTGAGTATTTCCACAGAGGGAACCATGAGGAACACTCCCAGAAGCAAAGATGGAAACAGCAAATGGACAAGTTTACTGACGCAGTTAGTAGTGATTTGTAGAATGAATAGCTGGATCAGAGTCTCAAAAGGAACAATAACAGCAGTATGTAGAGCAAATTAAAAGTACAGTACTAGAGTAACACACAGTCTATCGAAATAATAATTGAACAGCGAGACTTACAAGGGATACTAAAGATAGCATGGATAGAATGATAAAAATATTTAATAATGTAAAGTACATAGTCAACCGAGTTGATAATGGCACTGAAATATGTAGAAAGGAACCAAACATACCAGGATAAATTCCTGTCCATTTTTGCAACATTCCAGTCTACTGCTCTCCGATTCTGTCTGATTCATTGTTGGACCATTCCAGTCGAATGTTCTCTAATTCGGATCCATTGCTGGAACATTTCATTCTAATGTTTTCAGATTCGGATACATTGTTGGAAAATTCCCGTTTAATATTCTCAGATTCTGATCTCTCCCCCCCCCCGCCCCCCTCTCTTTGGAGTAGCAGATCCCTGTTAGTGCTGTCGGTGATGCACCAGCTCATACTATTGAATGACACATTGAAAGGAGCCCAAAATCATTAAAAGACGGAAACATTCACTGGGATAATTAGAATCCAGGGCTATTATGACGATTCACCGTCACCAAACAAACCAGATCAGTTAACCAATTCATCACATTACTGTTCATATCAAAATAAAAGGGAATGTTCTGGATAGAATGGATGAAGGTTGCTGAAGGATGTGCCATAAAACTTTCAATCTTTTAATTTGTTTTCCTTGTGTGTCTGAGTTGCACCAGAGCAGTGCAGGGTTGGGCATGTTCCACTCTGTTTGTCAAACAGGGTAGAACAAATGAAGCAGAGGGGTACAATTAATCCAGTGGAGGGGGGTTGCTAATGCACTTCGGGAGGGTTTAAACGATGTTTTGAAGATGTGGGTGTACGTTTAAGACATTTAAAAGCAGCAAAGCTAACGGACATAGCACCATGTATACCCAATAAGGCAGAAATGCAGCACTTGGTCGAATAACTGAATTAGTTAGCTGCCTGGAGACAAAAATAAATTCGAATTCGAAATCTTTCAAATTATAACCTAAAAAATGCCAAATTCCAAACACGTTTGAATTGAGTATATTGACAATCTTGAAAGGCAATGACACAATTGGGGGTATAAGACCGGCAGGAGATTGAAAAGTTGAGGTTAGCTAGAATGTAACAGACTGCTTGAAAATAATCTCTCTTAAAAGTATCTTTTCGATCAGTAACGTGTGATGTAGAAATTACTAGCAAGAAGAAAATAAGACACAGGAAGATCCGCATACAAGAACCTACAGCTGCCAGTGTTTGAGATAAGAAGTGTTGGTTTGTAATTCTTAATTAAGAGTTTTATCGGGCTAACATTATAGAAGGTAAGATAAAAGGTACGTCAGAGAAATAAATTATAAATGATGGTTAGTTAATTGTTCTGTTACAATTTAAGAAATGAAGTTGTTGATTTTTACTTTACACACTTCTTGCCAACTCGAATTTTACAGATTATTGCACGGGATACATATTTTCTGTGTTTCTGGTTTTAAACTAAGCAGGAGTGTTTTCGCCATGTCGTATCAGTTTGGGGGCTGTGGTCTGTGATTGAATCTGGGTAGGACAAACTTGATTAGATTTGTGGGTACGAAGACTTTCAGCAGATGCAAACACTTGCACGTTGGTCTCCTAGATCTTTAAATGAAGCTGAGTTAAGACAATCTGTTTAATTTTGGTGACTTGTGGTTGATAAAATTAAAAGTCAAAGAAATGGCTCTTAAAATTGCAAAAGACGTTCTGGGACTTGAAGATGATTATTAAGTTTTCCAAGAAAATTAAGAAGCAAAGAAAAAGGCCATGCATTCAGAATTAGCAAATACTTTAGATTTGGCTGTAACCAAGGTCAAAAACAAAGCTCAAAATGTAAAGGGGTTACTCAAACACTTTGGTCTGTCAGAGAAATAGTCAAGTACAATAGGAGTAGAAAATGTTAAATTGCAATTGAGGAAAATGGAGTTAGAAGATAATGAAAGAGAGACTGAGAAAAGAGAGAGTGAGAGAGAAAGTGAAATAGTGAAGGGACAGGGGGAAGAAAACGAGAGAGAGATAGTTCTTGGATGAGCAAAGAGAGAGAGAAGAAGGGAAGACAGAAAGAGAGAGAAGCAAGGGAGAAAGAGAGATACAATTTGTACTTGAGAAGTTGCGACTTAGTCAGCAAAGTCATTTTAACAGGATGGAGGTTAAAAGACAAGGGAGTGACGTATATATAAATAAGTCAGAACTCTACCACCTTCTGATGAGATAGATGTTGACACTTTCTTTATTTCATTCGAAAAATTGGCTAGGCAGATGGAGTGGTTCGAGGATTTATGGGTAATGCTACTTCAGACGAAACTGGTAGGCAGAGCTAGTGAGATATTTGCCGCATTTTCTGATGATGTGTCAAAAGACTATGAAAAGGTTAAACAGGTTATTTTAAACGGTCATGAATTGATACCAGACGCTTATAGACAGCCGTTCAGAAGGAACCTGGTCAGAATTATGTTGTGTTTGAAAGAATTAAACAAAGTAATTTTGGTTGATGGGTGTGTGCTTTGAAAATAGATAGGAGATTATAGGCTTTCAGAGAGATTACTGCGCAGGAAGCGTTTAAAAACTCACTTCCAGAGATGGTAAGATTTCACGTGGAGGAAAAGAAAGTTCAGGAAGTGAGAAGGACAGCAGAATTAGCAGATGAGTACATGCCAGTGCATAAGACTAGCTTCTGGCCAGAATTTCATCCGTGAGGGATAGAATTTGAGAGATGGGGAGACCGTACTGTACTAAATCAAAAATACAAAGCACTGGCAAGATTTTAACACAGGATAAAACAGAAAGCTAAGAGGTTGTAAAGTAGGTGAAAGGCCTCATTTGTTTCCACTGCGGTAAAGTGGGACACCTCAAGACAGTGTTGTTCATTAAAGAAAGGCGCTCTGGGAAAAGATTTCTTAAAAGAAGCTAAGCCTGCGACATTAGTGAAGGCAGTAAGGGAGAACCCGAGAAGAGCCGAGCAGCTTCAGGAGAGTGCACAGCCTTGGATGGGGCTGGGTATGGAGTTAGTACCTGATCCCTACAAAGAATTCGCCTCTGTGGGTAAAGTTTATTCAGAAAGAACAGGGGAAGAAGGACAATAAGGTATAATTTTGAGAGATGCAGGATTTAACCAGTCGTTGATAGTAAGGAATGGGCGAATATGCACTCTTTCTGATCAGTTACTCGTGAGTATGTTACATTGTGTGATAGATGGACATAAATTTTGCATTCCGTTATGCAAGATCAGGTTGGAGTGCCAACTTAAGACTGGGGAAGTTAGACTGAGAGTAATTGAAACAGTGTCAGTTCCCAGAATTCAGTTTGTATATGAGAATGATTTGGCAGCATCCAAGGTGGGATTGACACCGCTTGTTGCGAAGAACCCCAAGGAAGAGCAAGAAACGGAGGAGATTCAACAGAAATACCCTGGCATTTCTCCAGATGTGTGCTAACCAGATCCCACTATCATAAAACACAGCATGAAGTGAACTGTAAAGACAAACATGAAGGAGTTGAGATTTAGCTCATGGATAACCTGTTTGACACAATGGTGCAGGAAAAACCTGAATAGGCAGAGGGTCGGACAAATGTATTTGGTGCTGAAGGGAGAAGAGATTTGCAAGAGCAAGAAAAGACGATGGAAGATACATCTGTGGATATGAGCTCTGAAAAAGAGTCAGAGAATATTGTGGCAGGTTCTTATCAGGAAGATAGAGTCCTCAGATGGAAACGGAGGGCAGAGCAGGTTGGGGCAGAAAATGGGCCGAAGTGTACCAGATGTGTTGCTGGTAGCACGTCCAGAGGAAGTGTTGTGGGTAGCAGATGAACTCTCCGTAGGAGATCACCAAGACTCAGGCTACGTTCTAAAAACATCTTTACGTTCAGGAATGTTCAATGATGTCGTTAACCTTTGCCATATATTTAATACGTGCAAAATGGTATGTAAACCACAAGTGGTAATAAAACCAGCACAATTGTTGTCAATTTCTGCATTTCAGGAACCTTTAACGCAGGTTAAAATTGATTGTGGAGGTCCCCTCCCGAGAACTGAAAGCGGGAACTGGTACTTGTTAAAGATAACGGATGGGTCTACCAGATTTCAGGTGGCAATTCCATTTCGCAGTATCAATGTAAAAAGAGTGGTCGATGAGCTCGTCGCTTTGTTCACGTGGTATGGGCTACCCAGAGATATTAAGTCGGAGCAAGAGTCAAATTTTACTGCAAGGCCGTTTAAGGAGGTTGCGGATAGCTTTGATATGCAGCACTTTAAATCCAATGCATCACATCCTGTATTCCAGGGAGCTTCAGAAAAGTGGCATCAAACGTTGAAGACCATGTTAAGAGCATGCTGTCAGGATTGCCTTAATTATTGGTGTAAAGGTATTCCATTCATATTGTTTGCCATTAAAAATGCATCAAACGAATCTAATCAGTTCACTCCCTTTTACTTATTATTTGGTGAATAAAGTCAGAGGAACTTTGAAATTAAGTTTAAAAAAGTAACAGGATAAAATTCACAACTAACACAATTAGATAAAATATTGAGCGCTGGAGATTTAAATCGAGCAGGTGAGTTAGCTATACAACACCTAAAGACGACACAGTGCACATTAAAGCAGGTGGCAGATGTTAAAAAAACTCTTAGATTCAGATTGTTTTCCCAAGGGGATAACGGGTGTACTGTTACCATTGATAGAAGATCCTTCCAAAACCAGGTATAATCAGTTTGAGAAAAAAAGTTGAACTATCTAGCAAAGACATCAGATTGAAAAAAGAAGTATTGGATATGCCATGTGAATAGGTTGAAACCTTATTACAGTGGACAGAAAGAACTGGAGAACCAGGTGGTAGTTACTGCCCCACAGAGTGAAGAATTAAATTCAGACGGTATGGATTTTGAGGTGCGTCAAAGTAAATTTAGAAATTAAAAATTCCGGAAAGCGTGGGATGGATTAGTAAGGCAACTGCCTCAGGAGCATAGAACAGAGTTGAAAGATTTGTTACTGCAGTACAAGGACATATGGAAGAATTAGATGGGGAGAACTAATTCGATTGTACAAGTAGTAGACGAGTGGAATATTGTGCTGATTAAACAACACCTCTATTGGCTTAATACACTCAAAGCCAGACAGGTACAGATGGAGGTGGAGGCCATGTTCGACGAGAACATCATCAAACCAAGCCAGTGCGAGTGGAGTTCGCCTATCATCTTAGATCACAAACGTGACAGAACTCAATGATTCTGTGTGCATTGTCGGGATGTCAATGCCGTTTCAAACTCGAACGCATATCCAATTCCTGAATTGGAGGACTGTATCGAGAAAGTCGGAAAATCCAGTTCCATTATCAAGTTAGAATTAATGCGTGTTTACTGGTAGGTACCTTAATCAGAGACGGTGTAAGAAATTTCTGGGTTCATAACCCCAAATAGGCTATATCAGTTTAAAGTGATGCGCTTTGGAAAGAAGAACGCGCCCGTCACATTGCAAGGAATTTTGAACAGAGTTGTCACTTGATTAACAAACTGTGCAGTCTATTTGGACGATGTAGTGTTCTTTAGCATGCCCTGGAAAGGTCGCAGGGTAAAGTTGGCAGAGCTCTTTGAACGACGACGAGAAGCTAAAGTGGTGATTAACTCAAATAAAAAGGAATTCATGAAAGCAGAGGTGACGTTCTTGGTACAAACCATTGGTCATGCAAGGTTGACCCCACGGAATGCAAACACAAAGACTCTCGAGGCGTTTCCACGACCAACCTTGAAGAAAGGGTTGCTGTGATTCTCAGAACATAGCAGATTATATCGGAGGTTCACTCCAAACTTTAGTGGCACTGTTAACCGATTTGCTGAAGAAGAACACAAAGTTTCGGTGGACAGAACCATGCCAGGAGGCATTCGACCATTTGAAATCGGTACAAACCACCAAACATGTTTTAGCTGCACCAACCTTTCAAAACATTTAAAATCAGCATGGACTCGCGTGACGTTGGAGTTGGAGATGAGAATGAGAACGGGAATGAACTGCCAGTTTTTTTAATTTTCCAAGAATATCAAAATCCACTAGAGGATATACTCCACAATGGAAAAATTGTGCTATTGATTTTGGTACGAGCAGTACAGCATTTTAATTTATTTAATGTTGTATGTATAAATTTAGGTATTTGGGAAGAGCGTAAGCTGAACTTATATCAATGTTACAGGTATGTTAAGGTAATGTGCTTAAAAGTTAGAAAGAAATGAAGCCATGTTTCCATTATAATTGTTCTTTTTCTTCTGAATGGGGAGGTGATATGATCAAAGTGTACCTTCAAAACGTTAAAGCAGAACTATCTTACGCAGCACCAAATGCTCCCAAAGGACAACAATGTAATACTTGATTAGTTTGTTGCCTGGAGACAAAAACAAATTTGAATTCGGCGAATCCGTTTAATTATACCAAAGTTTGCATTGAGTATATTGACAATCTTGAAAGCCAATGATGCATTACGATGCTAAGGAGTATAAGACCGTGTGAAAATTTAACAGTCGAGAGGAGAACGGCCAAGTCCTCTGCATGTAAAATATTGCTTGAATAAAACATCTCCTTTAACCATACCTTTTTGAACAGTAACCTGTGACACAGATAGTCCTAACAAGGAGAAAAGAAGACACAGGAAGAAACGAAAACAAGAAGTTACAGCTGCTTGGTTTTGAGATAAGAAGTGTTGCTTTGTAAATCTTAATTGGGTGTTTTATCGAACTAGTATCATAGAAGGGAAGGTAAAGATAGTTATAGAAAGAAATTGCAAACAGTTGTTATTTAAGTATTCTCTGTTATAGTTTAAGAAATAAAGTTATTAATTTTTACCTTACGTAGTATTTGGTCACTCGAATTTTTAAACGTTACAGCACGTGAAAAAAATTTCTGTGTTGATGGTTTTAAATTATGCAGGAGAATTTACATCGAGTCTTAACAAATAATTCAGCAAGACGATGGGAGGTGGGGTGGTGGAGGGAGAGAACCTGAATTGTCACTCCAATGTACAGGAGGTTGAGAGTAGTGATGTAATAGTAAGGTTGCAACTCGCAGGAGTGTACCAGCTGACAGGGAGCTGGTTTGAAGTGTGTATACTTCAACAATTAGTGCATACGGAGTAAGGTGAGTGAACTTGCAGCATGCATTTATACCAGGGAGCTCGATGTAGCTATTTACAAGCCAATTAAAGAGCATGGTCAGGAATGGTTGTAGTGGGTGTGTTGCTGTAAAAGCACAGCAGGTAAGGCAGTGTCGGAAGAGCAGGAAAATCGAGGTTTTGGGCCAGAGCCGTTCACCAGGAATGAGACTGAGAGCTTTGAGTGTGGAGAACTAAATGGGAGCTCGATAGCGCTGGGGAGAAGGTAGCTGAGAGTGCATTAGATAGATAGAGGTGTGGGTAAAGGTGGTAGGTCATTGAGAGGGTGGAGCGGATAGGTGGGAAGGAAGATTGACAGGTTGGGATAAGTCATGAGGATGGCGCTGAGCTGAACGTTTGGAACTAGTATAAGGTGGAGGAGATGAAATGAGGGAACTGATGAAGTCCACATTGATGTCCTGGGGTCGAAGGGTTCCGAGGTAGAAGATAAGGTTTTCTTCCTATAGGCGTCAGGTTGTGAGTGAGTGACGCTGGAGAGGGCCAGAACCTGCATGTGGTAGGCAGATTGGAAGAGGCAATTGTGGAATTCTCCTTTGGGATCTCGGATGGAGGTGAGGAGGGGATGTGTGGGCGCAAGTTTTTCAATTCCGATGGTGGCAAGTGAAGTTGCCACGAGGGAAGGGTGGCTTGTCAGGCGGCGTGGACCTAACCAGGGGGTCACGGAGGGAACAGTCTTTGCGGAAAGCGGGTGGGGTGGGCAGGAAAAGATATTCCTGGTGCTGGGGTCCATTTGTATTTGGCAGAAATTTTGGTGGATGACCCGATTTATGCGGAGAATAGTGGGGTGGAAGGTGAGAACCGGGTGGTTATGTCCTCATTGCACTTGGAGGGGTGGGGTTTGAGGGCGAAGGTGCGGGATGTGGATTAGATGCGTTGGCGGGCATCTTCAACCACATGGGATGGGAAATTTTGGTCTTTAAACAATGAGGCCATCTCGTGTACTCTGTGGTGGAACTGGTTCTCCTGGGAGCAGATGTAGCAGTGGCAGAGGAATTGGGAATGCGGAATAGTATTTTTGCAGGAGGTAGGGTGGGAGACGATGTAATCCAGGTACATGGATTCCCACAGCTACCTGGAGTACAACCCCCTCAGCTACCTGTATTACACCTCCCACCACACCTCCTGCAAAAATGCTATCCTGTATTCTGAACTCCTCTGCTGCATCTGCTCCCAGGAGGACCAGTTTCACCACAGAATGCATCACATGGCCTCCTTCTTGAAAATCGACCTTTCTCCTCCCACGTGATCGCAGATGACTTCCAACACATCTCATCCACGTCCTACAACTCTGACCTTGAATCCCACCCCTCCAACAGTAACAAGGACAGAACCCACGGTTCTCACCTTCGACGCCACCAACTTCGACATAAATCGCATTATCCGCCGATATTTCCGCTACCTACGAATGGATCCCACCACCAGGGATATATTTCGCTTCCTATGCCTATCCACTTTCTGCAAATACCATTACTTCGGTCACTACCTGGTCAGATCCACAGCCCCTAACAAGCCATCCTCCCCTCCTGGCACTTGGCCTGCCACCGCAGGAATTGCAAAACCTGCACCCACACCTCCCCTCGGACATCTATCCAAGGCCACAAAAGAGACTTCCACACACATCAAAGTTTCACCTGCACTTCCACCCATGTCATTTATTGTACTCATTGCTCCTGATGTGGTCTCCTCTACATTGGGTAGACTGGACGCATTCTTGAAGAGGGTTTGAGAGAACATCTCCAGAGCACCCACACCAATCAACCCCACTGACACGTGATCAAACATTTCAACTCTGCCTCCCTCTCTGCCAAGGGCATGCAGGTCCTGGGTCTCCTCAATCGCTAATCCCTCACCACGCAACGGCTCCAGAATGAATACCTTATCTTCCCCCTCTGGAACCTTCAATCTCAGTACATCAATGTGCATTCATCAGTTTACTTATTTCCTCTCCTCCATCTTAACCCAGTTCCAACCTTCCAACTCAGCATCGTCCTCCTGATTACTTGTCATTCTCCCATCACACCTATCCGCTCCAATCTACTCTCCAATCTATCAGCTTTACCCCCACCTCTATCTACCTAATGCCCTCTAAGCTATCTTCTCCCCAACGCTACCACACTCCCATCTATCTCTCCACCAGCAAGGCTCCTAGCCTCATTCCTGATGAAAGGCTCTGACCTGAAACGTCGATTTTCCTGCTCCTCATAAGCTGTCTGACACGCTGCACTTTTCCAGCAACACACTCTGAGAGCTGATATCCAGCATCTACATACCTCACTTTCTCCGACAGGAATGGTTGTTGTATTTTCAGCACAGGATATAGGTTTTTCAGCATGAACAGGGAAGTTGTTAAATTAGAGGGACGTCTGGGATTTTTAGTCAAGGACAGCACTGCGGTGGCAGAAAGGACGCTTGTTGAGGACTCATATACTGAGGTAGTATGGGCTGAGGTTAGAAAAAGTGAGGAGAGGTCACCCCTATAGGCGTGTTCTATGGGCCTCTGAACAAGTCCAGAGTTGTAGAGGAAAGGATTGCAAAAATGATTCTGGAAAGTCCCGAAAGTAACAGGGTCTTTAGATTACTTTAGATTACTTACAGTATGGAAACAGGCCCTTCGGCCCAACAAGTCCAACTGACTCGCTGAAGCGCAACCCACCAATACCCCTTAATTTATTAAATTACTTTAGATTGTTGTTAGGATGCTTTTAACTTTACAAATATTGAATGGAAACGCTATAGTTCGAGTAATTTGGCTGGGTGAAATTTTTGTGGAAGTGTGCTGGAAGGCTTCCTGAAAGAGTATGTAGATAGTCTATAAAGAAGTGAGACCATATTGGATTGGGACGGAGTAATGAATCCGTCGGGGTGTGAAATTTTAAGATTGGTGAATACTTCAGTTACGTTTACTTTCACGATGGGGAGGGATAGGTATATACTGCAGGGCAAGGGCAATTATGATGCGATTACACCAGATTGAGGATGCAGAGGATTGGAAAGGAACCTGAAGCGAATGGTCACAAATCAAATGTGGAGCTTGTTCAAGAAACAGCTACTGTATGTCCTTGTTAAGTATGTACCTGTCTGGCAGTGAGAAAATGTTCAAGCGAGGCAGCCATGATATACTAAAGAAGTTGAATCTCTTGACAAGAGGAAGACTTCGGTGAACATGAGACTTGAATGCTCAGTTACAGCCTTGAGAGTTTCAAGTTCACCAGGTAGGACCTTGAGACAGACCCAAGAAGAGCCAGGACGTAACTATTTTGAAAGGTAGGATCAAGGAAAACCCTAAAGCTTTGTATAGGTATGTCATATATAAAGGAATGACGAGAGTAAAATCAGAGCCAGTCAAGGACCATAGTGGGCAGTTCTGTGTGGAGTCTGAAGACGTAGGAAACACAAGAAATGAGTATCTTTCATCGTGCTCACACAGGAATATCCACATCTCGTCGAGGAGAATACTGAGATATAGATGATTCGACCGACGGGATTGAGGTTCATAAGGAGGAGGTGTTTGCTATTCCCTGGGGTGGATGGTATTTTCGATCGAATTCTATTGGTAACTGGGAAGGAGATTGAAGAGCCTTTGGCTTTGATCTTTATGTCGTCATTGTACAAAGGAAAAGTGCCAGGAATGTTGTCCCCTTGTTCAAGGAGGGGAGTGGAGACAACACTGGTAAATATTGACCAACGAGTCGTACGTTGGTTGTGGGTAAAGTGTTGGAAAAGATTAAAAGAGATAGGATTTATAATCAACGAGATATGAATAATTTGAGTCTGGATAGGGACCACGGTTTTGTGAAGGGTAATTCGTGCCTCACAAACCTTATTGAGGTCTTTGAGAAGTTGATTCAACAGGTGAATTAGATTAAAGCTGTTGATGCGGTGTACATGGATTTCAGCCAAGCGTTTGGTAATTTTCCCTGCAGTGGTGCATTGCAGAAAACATGGAGGCATGGGATCGGGGTGTTTTATCGATTTGGATCAGACATTCATAAGCTGTAAGGAGTCAGAAGGTGTTGGTTGATCGGAAAGTTACGTCCTGGAGTTCAGTTAGTAGTGCTACACTGGATGGATGTGTTTTGGGACTACTGTTGGTCATTTTTGTAAATATTCAGACGTAGAAGGAAGGTTTGTAAATTTGTGGATGTCACTCAAGTTGTTGGAGTTGTAGACAGTGCAGAATGATTTTGCAGCATACACAGGGACATGCGTAAGCTGTTGAGCTGGGCTGAGAGTTGGAAACTGGAGATTCATGTGGAAACATGTGAGGTGATTCATTTTGGAAGGAGAACGTGTCATACAGGGTACTCGGCTTATCGTAAGATTTGTGGTAGTGTGGATGAGTAGAGAGACCTCGGTGTCCATGTGCATAGAGCCCAGAAAATTGTCACCCAGGTTGAAACGTTCGTTAAGAAGTGGTACCGTGTTTCAGCTTTTATTGGTAGACAAATTGAGTTCCGGAGGTTATGTTGAAAGTGTCCAAAATTATGGAGCAGTGCACTTGGAAGTTTGTGTACAGCTCTCGGCACCGTATTACTGGAAAGATGTGGAAACATTAGAAAGAGTGTTGAGGATATTTTCCATGATCTTGCCTGGTATGGAGGGAAGGTTTTACGAGGAAAGGCTGAGAGACTTGATTTTGTTTTTCGTTAGACTGGAAAAGGTTAAGAGGTGATTGAATAAAGACATGCAAAAGGATCAGAGATTTCGAATAGGTGGACATGAGGGAGCTTTTTATCTCAGATTTGATAGTTCACACTATTACTTTAAATTGAGGGGTGGCAGATAGACGACAGATGCTGGGGTTATGTATTTTACTCAGAGAGTAGTAAGGGTCAGGCATGCCCCACCTACAACATTAATAGAGTCACCAAATTTAAGGGCAGTTAAATTGTCATTGGATGAATATATGGGTAAGAACGGAGTTTAGTGTCGTTTAGAAGGGCTTCACATTGGTTTCACAGGTCACGCAACATCGAGGGAAGAAGGGCCAGTACAGTGCTGTAATGTTCTGTGTTCTATAATGAAACGGGGTAAAAAAAAGAGGACCAGCATAACATGTCTGTTGCGAATATACCTTGAAATCATTAACTAGAGTAATATAATTTATTGAGTATAATGTTTCTCTATTGTTAAGTGCCCTGTAGTCAATCCTTTAAACATTAACACAGAGCATTGAGACTGTTGCTCAGAAAAAACGGACTGTCACCATGTTCTGTTATAGAGGGATACGATGAGGCCATTCAGCCCACAGTAGCCATTTACTACGTGAAGAAGTGGAAGGCTGGAATATTCACACATTTTGAAAAGGGAATTATTCAAAACATAGAGAGATGTTAATGCAGTTGTACGAGGTACCAATGAAAGCGAGCTGAAGTACTTTGTGTGGTTTGTGTTTCTGAAACTGAGAAGGGAGGGACGTACATCAGATATAATTTACGGTCTGCTCATAATCCACGGGTTTCTGCGTCATTTAATGACTCAGTTCTGTTAAAGAGGGACAGGAGAAGGCCATTCAGCCTGTCGAGTCCATTACAAAAGGACAGGTGGAGGCCGTTCAGATTCTCACGTCTGTCAGTGAAAATTGTCGAGTCACATGGCTTGCACATTCACTACATTAACAAAAAATCATTCAGATTTTCAGGTTAGTTTCTAGAAACAAGAGATGCTTTTAGGATCAGCAGACACTACAAGGAGTGTCGAGAGACGATTCAGACCCTCAATTCCATTTCGCAGGAGGAGCAGAAGACATCACAGCAATTGGAGCCTTCGACTCAGCGGCAGGATGGGGTCATCTATTTTTACAAATCTGTTACACAGGGACAGGAGGCATTCATTCAAGTGATGAAGAAAGGTATACAGGAAATTCTGGAGGATAGTGAGCCTCCAGGATCCTTTCACCCAGAAGAAGGTAGAGGCAAATTGCTCCCCAACAGTACAGCACAATGGCAGGGAAGGTGAATTGGCTTGTTGCAAACAGAATTATGTGAATACGTTGCATGTCTGGGCCATTCAATCATTCTCCACCATTCGAAAAGACAATAGATGATCTGCTTGTAACTCTGGGTTCTATTTTAAAGAGTTTCCCCTCTCTGCAGTGTCTGCTCCATTTTTCAATTATTTTGCAGACCCAGATGAGGTAACTCCTGTCACCATATCTCATCCAGAGTGGGTCACCAAAGCCTTATGTCTTACTCAATATCTACAGTTGCTTAAAACACAACCTCCAGTAAGCCGTCCCGAGTATTTACACACACTTTCTAACAAAATAACTAAGTCAACAAAACTTAACTCCAAGTGAGAATGTTGGCCTGAATCAATTTCAGTTGATGGTGTTCCTGAAAAGAAAATGCAAATCTGATCACATCCGAGGAGCAGGAGAATCGACCTTTTGTATGTAAGCCCTTCCTGAACAATGAGGCTTGTGGACCGGGGCCTGAGAGACAAATTGCGGTAGAGTCGTGCTGAGGGAAGGTAGCTGAGAATGGAAAAGGGAGACGAAAGTGGGGGAGAAGGCAATAGGTCGGAGCGGAGAATGGAGTGGATAGATGTGAAATATGATGGACAGGTCAATAGACTAGTGCTGAGTTGGAGGGTTGGATCTGGGATAAGTTGGCGTCAGTCGATATGGAGAACTTGTGTAATCCACGTTGATAATGTGTGGTTGCATGGTCCCAAGGCAGAAGATGAGGCAGTCTTCCTACAGAAGTCGGGTGGTTAGAGTTTGATGAAGGAGGACGTGCATATCCTTGGCAGTGTTTGAGGAGGTGGTGAAGTGTTCAGCCAGGCAGTGGTGGAGTTGGCTGTTGCTGGTGTCCCAGAGATGTTCTCTTAAATGACCTGCAAGTTGGCACCCTGTCTTCCTAATATAGAGGAGGCCACATCGGATACAACGAACACAGTAGTATACATTTTTTGGAACTTCTGGTAAATATCAGATGGATGTGGAAGGATCCTTTGCCGGCCTGGATAGAAGTGAGATGGGAGGTGTGAACGCAGGTTTTGCACTTCCTGCAGTGCACTGGAAGGTGCTGAGAGTCTGGTGAGGTCTAATGGAGTCATGGACCTGATGAGGGAGTCACGAAGCAAGTCAAATCTCCAGAACGCTGAACGGGTTGCAGCAGGTAATATATCCCTCGTGCAGACGTCGCAGAGAATTATGCAATGCGTGCGGAGGTTGGTGGAGTGGAAGGTGAGGACCAAGAGAGTTCTCTCCATGTTGCATTGGGAGGAGTGGGGTTCAAGTATGGAAATGTCTGAAGGGCATCGTCAACCACATTGGAGGGGAAATTGCAGTTTTTGAAGAAGGAGGCTATCAAAGATTTTCGAAGGTAAAATTGGGAGCAGATGGTGAGAACAGATGTGGTGAAGGAAGAAGAGATGGCGATTTTTTAAAAAAAGAGCAGGATGGGAGAAGTTATTCTTCAGGTTGTTGTGTGAGTCAGTAGGTTTGTAATGGATGTCCGTCGTTAGTCGGTTACTGGAGACAGCGATGGAGAGTTCCAAGAAGGTAAGAGAGGTGTATGTTATGAAGATATTAAAAGTGTACACTACTTTTAAGAGAGTTAAAATCTCGCACAGCTCCCTGACAGTGCCGACTGTTTTCAAGAAGTTAACAACGTAACACTTCGTCGAAAGCTAAATTAAATACTTGCCTGGAAACAACAATACTGTTCCAAATTAGGCCAATCAGTATAAATTATACCTCGAAAAATGCAAAATTCCATTCAAGATTGTATTGAGTACATTGGAAAAATCTTAAAAGCCAATGACACAATCCGATGCTCTGGGAACATTATGCTAGGGAATATTGTACCGTTGAGACGAGAACTACTAAGCCACCACTACGTAACAAGACAAGGCGAAACGTAGCTCTCTTAAAAAGTACCTTTATCGACCAGGTAAACTGTGAAGCAGAATCCATAAGAAGAAGAAAAGAAGATAGGAATACACAGAAGAACTAAAGCTGCCTGGTTTTGAGATAAGAAGTTTCGTTTTATAAATCGTATTTGGGAGTTTTTTCAGAAACGTACCATAGAAAAGAAGGAAAAGTACATGAGTGTGTAAGGACTTGCAAATGGTAGCTAGTTAATTATTCTCTATTGTATGTTAAGGAATAACGTTGTTAATCTTTACTTTAACAACTTTTTGGCTTTTGGAATTTTCACAGATTACTGCACGGGATAAATCTTTACTGGGTTGCTGATTTTAAATTAAGGAGTAGCGTTTTCCCCGTGTCGTAACATGGTTGTCCGGGTTAATTTGAGGTCGGGGTGAAAGGTGTTAGTGAAGGTAATGAACTATTCAACCTCCGCATTGGAGCACAAACTGGTGCTGATACAGCCATTAATGTAACGAAAGAAAAGATGGGGATGGTGCCAGTTTAACTGCGTAATATGGAGTGCTTCAAGTATCTATAAAAGAGGCAAGCATAGCTAGGGCGCAGGGAAGTGCCCGTGGCTACAACTATGGCTTGGGGGAAGAGGGAGGATTAGAAGGAGACGTTGTTAAGGGGGAGGACCAGTTCAGGCAGGCGGGTGAGGATGTCAGTGGAAGGGTACTGTTTGGGATTGTATGAGATAAAGAAACGGGGAGGGTGCTTAGAGTCATTCGTCATGGAGGATAGATGCGTACAGGGGCTGGATATCCATGGCGAAGATATGGCATAGAGGCCAGGGAACAGAAAGACTTGGGGGGGGGGGGTGTTGTAGGATGTTCCGAAGAAAAGTGGGGAGTTCCTGGAATAAGACAGGACAGTGTTAATGTATGCTCACATAAGATAAGTTGGATAGGATAAGATTGGAACAATGTTTCGACCGGGACAGTCGGGTTTGAGAATCTGCTGTAGGAGATAGAATCGGGCAGTGAAGAGTTCACATATTTAAACGTTGGAGGCTGTTGGGTGCGTGATGCCCTGAGATGATGAGCTTGTGGATAATGCTTTAGTGATGGGAGTGAAGTCGTTGTCGATGGCTCAGTAGGAGGAGATATCTGCGAGTTGGTGCCTGGCTTCAGTGGTGTAGAAGTCGATGCGCGAAAATACCACCGCACCCCCGCGCCACCCACCCCCGTCCCCTCACCCCACCGTCTGTGGCTTTAATGATACGGTTGGGTGTGGAGGAGCGGGTTTACAGGGCTCTATTGTGCGAGTTCGGGAGGTAGGATTGGGTGAGGGGTGGACACGTTGAAGCAAACTGTGTCACGGTGGAAGTTAAAAATGAAGAGTTCAAGGATGGTTAACAGGTCAAATGGGGTGTACAGGTAGATTGGGTATGTTGGAAGCGAAGTTCCTGGTGAGTGGGCAGGAGTCCTTATAGAAAGAATAGGCCCAGTGGCACTGGCAGCAGAAGAAACGATCAATTTTGCAATGCATGTTGAACTCATTAATGCAGGAGCACAAAGGGATGAAGATGTGCACTTTGCTGAGGACAGCACCAAAGGCCAATTCTCCTCCACTTTTGATGTTGCCTGAACTGCTGTGTTTTTCCACACCCACACTCTCAACTCTGATCTCC
This sequence comes from Chiloscyllium punctatum, assembly GCF_047496795.1. NCBI lineage: Eukaryota > Metazoa > Chordata > Chondrichthyes > Orectolobiformes > Hemiscylliidae > Chiloscyllium > Chiloscyllium punctatum. Next base: position 108,610,211 of record NC_092742.1, on the reverse strand, counting down.
AGCATTGGCTTACCTCATTTTCTCCTAGTTTCCCGCATTCCTCATGTTACTGATAGCATGAACAGCAGAGGGTGACAAGCACTGGGGTTCAGTGGACAGGTACAGAACAAACTAGAACGACGTGCCTCTCAGCTGCTGAAAACCTCTGTCCAACGTGGAGCACCGCACATGTTACCGGGAAGTCAGAGCACGAGCTAAGCAGTTTTTGTTATTGTTTCTGCATTTCTTAATAGTGGTACCCAATATTCCAGCGTGAGCAACGCCAAAGGCCAGGGAAAGGTACAGTACACCTGTTCATGTTTAAACTGTACACTACTTTGGTTGGACAGCAAGTTGCCAACATACGGGGTTAGACAGAGGGATGGGACTTGTCGGAGGAGTGAGACTTTGCAGATTCCAATCATAAGAATGAGAACATAAGACAAAGGCAGCGCCACATCAGCTGTAATGATTATTTATATCACATTCTCAATCCGCCTCACAGAATCAGTGCAGATACCAGAACCCAAATGGGTTGCTTTTTCAGCAAGGAGCACTGTGCAGACCAGACTAGTTTACTTGTCAATATAATCCGTCACTATGCCCGGAATGGAACATTGTGCAGACCACAGCTGTGCATTGACCAACAAAGCCAGACTAGACATCAGTGCACGACGGGAAGCTGCATAGATTACAGCAGTGCGTTGTTCATAAAAACAGTTCAGATATTGGTTCAGCTTCAGGAGCTGTGCCCACCATTCCAATACGTTGCTCGAGAACACTGTGTGAGATCGCTGCCCAGCGTGTGGAAACTTACAGCTCATCCTGTAAGTGACAGGATGTGCAGCTCCCATGAGTTCACAGCTTAATATCTCCATTCTGCAATGACAAGGGATGCTCTTGGTGTAAAACTCGCTGCCAGAGAGAGATGGCAGTGGCATCACTTTAAATAGCAACAAACTGGAGGGGTTTGAGAAATGGATTCATAAAGGTAGACTGTGAGATAGAGACAGTGTCATGGAAGGACGTGTTCGCATTTTACAAAATGTTTAAATGATGACACTTCGATAGCATCATGCAACACAGGCCAGTATTTCCAGAAATGATGGTTCAACGAGATGTTGGTGTGAATGCTGATGATGGAGAATTTTAGATGAGCATTTGTTCTGCTGCTTAATAACTGGAAGTGGGGTCAGCGGAGTCGATGATTCATTGGAAGGAATCTATCAATGATTTTCCTCAGTGTCATTTTCAAAGAGTGTGACAGAGGGATCGTCTGCACGAGGCTGAGCTATTTTCTTGGTGCTATCTTATCGAACTCACCTCATGAACGACCGTTCCCACCCCATGATGTCCCTCTCATTCAATGCCAGGCCGATTCTCTCACCAACCATGGTTGGAGGTATTCACTATCTATGTCATTTTTTCCTAGAACTATGTTTGGGATACGTCTGGATCTAGTGCGATCTTTGACACTGGCTCCATCTTTAAAAGCTCATCGGTACATGGTTGAGCATTCCCAATTCAAACCTGCCCTCCGTGGTTTAGCCCGAGCATGGCAGATAAGGCACAATTCCGTGATTTGTTGACAGGGCATGGAGGTCCTGGAGAACGGGCTAGTACAGAGGGGACTTTCGTCTTCCCAGAGGGGGCCATACCACCAGACTCTCCCAGCACCAACCTGCTGAGTGCAGTAACTACGGTTTGAAGTATTGTCCAGCAATACAGGACAAACATAAATCTACCAGGATGGGTCACCGTATTCTTTTTGCTCCCTCAAACTGCATATCTGTTACAGCACTTACCACCGAAAAAATCTCATGCTCCATCACTCTCAGTGCTGCAAGCCCACCGCCCACTGCCCCACACCGCTCTCTCCCTTTCTCACCTCTGAAATACAATAGCATTCTCACATCATTGCTCTGGAGAATGTTAGTTCCAGAATGTTCTAAAGAATGTCATTTCTAAATATTATTTGGTAAGTGTCGATTACGGAATTTTCCAGATAGTGTTCACACGTTCAGAAAAAATATCAGCCTCCCGTGTGTAACAGACAAGCGGAAGGTGCAGAGTTGTTTATTTTTCCAAATCTCTTAGAATTAATATTCACCATGAGGCCACTCAGCGCATCAAATCTGCATGAACATTCAATAGGTTTGGGGCTAATCTGATGGTTGGCTGAGCCGCATGTTACAGGAATATTCAACACCCTGGGTTCCTGTCACTGACACTTTTTCATTGGGTTTCTTCAAACGTGTTCGGGAGGCATTTCCCATGAGGACAGACTCTCCAAACAATATACTACATCATCTTTATACTTGTCAGACTTGTAAACTCAGTTTACAAATAACTAATCGAAAGTATATACTTATTATGGGGTTATCAATATTGAATTATATTCAGTAATTCCAGTTATTTCGTTTGTTTCACCTCATTATATTCATCCAAAACCATCTACTGAGCATTTGTCTCATTGTGAAATGCAGTTTCTAATATAAAAAAAAACATTTTTCGTCTTAGCCATTAGCTTGAACATTATCTGACTTACAGCATTTTCGTTCTTATAAAAGATTCTACTAGTTTTTGTCTGTCACCATTGTTTTAAAGATGTGGGTGCACTATATCCTATAAAACCAAGATAAAAGCAAGCAGAACTATCTGACAACACTATGTTTTCTGAGAAGAAAGATACAACGATACCTTTTGGCGAGCTGTTAGTATAGCTGGTTGCCTGTAAACAAAAATAAATTCGAATTTAGTTCATCCGTTTAAATTATACCTCCAAAATATCAAACCCCAATCATGTTTGAATGTAGTATATTGACAATATTAAAAACCAATGAGTCATTCTGATGCTTTCGGGGTATAAAACTTGGAAAATTTGAACATTTGGGGAAGAACTGCCAAAAGACCAACAGATATAAGCAGCTAGTAAGAACTCTATGAGAGTTACCTGTAGAGAGAAGGAGTTTGCACAGAGGGAAAAACATCGACAACGACCTGGAGAGCACAGCTACAGAGGAAGATACAAAGAGAAGATTTGGCCTCTGCGTGTTTCCTAAATTGGAACTTTTAAAATAATTCTTAATGTTGGGTGTGGGAGAGTTAGCAGACGAAAATTATAGAGGGGGAAAGTAAATATTAGGTTGGAAAAATGAGTTGTAAACTGTTGTTAGTTAATTATTCTCTGTTATACTTTGAAAAGCAAAGTTGTTAGTTTTTTACTTCCAATAGTTCTTATCTCTCGAGTTTTCAGGTTATGGCACAAGATAAATCTTTTCTGTGTTGCTGCTTTAAAATTAAAAAGGGCCTTATCCCGGAGCGTTACAGTTTAGTGGCTCGACGTCGGGATTTGAACTGTTTTAGACAGATTAGAATAGATTTGGGGGTACGAAAAATTCCAGCAGATTTAAACACTTGCAGGTTAATGCCCCAGATCTTGCAAAAACAAAACGCAGGTGAGACAATTTCTTTAATTTCGCTGACTGTAGTTGATTAAGTTTACAGTGAGAGAAATCTCTCTAAAATTGCTGAAGAGGTTCAGGCATTTGAAGATCATTCTCAAATTTGCCAAGGAATGTTAGAAGGAAAAAAAAGCCATACTTTTAGGATAAACAAGTAAGTTAAATTTGCGTATCATTGAGGACAAACTTAAAGCTGAAATTGTAAGGGAATCACTTAAGGAATGTCAGAGAAACATAGACTTGTAGTTGAGGTGGAAAAATTAAGCTATAATTGAGGGAAATGGATTCAGAATAAAACAAGCTGAGAGAAAAAGAGGCAGAGATAGAAGGGAGGGAGAGGGGAAGTGAAAGGGAGAGAAGCCACGAAACAGAGCAAAAGAGAGAGGGAGAAATTTCTTAGCTGAGCAACGAGGGAGGGAAGAAAGTTCGAAACAAAGGGAGAGTCATTTTGAACTCTAGAAGTTGTGACTTCATCACTTAGTCAGCAATGTCACGTTAACAGGATGGAGATCAAAACAGAAAGTAGTTATATGCACAAATATGTACAAACTCTGCTACATTTTGGTGAGCAAGATGTTGCAGCCTTCTTTATTACATCTGAAAAATTAGCTAGCGAGATAGAGTGCTCCGAGGATTTATGGGTAATGCAGTTTCAGACTAAATTGGGAGGCAGAGCGAGTGAGGCACTTGCATGGCTGTCAGATGAGGTGTCAAGACATTATGAACAGATTAAACAAGCTATTGGAAGTGCTCATGAATTGGTACCAGAAGCATATAGACAAGGTCCATAAACATAAAGAAGGAACCAGATCAGACCTACATTGAGTTCGAAAGAATTAACTGTTGTCATTTTGATAGATGGATGTGTGTTTTGAAAAATAGTTCGGACCTTTGAGGCTCGATGAGAGATTATTCTGCTGGAGGAGTTTAAAAACTCACGTCAATAGATGTTAAGAATTCACGAGGAGGAACAGGAAGTCCCGGAGCTGAGAGGGAAAGCAGAATTAGCAGATAAATACATGTTGTTGTACAGGACAATTTTCCCGCTAGAAGTCCTGTGAGGGATACAAGTTGAAAGAAGAGAAGGTCCTAAACTACTAAACGAAGAATAGACAGTACTGGTAAGAGTTTACCACAGGATAAAAAAGTCGCCCACAAAGTGGAAAGGAGGTGAAAGGCATCAAGTGTTTCTGCTGTGGTAATATGGGGCATGTATAGTGCTGATCGTTAAAGAAAGACACTGTGGTAAAACATGTGATCAACGAAGCGAAGCCATTTGCATTAGTGAAGATAATAAAGGACACCTGAGGAAGAACCGAGGAACTGCAGGAGAGTGCACAGCCTTAGCAGGGGCTGACTATGGAGTTAGTTCCTGACCTCGACAAGTAACTCACTTTGTCCCAAAAGGTTACTCAGAAATCAGAGGGGGAGAATGGCAAGAGGATACAAATTTGAGAGATACAGGATTTAACCAGTCGTTGATATTAAGGGTTGAGCGAATATGCATTCTTTCTGATATGTTACCACGAGTGTGTTAATTTGTGAGATGGTTGGACAAAAATTTAAAAATTCGCCGATGTAAGATCAGAATGGATGTTGCAATGGGAGTCATTGACAGACTGTCAGTTCCAGGAATTCAGTTTGTTATTGGGAATGATTTGGCAGATTCCAAGGTAGGACGACATCCTTTGTTGTGGAGGAGCCCATGAAAGACCAAGAAGTTAAAGCAGAAATATCCTGGTGCTCTTCCAGGCTGCGGAGTAACAATATCCCACAATCCTAAGTCAAATCACGAAGCGAAACGTAAAGAGAAAGATGAAGGAGTAGAGATTAAGTTCGTGAACACTGTTTGCTGTAATGATGCAGGAAAAAAAGGTGAATGAGCAGAGGGTCAGACAGAAGTGTTTCGTCCTCAAAGGCAAAGAGGCTTGCAACAGCAAGACAAAGCGATAAACATATATATATATCTTTTGATGAGTACTCCTAAAAGGAGGCAAATAATATTTCAGGGGGTAAATGTCTGATAGATAGCATCCTAAGTTGGAAATGGACACTGTGGCAGTTTAATGCAAAGTACAAGTGGTCCGAAGTGCACCAGTTTGTATTGCTGGTAGCATACAGCCAGGAGAAGCTGGTAGCTGTACTCGGTCACATAGGGGTACAAAAGACTCAAGCTATGGTATAAAAACATTTTTATTGTCCTGCAATGCACATGGTAGTGATTACTATTTTCCATACGTCTCATTTATGTCAAACGGTAGGTAAGCCACAGGTGGTAACAAAATGAACACCTTGGTTGCAAAATTCCCGAATTTGAAGAACATTTCATGTTGGTTATAATTGATGGTGATGGTCCGCTTCTGAGAACTGAAAGTGGTAACTGGTACTTGTTAAACGTAATGGATGTGTCTACCAGTTTTACGTAAGCTATTCTATTATGGAATATCAAGACAAGGAGAGTAATATAGGAGTCAGTAGCTTTCTTCACATGATAGCGGCGACCCAGAGAGATTTAGTCGGACCAAGCGTCAAATTCTACTGCTTGGCTGTTGAAGGAGGTTATGGTTAACTCAGTTATTCAGCACTGTAAATCAATTACACATCATCCTGAATCTCAGGGAGACTTTTAAAGGTGGCATCAGATCTTGAAGTTCATATTGACAGCATGCTGCCAGATTACCCGAATGATTGGGATAAAGGAATCCCATTCATATTCTTTGCCATCAAAGTTGTCTCAAATGAATCTACTCAGATCACTCCCTTTGACTTAATATGCAGGCATGAAGTCAGAGGCCCTTCGAAATTAACTAAAGACAAATTGACCAAGACCAAAGTCGGAGATCTCACACTTAGATCATGTATCGGAGGCGAGGGAGTGACTAAATCGAGTAGGTGAGTTAGGCAATCAGCGCCTAAGGCAGGCACAATATAGAATGAAGTCTGTGGCAGATAAAATCTCTGAGACTCAACGGTTTCCCGAGGTTATTGCGTGTTAGTACCGTTACCAGTGATAGGAGTTCCTTCAAAGCCAGGTTTAATCGTCCCTAACAAATTCAGAAAATAAAAGTTGAGTCAGGTGAACTTACTAGTAAAGTTGCCAGACAGAAATAAGAAGTATCGGGTCTGTCATGTGAACATGTTGAAAACGTGTAGTTCGAGAGGGAAAGAACAAGACAGGTGTTAATTACTGCTCCACAGAGTTAGGAATCAAATCAAGATGTTGTGGAATTTGATGTGCCGAAAAATGAATTAAGAAAATGAAGGAGTGGGATAGGTTAGCAGCTATCTGTCTCAAGAGCATAGAATGCATTTGAAAGGTTTGTTACTGCAGTATAGGAGCACATGTAAGAATCAAATGCGGAGGAAAATGCTAATATATATGAAGTAGACGAAGGGAATGCAGATCAGATAAGAGATTGTCCTTTTCAGGTTATTCATTCCAAAGCCAGCCAGCCTCAGATGCAGGTCGAAACCATGCTTGGTCAGGTTGTCCTTGAACTAAGACAGAGCGAGTGGAGTTCGCCAATCACCTTAGTTCCCAAACCGATAGGGACTCAATGATTCTGCATAGATCATCGGAAGGTCAACGACATTACAAAGTCGAACTCATATTCAGTTCCTGAGTTGGAGGACTTGATCGAAAACGTCGAACATCCAGTTACATCACTAAGTTGGGATTGATGCGAGGTTAACAGCAGGTTAATTACCAGAGATGGCAAAAGAAAGTTCTGTATTTGTGACCCCAAATGGGCTATATCAGTATAAATTGGTGCTGTTTGGAATGAAGGACGCACCCACATGCTAAAGACGCAGGAAATGAGTTGTGGCGGGGTTAACACTCTATGCATTCTATTTGGACGGTTTAGTTATCTTTAGTAATTCCTGGAAATATCACATGGTACAGTTGGCCGAAGTCGTTCAACAACTCCAAAAAACAAAACTGGTGATAAACATAAATAAAACCGAATTCATCAAAGCAGAGATGATAGTCATGGGACCTAAAATCGGTCATGGGAGGATGACCACACTGAACGTAAAGGCGAAGGCCATCGAGCAATTTCCATGACCAACCTTGAAGAAAGACCTGCTTCAATTCTGAGGATTCAACGGATACTATCAGAAGTTCGTTCCAAACTTCAACAGTGCAGTGGCACCTTTAACAGATTTGTTGGAAAAGAACAAACTTCGATGGACAAAACAATGCAAGGATGCATTTGTGCATTTGAAATCAATATTAAACACTAAAGCTGTTTCAGCTGCATCAAACTTTTCAAAACCTTTTAAAGTCGGCATCGATGCTAGTGACATAAGAGTTGGAGCTATGCTTCTGTAGGAAGGTAAAAAGGCGATTGAACAGACACTCGGTAACATTTTGCAGAGGAGAAATATCCACCAGAGGAAATACTCCACAACTGAACAAGAACTACTGAGTTTGGTGCTGGCCTAGCAACATTTTAACGTGCTTGTCACAAACAATATGTCGGAGACGACAGTGTGCACAGATCACGAATCTCTTACATCTTAGAAAGCTGTTAAGACAGGAATATGAGACAATTTCATTGGAGTCTTACGTTATAGAGATTTAATTAAAAATACATGATGTGAGTAGGAAGAATGCAGTTGTAAATGTTTTGTTGTAGATAAAACTGATAAATGTTAGATGAGATTTGTATTTATTTATTGTTTATGTCTGTGTAAGTGTTTATATGAGAAGAAGTTAAGATGAACATAGAGTAAATTTATCGATAATTTTGGGTAATGCGTTTAAAATATAGAAAAATAATAAAGTTATATTTTCATTATGACGGTCCTTCTGTTTTTCTTAAGGGGCTTGCTATGAAGATATAATATTCAGGAATTTAGAAGTTGATAGAACTACCTGAAAGCTCCAAGTGGTCTGAACAAGATACAATATAGCCTTTTGGTCCAGTTTCTAGTGTAGCTGGTTGCCTGGAGACAAGAATAAATTCGAGGTCGCTCAATCAGTTTCAACTACACTCCAAAAATACCAAAATCTAATCAAGTTTTAATTTAGTATATTTAAAATATTAAAAATCAATGTTATAATCCGATGCTGTGGGGGTATAAGACGGGGGAAATTTGAACAGCTGGGGAAGAATTGCCAAAAGACCAACAGATGTAGGCTGCTAGTAAGAACACTCTGAGAGATGTTTGTCCAGAGAAGGAGTTTGCACAGATAGTAAAAAGAAACATCGACACCGACCTGGGGAACAAATTTAAAGAGGAAGATACTAAGAGAAGGTTCAACTGCTGGCTGGTTTTGAAATATGATTTTTCTTTGATAAATCTTAATTGTGGGGGTGGGTGAGTTTATCAGACTAATATTGTAGAGGGGCAAGTAAAAGATAGGTTAGAAAAATGAGTTGTAAATAGTTGTTAATTACTTGTTCTTTGTTATACTTTAAGAAATAAAATTGTTAATTTTTCCTTTAAATAGTTCTTCTTCACTCAAATTTATCCCCAGTGGATAAACCTTTTTTGTGTATTGCTGGTTTAAATTAAAAGAGGGAGGGTTACCCAGTGTCGTTAAACTATTTCCATCTACAGCAGTTGCATAGTTTCCCACTCAGTTGGTTGACAGACATTACCATGAAGGGCCCGCTTTCTTATCCTCAACCTCTCACCTGATGTGTGGTGGCCGTCCGGTCAAAAGAGAGTACAGTCCCATGGGGCTATAGTGACATTTTTCTCTCTCACTGTTAGCATTTTTAAATGTTCTCTATTATTTCTTTTTCCATTGCATTCCTGGATGTTCAGGTGATCCACAGTTTCATTTCATGCAACTTTCAGCAATTTCCCCATGCTGCACATTCCTTGAGTCCATTATTATTTATGAATCGATCTGTCTGTGTCTGAAATGCATTCAACGTCTCTGCTGCTAACGCTCTCTGGAGAAGAGAGTTTCAATGTCTCACAGCAATCTGAGCAAAGAAAAGCAGTCTCCTAATTTCCTTATTATATGAAGATGATTGTAAAAGAAAAACAAAGACATAAAATGTGTCCACCAGCTGTAATGCGAATCACTCAGTAGGAAGGATATATTGCTGCAACTGTACGCAGTCTATCTGAGAAGACATCCATAAAGCTGCGAGTGAACGGGTCCTTTACATCTTCTTACCCGAGAAGGACATAATTAAAACTGAAAGTAGTTCAGAGATGTTACACTTCACTTATTCCTGTGGTGAACGGCTTATATTGTCGGGATTTAATAGATTACACAGAAAACGAGAGGCAGTCGTATTGAGACAAGCAAAATCTTGAGGAGAGTGGATCCAGTGGATTCCTGATGGGTGTTTGTATCATCCAAACGTGCTGTCATTGGGCTTTGCACCTTTTTTTGAAGAAGCTGATTTTAATCATAAACCGTTCTTTTTGTGGCTGACTAAAGAAATCTGCCTGACGTCTCCCCATCCGTTCACTCAACCCAGTCTGAGACCAACAAGATTGACCAGATTATCGACTTGGCTCAACCAGAAGATTTGTTTCTCCCTGAATACAATATTGCATAATACAACTTCCTGGAATATAACAGAACATAAGAACAAAATAATTAGGAACAGGAATAGGCTACTAAGCCCCTCAGTCCTGCCCTGACATTCAAGAAGAGTTTGGTTGATCTAATTCAGATCTTAACCCCACGTTCCTGCCAATACCTTGTATCCCTAAACCTGCCGACATGCCCACAATCCGTCGACCCTGCCTGTAAATACTTTCAGTGATCTAGCCTCCACAACTCCATGGCTTGGAGAATTCCTTACTTTCATTGCCTTTAAAGAGAAATAATATCTTTGCATCTCAGTATTAAATCAATGTCCTTTCTTCATTATCTATATCCCCAGTTCCGTCCAGGAGTGGAAACACCCTCTGAACATTTAACTTGTCATGTAGGAAGTGAGCAGGTACTGGAGATCAGAGTCGGACAATGTGATTTGAGAAAAGCAAAGCAGATCAGGGAGCATCGCAGGAGCAGAAATGTCGATGTTTCAGGCCTAAGCACTTCATCTACGCTGTCAACCCACCTCTGTAGCTTGTGTGCTTCAAATAGTATCAAAATTCATTTATTTCATATAATTAATAAATGCATAAAACAGCTGTCATCTAACAATTATGTGCCTCGTCAATGATCTTGCCTGTATCCACTTTCAGATTCCTTGTATCCTTATTGATGCATGCCTTTCCATGTGTGTTTGACTCTTCTGTAAAGTTGGATATATATTGCACTCAATTCCCTCTGTCAAGCCATCCGTATAGTTTGTAAATAACTAATGCCATTCGACTGATATTCGTGGTACTCCAGGCGATACCACGATTTAACTTGAGAAAGATGCATTAATCCCAACTCTCCTTCGTCTATCTGTAAACAAATCCTCATTCCATGCTGTGAGCTCCTGACAAGTATGAGGAACTTTATTTTGTGTGACCTCACAAAAAACCCTGGAAGGCCAAATATACTATCGATCAGTTTCATTTCAACAAGTCTGTTTTATATATATATATATTCGCAGGGAACTCCAGCAGTATTTTGCATGACCTTTCCGGACAAAGCATAGTTTGCTCTTCACAAATCCATGTTGAATCTGATTCTGATAAACTTTTCAAAATATCCTGCAATTCCATCCTTAATAACGGTTTCCAGCAGATTCCTGGCAATACTGGTGAGGATAAGTGGTTTATATATTCCCACTTTTCATGTCACTCCCTTCTTAAAGATAGGCTTCACATTATAGGTTCTCCACTTTTGTTGGAAAACTCCTGCAATACAGACATTTATGGAATATTTCAAAGCATGCCACCAGTCACACCGCAAACTCTTATTTTAAATCCGTTTAGTTGCTGAGATGCCTACACCTAGACTTATGTGTTTGACAAAAAAAAATACCGATTTTGTGAAAGAGATTTGAAGATATTCCCTCTGATCACCATCTAGTTTATCTCACTGGAATACTGACAATGTCTTCGCTGGTGAAGAAGAATGCAAAATGCTTGTGCAAAGTCTCTGCCTGTTCCCTGCAAACCAATCCCTGAATCACATCCTCCAAGTGTCCCCTATGTACTTTCGATATCTTTCTCCCAATGCTTACACACATTTATCTTGAACTTTTCTAATGTGGATATATAAAACCCCTTAGGACCTGTTTTTATATTTCTCATCAGTTTACCCTCATTTTTTTTTTCACTTGGTATCATTTGTTTGTGTTCGCTAAAATAACCGTCCTAGATCTTGCCTACACTAATTTACGTCAATTTGAATTCTTTACTTTGAGATTGAATACTGTCCTTGACAGTCTTTGTCACCCATGGGTATTTCAGCTTCGAACCAATACTTCCTTATTTGAAGAGAAACAGTCACGTCTGCTGACCTCCCCTCGGTGTATATTCACATTATTCTTTAGATCAGATGTACGATAAAAAATCTGCAATTTAGACATGTGGTTTTGCATAATCATTCCAGGGAAACATCTGCATGTGGCTGAAAAGGTGATCAGCTAACGGGGACGCCATTCACCCAGTTTCTTCAGCTGTGTCGGTTCTGTTCAGTGATGACACAATCCAGTGGGCAACCTCTGACATGATCTTCTTTCCGCTAAAATGAAAAATCTGTCTAATTCTGATGGACAGGATCTTCAGCTGTGATTGACCGATGCTGCTGCCCTCACTCTTTCTCCTCCTTTCTAGCAGAATGATAGCGTTGCCTTTGTTTTCACTTGCTAAGAACCCACTTTCAAAGAATCATACTCAATCACTTTCACCTGCTACAGCAGGACAGCACCACCAAGCATATCTTCCCCTCCTTGGGAGCTATCAGCTGTTCACAGAGATCGCTGCTTCTGTTACACCGTCCATCATCCCAGAACACTTCCACGCTCACCCACAGCACCTTCCCATGTAATTGCAGAAGCAGCAACAGCTGCCCATTCACCTCTTCACCCTGCTCACTGTCCAGGGCCCCAATCACATCTTCCAGGTGAAACAGTTTTTCACTTGTACTCTTTCAATCTAGTTTCCTGCCATTGCTGCTGACGATGCAGTCTCCTTTACATTAGCAAGAGCAAGCAGAGTCTGTGTTGAGGAACACTCCGACTCTGTCTATCGGAATAATCCTGACCTGTTCATTGCTTCACATTTCAATAACGTACCTTGCTCTAATGCTAGCACTTTTGGCCTGGGGCTGCGGAAACGTTCCAATGAAGCACAAACCAAGCTTGAGTAGTACCTCATTTTACACTTTGATACATATACAACCTTTAGGAGTTATTTTTCAATTTCAAAATTCTGCAGTTTGACCCCATTATGGCTGTTCTCTAAAATTCAATCATGGACCCTCCTGCTCTCCCCATGACTTTGCCATTCTTGTATCTTGTTTATCTTCTACTTAACAGAGAGAATGCAATTGCCCCATTCAAACCTTAAGTTACCACCAATTTAACTCTGCTTCTCCTTCAACACAACTAAATCCTGTTTGTCTGTTGCACTGAGTGGCCACACAGTCTGTTTCATGTCACCCCTCCTCTGTGTCTGTCAAATTATTCAAAAGCCCATCTTCCAATCCTTTCTTCTCTGAGTAAATGGCAGCCGAAACCCGAAACATGAAAGAAGTTTTGCAGTCCTCGCAGCTGCTGCCAGACCTGATGAGTTTCTCCAGAAAACAAACTTTTGAAAAAATCTGGAAAAAAAATGAGGAGATGCCGGTGCTGGAAATTAAAAGACAAAACAAAGATTGCTGAACGAACTGGAGAATTCTAAAAGAGAGTCACTGGACCTGAATTGATAACTCTGCTTCTTTCCATAGATGCTGTCAGACCTGCTTAGTTTCTCAAACCATTATTGTTTTGTTTTTCTTGGTAAGTTTCAAAGATGTGTCAAAGCTGCTTCAATTCCCTGTCCAACGTGGAGCGCCATACACTGGGAAGTGACTAACAGCACCAGCTGCATCATTTCTGTGTTTCGGCTATCACCAACTGAACAAAGCTCATGGCCAAGGGAAACTCATGCACTTTAAAACAGAATATGTCAATACTGGAAGGAAAAATAAAATCAGATGAATTTGTTAAATGGTGATGGCGAATGTAACAAATTGGAGGAGTGATACCATGGAGAGAGCCTCAGATGAATTAGCACATTAAAATGGAAGTGTAACCACATTGGAAACCAGAGTAGGTCACTGAGCACTGGTCTGATGGACAAAATTGGATTCTGAGTGAATTTGGGACTAAGTAGTAGAATGGTAGTGGAGAAACTTAAGGTCAAACTGGGCATCCACGTGAATATATAGACCACAGCAGCAGCAGAATTATATTCAAACACTTCCTATCATTACATATCTCGGGAAATGCCACCGTTACTATTTCCATCAAGGCGAACTATGCTGCAGTGACGCGTGAGTGACCATGCCCAGGATCAGCACCATGTATATCTAACAATGATGATTATCTGGTGAAGATTGACTACTTGTATTCCAAAAATCAACACAACTATTTACAGAGAGGAGTGAAATGATCCCAAGGCCAACAGTTCCGTTTGAAGCTCTGCAGTCATGCCACATGCAATCATAAATGGTAACGGATAATAAAACAACTCTTTGGAGAGTAGGATTTCACAAATATCCCGATCACTACGAACGATGAGCGTAATACGTCAGTGCAAACTCTAAGTGGAAGTAACTTCAAACTCTTTCGTGAGAAATGTCGAATGGATGATCCACCTCAGTCATGTCATGGTGTACACAGACTTCAAACAATTTGTATCACTGCTCAACACAACAGATATGACTGTGCAGAGGGCTCCTTCCTAACATCTAAAATCTGGTGACAACATTTACAGAGTTTTCCCACACACTGCACAGTACAATGACAAGGATCAGGACATTCAACCAAATGTGGATATCCGCTGGCACCATTCCTGCAATAGGACTGAAGACTTGTGCTGTGCCTCTGGGAAGCTGTTTCAATCCAGCTTCAATTCTGACACCTCCTTGGCAATGTAGAAAATTACTCAAATGTGTCCAGTCCCCTAACAGGATAATAATTACAATCTGAACAATCATCACCGCCTCAGTCCAATTACGACAGTTAAGTTGTGAGAGTTGTTCTTTTTTTTTGACAGAACTGTCAAGCAAAGCAGAAATAACTAGCTCAGTGTGGTTTCTGATAGGTACCCATGTGGCAATAGTGTTGTTGTGGAAATGTCACTGGATTAATAATCCAGACTAGGCTGATGCTCTGCCAGCTGGTGGAGGTTCTAAAAAAAGTAGTAAGTGCCAATTTGTTTCACCAAATTTATTTCCAGGAGGTTTAGCTATTGTCCTTTTCTGGTCTGGCAGAACACTGACTCCAGATGCACAGAAATGTGATTAACTCTTAAATGCTGCCTGAAACGGTCAAGCAAAATATTCAATGGTTTGAAACTCTGCCGAAGCCTTAAAGAAAAAAACTGGACAGAACACCCAACACCAAGCTAGTTGTCAAAATAGAGAAAGGTAAACCCATCCCCATGGACTGTGCAGAGGGCTCCTTCCTAACATCTGAGATCCGGTGACAACATTTAGAGTTTTCCCACAGACTGCACAGTAAAATCAGAAGGAGCAGGCCATTCAACCTAATGGGTATTCGCCCATTCTAGTTCATGGCTGAACATCTCCTCGATTCACTTTTTTGTATATTCCGATATGCAAATCATTATTTGAAGAAACTATGTTAAATAGGAACTGCAGTCACACTTTGGACTCATCTAATTTGCTTTCTCTATTCCATCTAACGATGGCTTCTCTTTGATCTCCAAAGAATGCCCCTGCTTTTTCCCCGTCCTTTAAGGTTAGATAAAGTAATATGTTGTTTCTAATTTATAGTCAGTACCTTGGCACCCACAGCCTTATCTGGGAAAGAATTCCCCCAATTCACCAGTCTCTGAGTGCATGAATTTAATCTCATCTCAGTTCTTATGAAGTTGAAGGTGTGTACTGTACCTTAAAGAGACAGTGAATGCCATTTTACACTCAGAGCGTAAAAGCACCTGCCATAAGATTAACTAGCAGTCTCAGAGTTTTCTGGAAAATTGAATATATGCAACATTTGGCTATGAAATGGATACCTTGAATGATTGTTTCTTTAAAAACAATTATAATCTAACCAATCAGTTTAAAATATGCCCCAAAGATACTAAAACTCAGTCGATTTAGAAATTATTATATGACCAACATTGAACCAATGAATCGATCCCATGTTGGGGAAATAAAAGAGGCGGGTAGTTTCAAAGTTAGAGAGAGTAAACAGCCATTCAGTGATTGTTATTCAATCATACTCTATAATATGTACCTTTCTCATATGAAACATATTTGCAGAAAAAGACTGAAAAAGACCCAGGGAGATTTTCAGCCAGAGGGAGACAGACACCAGCGACGACAGCCACTGTGTGGCTTTGAAATTAAGTTAACGTAATTTTAATATGGGTTTTTATCAGAACAGTATATCGTTATAGTGTGGGAGGTAAAGGACACACTTAGGAGAAAGGAGGATTAGAGTTGTAAATAGATTTTTTTAATGCTCATGATGAGAGTTAAAAAATAAATTGTTGTTACTTTTTTATATAATGGAATTTGGGAGTTGCCTGTCAGTCGTACTTTAACAGATTATGAGGCAAAGTGAGATTTCCTGGGTGTTTGGTTTAATTAATGGAACGTGTAACATGTTATAACAGGTTGGGGTCTCACATCCCTGATTTGGAAAGGTTTAGACAGATTGGGTCTGAGGTTTGGGCAGTTTTGAATAGATTTGGTGTGCGAAAGATCCCAGCAGATTTAAACACTTGCCTATTACTATCCTAGATCTTTAAACAAGACATAGGTGAGACAATTTGCTTAATTTCGGTTTATTAAGGTTGGTTACAATAAAAGTGAGAGAAATGAGTCTTAACATTGCTAAAGGTGTTCTAGGGTTTGAAGATGATTCTCGAATTTGCTAAGAAGCTTTGAAACACAGCAAAATAACATATTTTGGAAATGACAAAGAGGTTAGAATTTGGTTTAACCAAGGACAAAAGTAGCACTGAAATATTAAGTGAGTTATTCAAGTAGTTAGGCAAGTCAGAGAAATAGACACCTTAGAAAACGTTACGATTGAGGAAAACGGAGTTAAGGATTAAACAAAAAGACAGAGAAGAAGTAGAAAGCAAGAGGGAAGAAAGTGAAATGGAGAGAGAATATGAACTCCTTAAGGTGTGGATTGATCAGAAAAGTCCATTTAACAGGATTGATATGAAGAGAGAACGTAGTGATATATACAGATATGTTAAAAACGCTGCCCCATTACTTTGGCAAAGATTTCGAAGCATTTTTTTCCTTCTGAAAAAGTGGCTAGGCAGATGGACTGTCAAATAACTTGTGGACAATGCTAATTCAGACTAAGCTGGTAGGCACACCTAGTGAGGTATTTCCAGTGCTCTCAGATTACGGATCAATCCATTACAAAGTGTCCAAACAGGCTATTTTGACTGATTCTGAACTTGTTGAAAATGTGTTGCTGGAAAAGCGCAGCAGGTCAGGCAATCCAAGGAACAGGCGAATCGACGTTTCGGGCATCAGCCCTTCTTCAGGAATGAGGAAAGTGTGTCCAGCAGGCTAAGATAAAAGGTTGGGAGGAGGGACCTGGCGAAGGGGCATTGGAAATGCAATAGGTGGAGGGAGGTCAAGGTGAGGGTGATAGGCCACAGTGGGCTGGGGGCGGAGAGGTCAGGAAGAAGATTGCAGGTTAGGAAGGCGGTGCTGAGTTCGAAGGATTTGACTGGGACAAGTTGGGGGGAGGGGAAATGAGGAAACTGGAGAAATCTGAGTTCATCCCTTGTGGTTGGAGTGTTCCCAGGTGGAATATGAGGCACTGTTCCTCCAACCGTCGTGTTGCCATGGTCTGGCAATGGAGGAGATTCTGAACTTGTACAAGAAGTATATAGACAGCGTTTCAGAAACATAAAGAAGGGAACAGGTCAGATTTATGTGCGTTCTAAAGCATTAAACATAGTAATTTTGACGGATGTGTTCTAGCTTTAAAAACAGATAAGGCCTATGAGGCTCGAAGAGAGATTGTCCTGCTGGAGGAGTCTAAAAACACAATTCCAGAGAGGGTAAGAATTGATGTTGTTGAACACAAAGTTCAAGAAGTGAGAAGAGCAGCGGTGTTGGCAGATGAATATGCCTTCGTCTTTAAGGCAAAGTTTAAATTCTGGCAGGAATTTCATCCTGAGGGACAGAAAGTTTTAGAATGCTACATCCGACATGACAAATCGAAGTGTAGGGAGCACTGGTAATCGTTTACTGCGGGTTGGGAAGGAAGTCCAAGACAGTGGGAAGGAAGTGAAAGGCCTGAAGAGTTTTCACTTTAATGGAGTAGGCCAGAGAAAATTACAGTGCTAGTGGTTTAAGAAAGTCAAAACAAAAATGTGTTTTCAGTGTCGTAAGATGGAATATATAAAGTCACAGTTCTGGTTGTTAAATGAACGCACTGTGGGAAAATATATGATAAAATGATCTCAGCCAGTACCATTAGTGCACGTAGTCAAGGAAACTCAAAGAAAAGTCGAGGAGGTAGCAGGAAAGTGCACAGCCTAGGGAGGGACAGACTATGGCATTAGTGCCTGATCTCGATAATGAATTCATTTTGTGGGTGAAGTTTACTCAGACACAAAGGGGGAGAAGTGAAATGACATATATATTTTGAGAAATGCAGGTGCTCACCATTCTCTAGTAGAATGGATGAACTTACTTGCACTCTTTCTTACCAGTTAACCGAAAGTGTAGTAATCTGTGGTATACTTGGACGAAATGTAATATTCCCTATGTAAGATCAGGTTAAAATGCCAACTCAAGACTGGGGAGGTAACAGTTGAAGTAATGGCAGAGTGTAAATTCCAGGAATGCAGTTTGTCGTTGGGAACGATTTAGCAGGATCCAAGGTGATAATGATACCCCTTGTTGTGGAGAAGCCTAAGCAAGATCAGGGAATGGAGAAATTAAAAGTAAAATACCGTGGAATTTTTGCAGACTATGGCTTATTATCTTATAGGTCGAATCATAAGACAAGAATGGAGAAGGTGGCATGTTAGTGCAGAGGAGAAACGTTCAGAAGTATACCAGATTATGTTGCCGATAGTATACAGACAGGAAGTGTTCCAGGTAGCACATGAACTACCATTCAGAGGTCACCTATGTATACAGAAGACCCAGGTTACGGTGCAAAAGCATTTGTATTGGCCTACAATGCTTATGGATGTGGTAAAATTTTGGTGCACGTTTCATACATGTCAAATGGTAGATTATCCACAGGCAGTAATAAATGCATTCTTTTTGCCAATTCCAAAAACCGAAGAACCTTTAATACAGGATATGATTGATTGTGGAGGTTCCCTCACTAAAACGAAAAATGGGAAAATGTACTTGCTAACCAAAATGGATACGTGCACCAGATTTCTCTTTTTTCCTCATTTCTCCTCTTTTTTCCTCTTTTTTCCTCTTTTCTCCTCTTTTTTCCACTTTTTTCCTCTTTTTCCTCTTTTCTACTCATTTCACCGCTTTTTTCCACTTTTTTCCTATTTTCTCTTTTTCTTTTTTCCTCTTTTTACCTCTTTTTTCCTCTTTTCTCCACTTTTTCCTCATTGCTCCTCTTTATTCCTCTTTTTTCGTCTTTTCTCCTCTTTTCTCCTCTTTTCTCCTCATTTCTCTTCATTTTTCCTCTCTTCTCCTCATTTCTCCGCTTTTTTCCTCTATTTTCCTCTTTTCTCCTCTTTATTCCTTTTTTTTCCTCATTTTTCCTCTTTTTTCCGCTTTTCTCCTCTTTTTTCCACTTTTTTCCTCTTTTCTCCACTTTTTTCCTCTTTTTTCCTCTTTTCTCCTCATTTCTCCTCTTATTTCCTCATTTCTCCTCTTTTTTCCTCTTTTTTCGTCTTTTCTCCTCTGTTCTCCTCTTTTCTCCTCATTTCTCCTCTTTTTTCCTCTCTTCTCCTCATTTCTCCGCTTTTTTCCTCTTTTTTCCTCCTTTCTCCACTTTTTTCCTCTTTTCTCCTCATTTTTCCTCATTTTTCCTCTTTTCTCCTCATTTCTCCTCTTTTTTCCTCTTTTCTCATTTTTTTTCCTCTTTTTTCCACATTTCTCCTATGTTTTCCTCTTTTTTCCTCTTTTCTCCTCTTTTTTCCTCTTTTCTTTTTTCTTCTTCTTTCCTCTTTTTTCCTCTTTTCTCCTCATTTCTCCTCTTTTTTCCTCTTTTTTCCTCCTTTCTCCACTTTTTTCCTCTTTTCTCCTCTTTTTTCCTCATTTTTCCTCTTTTCTCCTCATTTCTCCTCTTTTTTCCTCTTTTATCATTTTTTTCCTCTTTTTTCCACATTTCTCCTATGTTTTCCTCTTTTTTCCTCTTTTCTCCTTTTTTTTCCTCTTTTCTTTTTTCTTCTTCTTTCCTCTTTTTTCCTCTTTTCTCCTCATTTCTCCTTTTTTTTCCTCTTTTTGCCCCTTTTTTCTCTTTTTCCCTCTTTTTTCTCTTTCCTCCTCTTTTCTCCTCATTTCTCCTCTTTTTTCCTCTTTTTCCTTCTTTACTCCTCTTTTCTCCTCTTATTTCCTCTTTTTTTCCTCATTGCTCCTCCTTTTTCCTCTTTTTTCGTCTTTTCTCCTCTTTTCTCCTCATTTCTCCTCTTTTTCCTCTCTTCTCCTCATTTCTCCGCTTTTTTCCTCTATTTTCCTCTTTTCTCCTCTTTTTTCCTCTTTTTTCCTCATTTCTCCTCTTTTTTCCTCTTTTTTCCTCTTTCCACCTCTTTTCTCCTCATTTCTCCTCATTTCTCCTCTTTTTTCCTCTTTACTCCTCTTTTCTCCTCTTATTTCCTCTTTTCTCCTCATTGCTCCTCTTTTTTCGTCTTTTTTTGTCTTTTCTCCTCTTTTCTCCTCTTTTCTCTTCATTTCTCCTCTTTTTTCCTCTCTTCTCCTCATTTCTCCGCTTTTTTCCTCTATTTTCCTCTTTTCTCCTCTTTTTTCCTCTTTTCTCCGCTTTTTTCCTCTTTTTTCCTCTTTTATCCTCTTTTCTCCTCTTTTTACCTCTTTTTTCCTCTTTCTTTCTCTTTTCTCCTATTATTTCCTCATTTCTCCTCTTTTTTCCTCTTTTTTTGTCTTTTCTCCTCTTTTCTCCTCTTTTCTCCTCATTTCTCCTCTTTTTTTCCTCTCTTCTCCTCTTTTTTCTGCTTTTTTCCTCTTTTTTTCCTCTTTTCTCCATTTTTTCCCTCTTTTTTCCTCTTTTCTCCTCTTTTTTCCTAATTTTTCCTCTTTTCTTCTCATTTCTACTCTTTTTTCCTCTCTTCTCCTCATTTCTCCGCTTTTTTTCCTCTATTTTCCTCTTTTCTCCTCGTATTTCCTCTTTTTTCCTCTTTTCTCCTCATTTCTCCTCTTATTTCCTCATTTCTCCTCTTTTTTCCGCTTTTTTCGTCTTTTCTCCTCTTTTCTCCTATTTTCACCTCATTTCTCCTCTTTTTTCCTCTTTTTTCCTCTTTTCTCCACTTTTTTCCTCTTTTTTCCTCTTTTCTCCTCTTTTTTCCTCATTTTTCCTCTTTTCTCCTCATTTCTCCTCTTTTTTCCTCTTTTATCATTTTTTCCTCTTTTTCCCACATTTCTCCTATGTTTTCCTCTTTTTTCCGCTTTTCTCCTCTTTTTTCCTCTTTTCCTTTTTCTTCTCTTCTTTCCTCTTTTTTCCTCTTTTTTGCCCCTTTTTCCTCTTTTTCCCTCTTTTTTCTCTTTCCTCCTCTTTTCTCCTCATTTCTCCTCTTTTTTCCTCTTTTTTCCTCTTTACTCCTCTTTTCTCCTCTTATTTCCTCTTTTTTCCTCATTGCTCCTCTTTTTCCCTCTTTTTTCGTCTTTTCTCCTCTTTTCTCCTCTTTTCTACTCATTTCTCCTCTTTTTCCTCTCTTCTCCTCATTTCTCCGCTTTTTTCCTCTATTTTCCTCTTTTCTACTCTTTTTCCCTCTTTTTTCCTCATTTTTCCTCTTTTTTCCTCTTTTTTCCTCCTTTCTTGTCTTTTTTCCTCTTTTTTCCTCTTTTCCCCACTTTTTTCCTCTTTTTTCCTCTTTTCTCCTCATTTCTCCTCTTTTTACCTCTCTTTTCCTCTTTTTTCCTCTTTTCTCCTCTTATTTCCTCATTTCTCCTCTTTTTTCCTCTTTTTTTCCTCTCTTCTCCTCATTTCTCCGCTTTTTTCCTCTTTTTTCCTCTTTTCTCCACTTTTTTCCCCTTTTTTCCTCTTTTCTCCACTTTTTTCCTCATTTTTCCTCTTTTCTCCTCATTTCTCCTGTTTTTTCCTCTTTTATCATTTTTTTCCTCTTTTTTCCACATTTCTCCTATGTTTTCCTCTTTTTTCCGCTTTTTTCGTCTTTTCTCCTCTTTTCTCCTATTTTCACCTCATTTCTCCTCTTTTTTCCTCTTTTTTCCTCTTTTCTCCACTTTTTTCCTCTTTTTTCCTCTTTTCTCCTCTTTTTTCCTCATTTTTCCTCTTTTCTCCTCATTTCTCCTCTTTTTTCCTCTTTTATCATTTTTTCCTCTTTTTCCCACATTTCTCCTATGTTTTCCTCTTTTTTCCGCTTTTCTCCTCTTTTTTCCTCTTTTCCTTTTTCTTCTCTTCTTTCCTCTTTTTTCCTCTTTTTTGCCCCTTTTTCCTCTTTTTCCCTCTTTTTTCTCTTTCCTCCTCTTTTCTCCTCATTTCTCCTCTTTTTTCCTCTTTTTTCCTCTTTACTCCTCTTTTCTCCTCTTATTTCCTCTTTTTTCCTCATTGCTCCTCTTTTTCCCTCTTTTTTCGTCTTTTCTCCTCTTTTCTCCTCTTTTCTACTCATTTCTCCTCTTTTTCCTCTCTTCTCCTCATTTCTCCGCTTTTTTCCTCTATTTTCCTCTTTTCTACTCTTTTTCCCTCTTTTTTCCTCATTTTTCCTCTTTTTTCCTCTTTTTTCCTCCTTTCTTGTCTTTTTTCCTCTTTTTTCCTCTTTTCCCCACTTTTTTCCTCTTTTTTCCTCTTTTCTCCTCATTTCTCCTCTTTTTACCTCTCTTTTCCTCTTTTTTCCTCTTTTCTCCTCTTATTTCCTCATTTCTCCTCTTTTTTCCTCTTTTTTCCTCTTTTTTTCTCTTTTCTCCTCTTTTCTCCTCATTTCTCCTCTTTTTTTCCTCTCTTCTCCTCTTTTTTCTGCTTTTTTCCTCTTTTTTTCCTCTTTTCTCCATTTTTTCCCTCTTTTTTCCTCTTTTCTCCTCTTTTTTCCTAATTTTTCCTCTTTTCTTCTCATTTCTACTCTTTTTTCCTCTCTTCTCCTCATTTCTCCGCTTTTTTTCCTCTATTTTCCTCTTTTCTCCTCGTATTTCCTCTTTTTTCCTCTTTTCTCCTCATTTCTCCTCTTATTTCCTCATTTCTCCTCTTTTTTCCGCTTTTTTCGTCTTTTCTCCTCTTTTCTCCTATTTTCACCTCATTTCTCCTCTTTTTTCCTCTTTTTTCCTCTTTTCTCCACTTTTTTCCTCTTTTTTCCTCTTTTCTCCTCTTTTTTCCTCATTTTTCCTCTTTTCTCCTCATTTCTCCTCTTTTTTCCTCTTTTATCATTTTTTCCTCTTTTTCCCACATTTCTCCTATGTTTTCCTCTTTTTTCCGCTTTTCTCCTCTTTTTTCCTCTTTTCCTTTTTCTTCTCTTCTTTCCTCTTTTTTCCTCTTTTTTGCCCCTTTTTCCTCTTTTTCCCTCTTTTTTCTCTTTCCTCCTCTTTTCTCCTCATTTCTCCTCTTTTTTACTCTTTTTTCCTCTTTACTCCTCTTTTCTCCTCTTATTTCCTCTTTTTTCCTCATTGCTCCTCTTTTTCCCTCTTTTTTCGTCTTTTCTCCTCTTTTCTCCTCTTTTCTACTCATTTCTCCTCTTTTTCCTCTCTTCTCCTCATTTCTCCGCTTTTTTCCTCTATTTTCCTCTTTTCTACTCTTTTTCCCTCTTTTTTCCTCATTTTTCCTCTTTTTTCCTCTTTTTTCCTCCTTTCTTGTCTTTTTTCCTCTTTTTTCCTCTTTTCCCCACTTTTTTCCTCTTTTTTCCTCTTTTCTCCTCATTTCTCCTCTTTTTACCTCTCTTTTCCTCTTTTTTCCTCTTTTCTCCTCTTATTTCCTCATTTCTCCTCTTTTTTCCTCTTTTTTCCTCTTTTTTTCTCTTTTCTCCTCTTTTCTCCTCATTTCTCCTCTTTTTTTCCTCTCTTCTCCTCATTTCTCCGCTTTTTTCCTCTTTTTTCCTCTTTTCTCCACTTTTTTCCCCTTTTTTCCTCTTTTCTCCACTTTTTTCCTCATTTTTCCTCTTTTCTCCTCATTTCTCCTGTTTTTTCCTCTTTTATCATTTTTTTCCTCTTTTTTCCACATTTCTCCTATGTTTTCCTCTTTTTTCCGCTTTTTTCGTCTTTTCTCCTCTTTTCTCCTATTTTCACCTCATTTCTCCTCTTTTTTCCTCTTTTTTCCTCTTTTCTCCACTTTTTTCCTCTTTTTTCCTCTTTTCTCCTCTTTTTTCCTCATTTTTCCTCTTTTCTCCTCATTTCTCCTCTTTTTTCCTCTTTTATCATTTTTTCCTCTTTTTCCCACATTTCTCCTATGTTTTCCTCTTTTTTCCGCTTTTCTCCTCTTTTTTCCTCTTTTCCTTTTTCTTCTCTTCTTTCCTCTTTTTTCCTCTTTTTTGCCCCTTTTTCCTCTTTTTCCCTCTTTTTTCTCTTTCCTCCTCTTTTCTCCTCATTTCTCCTCTTTTTTCCTCTTTTTTCCTCTTTACTCCTCTTTTCTCCTCTTATTTCCTCTTTTTTCCTCATTGCTCCTCTTTTTCCCTCTTTTTTCGTCTTTTCTCCTCTTTTCTCCTCTTTTCTACTCATTTCTCCTCTTTTTCCTCTCTTCTCCTCATTTCTCCGCTTTTTTCCTCTATTTTCCTCTTTTCTACTCTTTTTCCCTCTTTTTTCCTCATTTTTCCTCTTTTTTCCTCTTTTTTCCTCCTTTCTTGTCTTTTTTCCTCTTTTTTCCTCTTTTCCCCACTTTTTTCCTCTTTTTTCCTCTTTTCTCCTCATTTCTCCTCTTTTTACCTCTCTTTTCCTCTTTTTTCCTCTTTTCTCCTCTTATTTCCTCATTTCTCCTCTTTTTTCCTCTTTTTTCCTCTTTTTTTCTCTTTTCTCCTCTTTTCTCCTCATTTCTCCTCTTTTTTTCCTCTCTTCTCCTCATTTCTCCACTTTTTTCCTCTTTTTTCCTCTTTTCTCCACTTTTTTCCCCTTTTTTCCTCTTTTCTCCACTTTTTTCCTCATTTTTCCTCTTTTCTCCTCATTTCTCCTGTTTTTTCCTCTTTTATCATTTTTTTCCTCTTTTTTCCACATTTCTCCTATGTTTTCCTCTTTTTTCCGCTTTTCTCCTCTTTTTTCCTCTTTTTTTCTCTCTTCTCCTCATTTCTCCGCTTTTTTCCACTTTTTTCCTCTTTTCTCCACTTTTTTCCTCTTTTTTCCTCTTTTCTCCTCTTTTTTCCTCATTTTTCCTCTTTTCTCCTCAGTTCTCCTCTTTTTTCCTCATTTATCATTTTTTCCTCTTTTTTCCACATTTCTCATATGTTTTCCTCTTTTTTCCTCTTTTCCCCTCTTTTTTCCTCTTTTCCTTTTTCCTCTTCTTTCCTCTTGTTTCCTCTTTTCTCCTCATTTCTCCTCTTTTTTCCTCTTTTTTGCCCCTTTTTTCCTCTTTTTTCCTCTTTTTTCTTCTTTCCTCCTCTTTTCTCCTCATTTCCCCTCTTTTGTCCTCTTTTTTCCTCTTTACTCCTCTTTTTTCCTCTTTTCCCCACTTTTTTCCTCATTTTTCCTCTTTTTTCCACTATTCTCCTCTTTTTTCCTCTTTTTTTCCTCTTTTCTCCTCATTTCTCCTCTTTTTACCTCTTTTTTCCTCTTTTCTGCTTTTTTCCTCTTTTTTCCTCATTTCTCCTCTCTTTTCCTCTTTTTTCCTCTTTTCTCCTCATTTCTCCTCTTTTTTTCTCTTTTCTCCTCTTTTTTCCTCTTTTCCCCACTTTTTTCCTCATATTTCCTCTTTGCACAGAACTGCTGCACAGTAACAGGGAAGCTCTCATTAGCAGAAAATACCGAGTCGAGAAACATGTGTACCTTCTGATTTCAAAACTGTAACTAGTGAATTATCTCACACATCAGTGTGGGGTCATCAATGATCAAAAATCCGCACCAAAGATCTGGTGCTAAGGCACGGGGTAAACCGCGCCTCCCGCTCCCCACCCCCCCTCCTCCACCGCTGCTATTTTAAACCAGCAACACCGAACAGATTTATCCTGTACCATAATCTGTGAAAATTCGAGAGGCCATTGACTATCCCAAAGGTCAGTATTTAAAGTAAAAAATAACAATTTCATTTCTTAAAGTATAACAGCGAATAATTACCAAGCAACAAATTAAAACTCATGTCTCTAACCTTTCTTTTATATTCCAATTCCACAATAACCGCCTGATAAATAAAAAATCCGATAATGATTTGCCAAAAAGGTAACTTTCAAATACAGCAAACTGTCGAATCTTCTCTTTACATCTTCCTCTGTCTTCTTTTCTTCTTCTCAGGGATTTCTGTTACACGAATCACTGATCAAAAAAGGTACCTTTAAAAGAACCATTTTTCAGGCAGTCTCCATGTGTTAGTGGATTGGCATTTCTCCTCCTAACTTGGCGCCCTAGAGCATTAAATAATCCATAGTGAGTCAATTTGTTATCTTTCAGTGACTTGTGGTCGATTAAATTTAAAGTGAGTGAAATAGCTCTTAAATTTGCTGAAGAGATTCTGGGACTTGATTCTGAAATTTGACAAGAAAGTTTAGAAGGAAAAAAAAGGCCACACCTACAGCAGTACAAACGGAAGGCGATTTTGTGTTTAACTAAGGACAAAAGTAAAGCTGAAATTGTAAGGGAGTTGGTCCAACACATAGATGTGCCAGAGAAACAGACAAATGCAGTAGATGTAGAAAAACCTAAATCACAACTGAGGTAAACAAAGTTAGAAGGTAAACAATAAGATGGAGAGGAAATAGACAGGAAGAGAGTAAGACAGAGAGAGACAAGAGTGGTAGTGAGAAAGAGAAAGAGAGAGAGAAGAGAGGGAGAGATAGTAAAAGTTCTTAGCTGATCAAAGAGAGAGACGAAAGAGCACGCAAAAAAATAGAATTTGAACTTGAGAAGTTGCAACTTAGTCAACAAAGTCAAGTCAGCAATATGGAGGTTAAAAGAGAGGTTGTTGATATATACAAATATGTTAAAATTCTGCCAAATTAGTTCAGACTAAATTGGTCGGCAGATCTCATGAGGTTTTTGCTGCAACTTCAGATGATTGTTCATAAGATTATGAAGCGGTTAGATAGGCTATTTTCAGTGCTTATGAATTGATACCAGAATCATATAGACAGCTGTTCAAAAACACAAAACATAAGGAAGGAGGTCAGATGTTCTTTGAGTTTGAAGGATTTAAATATAGGGATTTGAATAGGTGGGTGAGTGCTTTGAAAGTAGCATGGAACTTCGACGCTCTACAGGAGATTATTCTGCTGGAGAAGTTTAAAATTCACTTTCCGAGATGGGAAGAATTCACGTGGAGTTACAGACAGTTTAGGAAGTTGGAAGAAATGCAGAATTAAGAGATGAATATTATTGGTGCATAAGGCACGTTTCTAGCCAGAATTCTGTTCTGTGAAGGATAGAAGTTGGGAGAAGGTGTGATCCCATAGTCTGAAACCAAGAGGAGAGAATACTGGTAAGAGTTTTTCATGGTATATTTAAAAAGCCCAGGAGGGCGGAAAGGAGTAAAAGGCCTCAGATGTTTCCTGGTAAATGGGAATTGTAAAATCATAGCACTTGTCATTAAAGAAATTCACTGTGGAAAAAAAAGATGCGTTAAAAAATAACTAAGACCAAAAGACATACTCGTGGGAACAAGGCCATTCGGCCCATCGCGTCCATTCATGGCTGATGGGAGATTCAATTCCACTGATCCGCACTCTCCCTATAGCCGTTAATTGCTCACGAGTTCAAGAATTTGTAAATCTCTGCTTCGAAGACACACCATGTCCCAGCTTCCACTGCGCACGGTTGCAACAAATTCCACAGGGCCACCAATCTCGAGCTGTAGAAATGTCTCCTCATTTGCATTCTAAATTCACCCCCTCCACTTTTAAGATTGTGCCCAAGGATCCTATTCTCCATGCGTAATGGAAACACTGTTTCCAAGCCATACATTATCTTGTAAGTTTCTATTAGATCTCCCATCAACTTTCAAAATTCAAATGAATAAAACCTCAGGATCCTCAGCCGTTCATCATATGTTAGGCCTCTGGATTAGTGGTGCTGGAAGAGCACAGCAGTTCAGGCTGCATCCAAGTAGCTTCGAAATCGACGTTTCTGGCAAAAGCCCTTCATCAGGAATAAAGGCAGTGAGCCAGAAGCGTGAGGAGGGTGGGGGTGGGGAGAACGTAGCACAGAGTACAATGGGTGAGTGGGGGAGGGGATGAAGGTGATAGGTCAAGGAGGAGAGGGTGGAGTGGATAAGTCGAAAAGAAGATAGGCAGGTAGGACAAGTCCGGACAAGTTGTGGGGACAGTTACTGAGCTGGAAGTTTAGAACTAGGGTGAGGTGGGGGAAGGGGAAATGAGGAAACTGTTGAAGTCCACATTGATGCCCTGGGGTTGAAGTGTTCCAAGGCGGAAGATGAGGCGTTCTTCCTCCAGGCGTCTGGTGGTGAGGGAGTGGCGGTGAAGGAGGCCCAGGACCTCCATGTCCTCGGCAGAGTGGGAGGGGGAGTTGAAATGTTGGGCCACAGGGCGGTGTGGTTTATTGGTGTGCTTGTCCCGGAGATGTTCCCTAAAGCGCTCTGCTAGGAGGCGCCCAGTCTCCCGAATGTAGAGGAGACCACATCAGGAGCAAAGGATACAATAAATGATATTAGTGGATGTGCAAGTAAAACTTTAATGAATGTGGAAGGTTCCTTTAGGGCCTTGGATAGAGGTGAGGGAGGAGGTGTGGGCGCAGGTTTTACAGTTCCTGCGCTGGCAGGGGAAAGTGCCAGGATTGGAGGATGGGTTGTTTGGGGGCGTGGACCTGACCAGGTAGTCGCGGAGGGAACGGTCTTTGCGGAAGGCGGAAAGGGGTGGGGAGGGAAATATATCCCTGGTAGTGGGGTCTGTTTGGAGGTGGCGGAAATGTCGGCGGATAATTTGGTTTATGTGAAGGTTGGTAGGGTGGAAAGTGAGCACCAGGAGCGTTCTGTCCTTGTTACGGTTGGAGGGGTGGGGTCTGAGGGCGGAGGTGCGGGATGTAGACGAGATGCATTGGAGGGCATTTTTAACCATGTGGGAAGGGAAATTGCGGTCTCTAAAGAAGGAGGCCATTTGGTGTGTTCTGTGGTGGAACTGGTCCTCCTGGGAGCAGATCCGGTGGAGGCGGAGGAATTGGGAATACGGTATGGCATTTTTGCAAGAGATAGGGTGGGAAGAGTTGTAATCAAGGTAGCTGTGGGAGTCGGTGGCTTTGTAAAAAATGTCAGTGTCAAGTCGGTCGTCATTAATGTAGATGGAGAGGTCCAGGATGGGGAGGGAGGTGTCAGAGATGGTCCAGGTAAATTTAAGATCAGGGTGGAATGTGTTGGTGAATTTGATGAATTGCTCAACCTCCTCGCAGGAGCACGAGGTGGCGCCAATGCAATCATCAATGTAGCGGAGGAACAGGTGGGGAGCGGTGCCAGTGTAATTACGGAAGATCAACTGCTCTACATAGCCAACAAAGAGACAGGCATAGCTGGGGCCCATACGTGTGCCCATGGCTACCCCTTTGGTCTGGAGGAAGTGGGAGGATTCAAAGGAGAAATTGTTAAGGGTGAGGACCAGTTCGGCCAAACGAATGAGAGTGTCGGTGGAAGGGTATTATTGGGGACGTCTGGAGAGGAAAAAACGGAGGGCTTGGAGGCCCTGGTCATGGCGGATGGAGGTGTAGAGGGATTGGATATCCATGGTGAAGATGAGGCGTTGGGGGCCAGGGAAACGGAAGTCTTGGAGGAGGTGGATGGCGTAGGTGGTGTCTCGAACGTATGTGGGGAGTTCCTGGACTAGGGGGGATAGGACAGTGTCGAGGTAGGTAGAGATGATTTCAGGAAGGGATCATGTGAACTAATGTCCAATGGACACTCTCTAGTACCAGTGTGTAATTCCTAAGATATGGGACCCAAAACTGGACACAGTTTTCTAAATGGGGCATAACTGGAGCTTTATACAGTCTCAGAAGCATGTCGCTGCTTTTATATTCTAATTAGTTCAGCCAGTGGCATTAATAAATGTAATAAGGGAGACAACAAGAAGAGCCGAGAACCTGCAGGAGAGTACACATCACACACATGGGCTGGTTGTGGACTTAGTACCCGATCTCTTCATAGAATTCGCGTTGCTGTGAAACGTTTACTCATCAAGAACGGGAGAGAAGGACAAAAAATATATTTTTTAGAGATACAGGATCTAACCAGTCGCTGGTAGTAAGCAACGTGTGAATATGCACTCTTTTGATTTGTTACTCGAGAGTGTAGAAATGTGTGGGATAGATGCACAGAAATTTAATGTTCGCTGTGTGATAACAGGTTGAAGTACCACTCATGACTGGGGAAGTAAGAGTGGGCGTGATTGACAGATTTCACTGGCCAGAACTCAGTTTGTTCTTGCGAACATTTTGGCAGGATCCAAGATGGGAGTCACACCCCTTCTTGTGGAGAAGCACAAACAAGACAAAGAAACTGAGGAGTTAAAACAGAAATGTATTGATATTTTCCCAGATAGTGAAGAAATCAGAATCCGCAATCATAATTCACAGCACCAAGCGAAAAGACCCCACATGGAAGACTGGTCCAAAAGGCAAGGACCCATGCGATCCAAGACAAGTTGGCAAATTCGATCCAAGATTGGTAGAGAATTGTTTTTGTGATTGGAAGCCTTCCATCAGCCAGTGTACCACAAGGACCAGTACTGGAACGATTATTGTTTATTATGTGTATTAATGATTTGTATGTGAAAGCAGGAAACATCGTTAGCACGTTTCGAGATGACATGAGAATTGTGTGTGTTGTCCACACTGAGACGAATAGTCTCAGGCTACAGTCTAATACCAATCAGATGATAAACTGAGCAGAGTAATGGGAGGTGGAATTTACTTCTGATCAGTGTGATGTAATGCACTTTCGAAACTCTAGTCAGTCAAGGACATACATAATGAATATGACGTCATTGCAGCGTTGAGAGGTCACAGGGACACTGTTGGAGCGGATTTAAATTCGCCTGCCAGGGGTCTGGGAAAGTATACACTCGTAAGGCCAGAAAGACTTTTGGTTCTGGTTAAAAAAAACAGTTTAAATAGATGAGTCAGGCAAGGACACAGCAGGCAATGAGGGAAAACTGACGAATTAAACTGCATTTATTTTAATGCAAGAAGAGTGATAGGTGAGGCAGATTAACTTAGTGCATTCTAGGGAAAGTGATACTGGGATACCACAGGTATTACAGAAACACAGCTGAGGAAGGGACAAGATAGGCAGCTCAGTGTTCCAGGGTACAAATGCTGCATGAAAGGTGAGGTGACAGAGTAGGACTGCTGGTGGTTTTGATTGGGGGAAACATCAAAGCACTACTTAGAGACGGTATTGCTGGGAGATCGCCCAGTGAAGATATATTCGTGGAACAAATGCATAATAATGGAACATCACTTAGCCACGATTGCAGTGCAGACATCGTTACTGCGCCCCCCCCCCAATTCACCTTGACCTCCTAAAGATGGCGGCCCTGAATCCCACGCACCCTCTTCTGTCAATCAAATGTCGGCAATGGAACTGGGCCCCTTACCCGAGACTGGAGGGTCATATTCGGGTTTTCTACCTTCGCACGGTGCTTTTGAAGTCTCTGCTCCTTTCTTCCAGCGAAGCTCCTACGCGCACGGCACTGAGCGCCATAGAATGCTGCCCCATCTCTCTTACAATCCTGACCAATGTGATATTGTGCATGCCCCACATGAAACCAAACTGCGTGTACGCCTGTGATTATCAGTGCGTGTATAGAGAAAATTCATACCTACACGGAATCATGGGTAAACGATTAGCAGTAAACAATGATTATATCGAGTTGGAGACTTAGAGATGTCCAGCATGGAAATAGATGGTTTGTTACAACTCATCCATATCTGCCAGATATGTAAATTATCAATTGTTCGGAGAATTTGAAAATAGGTTTCTGACTCGAATTGTGTAAATCGTTTGGAAATTCATACATTACCAGATCTACATTTCAACTATTTCTTAAAATCTTACGTTCATTTATGAGAGAGTATAATGCTCTACTATGCAGTGAGTATGGTAAATCCGGCAAGCTATTTCACTTCTTCCATTTCTGGCCGATCCTGCAGTGTTCGTTCCCTGTCAATGCTTCAAAACTGTCTCATCACTCATGCTGGTTGGAGGTTGAGCCACTGCTCGGACATCCAATTCCGCCCTTTCTCCCAATTGCAGAGTTTAATTCAAGCATGACTCAGCAGCTATGCACGAGAAACACGAAAGAACAAGGGAAGTCAGAGTCGATCCCTAGTAATGCAACGAAAATATCCCTAAGTCTGGGCGGAGAGGACTGAGTTCCATTCTCAGCTGCTGCAGATCTGTGTCATAACATCTCTCAACAAATTCATTAGGAAAAACAAGGGAAGTTAGGATCACAAATAAAACAACAGAAAATGCATTGATGTGGTGCGACTTTCACTGCTCAGACGATTTTGGTCTTCACCTAGAGTTCAGAGCCCCAGTGGGTCATGGTAAAGACTGTTCCACTGTGCACGGCCAGGTACAATGATTGTGGGGCGAAGTGTTGTAGTAGCAGATAGAGCTGCTTTGTCTGGATACCCTCAGTTTTCCTAGTGAAAATAAGTCACAAAGGTGAGAGTTTTCGGTTGAGTTACGTGTTCCTCTTCCTGTTGCAGCATCTTATTATTGCCCTGATTCTATCTCATACATGTTTGGTGGTGATTAGTGACATTTCATAAGCCCACAATACAAGATCTGTCATTCAGTTGAAGACAGCAGAAATATCGTTCAGTAAAGTAGTAATAAGTTGCATGAACCCATTGCAGTGCTTCAAACTCACTGAGGCAGCCATACACTCGGTCTGACAGACAGATGGACATTGGAACCTCCTCTGTCCTTATGAACTTACGCACTAAATGCTCCTCTCCAATTTCCTTTTGCACATTCCCTTTCCCAGCCACCCCACCTACATCATTCTATAATTGGAGCAGTCAAAGAAGCCTCTGGAATACCTTCCCTAACCCTCTATATTCTCCTGTAAGATGTGTCTTAAAATCATTATCTTTAACCAATGTTTTCATCATTCGCGAAGCATCATAGGATGTTTGTCATCGTGAAAGATTCTATGCAATGGAAGTAGTTGTTTTTATTGCCGCACATTAGAAGAAATAGGAATGATGCAATTGAAGTTCAAAGACGAAAAAGTCACTGATAGGTATAGTCTTAGGCCACCAAATAATACCATCACGTTGGAATAGGTAATAACCAAAGGGATAACTAATACCTGTAAAAATGGTATAGCTATTATCATAGGTGAATTTAATTTACATGCAGATTGGTCGAACCAGCTTGATCATAGTAGCCTCAAGGAGGAGTTCTTCGAGTGTATCCATGATCGATTTCTTGAACAGTATGAAATCGAACTGACGACTGAGCAAACCATCCAAGATCAGGACCTGTGCAATGAGACAGGAATAATTAATGACTTCATATTTATGGATCATCTTGTTAGGACTGACCAAAATATCGTTGAATTCAGAATGCAGATGGAGCGTGAAGATAAAATCCAATATCAGATTCCTGGGCTTAAACATTGGAGACTCCAAAAGAACGAGGGATGACTTGGCTAGAGTAGATTTGAAATGAAGATTTCATGGTGAGACAGTTGACAAGCAGTGGAGGATTTTCATAGACATTTTTCAAAGTGCTTAGCAAAGGGGTTTTCCAGTGAAAAGGAAGATGTGTAAGAAAAGGTGTACACTGCCTTGGCTGTCTAAGGAAGGCAATCAAATTGATAGAAAGGACATACAAAGTGGCCAAAAGCGACACGAAACTAGAAGATTGGAAAACTTTAAAGGCCAACACGAAGCCAAAAAATAGCTGTAAAGAAAAGTACGACTGAACATGAGAAGAAATTATCACAGATTATAACGAGAGATACCAAAGGCTTCTATAAACATTTGATACAAAAACGAGAGGCTAACGTAGACGTTGGAAAATGTGAGGACTGCAGATGCTGGAGGTTAGTGTGTTGTTTGAAAATATCAGCAGGTCAGGCAGCATCCAAGGAGCAGGAAAATTCTGCTCCTCGGAAGCTGCCTGATCTGCTGTGCTTTTACCGCACCACACTCTCAAAAGTAAACTTTGGTCTTTTGGAGGGTGAGAAGGAGTCAATTCGTTATGTGATATCAGAGTGGAGGATAAGTATAACGTGCGTGTAATTGACAAAGATTCAAAGGTGGGTGAGGACTGGGAAACTATCATTATTACAGAAGAGCTCGTGTTGGAGTGTTGGACAACATGGAGCTAAGGATGGACAAGTCTCCTGGGCATGATGGAATACATCCCAATGTACTAAAAGAGATGGCAGGTGAAATAGCAGATGCACTGGCCATCATTTTCCAAAATTTGCTGAAATTTGTGGCAGTCCCAGCAGATTTGAAAACAGCAAATGTGACGCCACTTTTAAAAAAGGGATGTAGACAAAAGATGCGAGTCACAGACCAGCTTATCCTCTGCAGTGTGAAAGATGCTTGGATCTATTATCAAGGAAGAAATTGCAGGGCATCGCAATAGAAATTGTCCCATTGATCAGACACAATATGGATTCATGAAGGGCAGATAATGCTTGGAATTCTGTGAAGACATTTCGAGTGAGGTGGGAAAAAGTGACCCAGCGGATATGGGGTACCTAGATTTCCAAAAGGCCTTCGACAATGTGCCACACAAGAGTCTGCTGCAAAAGATAAGGATACATGGCATTAGGGGTAGCGTATTAGCATGGATAGAGGATTGGTTAGCAACAGGAAGCAAAGTGTGGGGTTAAATGAGAACTATTCTAGCTGGCAATCAGTGACTAATAGTGTGCTTCAGGGATATATTTCCAATTTATATCGATGTCTTGGAGTTTGAGACTGCATGTAGGGTGTCAACGTTTGCCAATGACAGTAAAATGAGTGGCAGAGCAAAGTGTGCAGAGGAATGTGAAACTTTGCAGTAAGTTTGTCTTCCTGAACAGAGAGACCTTGGAGTGCAGGTGCATATTTCCTTGCAAGTGGAGTCGCAGTTAGATAGGACAGTGAACAATGTATTCAGTATGTTTTTCTTTATTTGTCAGAGCCTTGAATTTCGGAGTTGTGAGGTCATGATGTTGCTGTACAGGACATTGGTTAGGCCACTTTGGAATATTGTGTGCAATTCTGGCCTCCTTTCCTATCATTAGGGTGCTTTGAAACTTTAAAGTTTCAGAAAGGATATGCAAGGATGTTGCCAGGGTTGGAGGATTCAGCTACAGGGGGAGGCATAAAAGGCTGGGGCTGTTTCCATGGAGTGTCATAGGCTGAGAGATGATGTTGTTGAGGTTCATAATATCATGAAGGTCGTGGAGAGGATCAGTGCAACGACGTCAACCAGGTCAAATATACCTTGGAGCAACTTTTAAAGTGCTGGCGAGACTACTACATATGGAGTAATGTGCGCAGCTTTGGGCCCTTTGTATAAGGAAAAAAATCTCACTTTCTTGGAGGCGTTTCAGAGAAGATTCACTGAATTGATCCGCGTTTTTTAAAGATTATCTTGTAACCAAGGCTTCAACAGGTTGGGACCCTACTCACTGGATTTTGGAGAATGAAAGGCATCATTGTGTAAAAGGTAAAGTCAAAATTGTCCTATCAGACCATAGGATTACTCTCTCATTAGGGAGATATGACTAGTGAAGGTTACCACAGCCCAGGCAAGGGGAGAAGTCGAGAATGTGTTTATTGCACATGGATATTATTGATGTGCATCATCAACAACCATATCCCTGCAACTATAATAACCCATTCCTTGGACCGTCCTGGTAAATCCCCTGTGCCCGATCTCAGGGAAGCTGCCGCCCTTCCCAATGTCTGAGTGATCTCTGCTTTGCACAAACCCAGTTGGTCTTTGGTGATGTCATTATAGAGCAACAGTTTCACTATACCTCACTGTCTGTAAAGGTGGGAGATACAGAAGTCCTGAAAATATTTAATGTGTATTTCGGTGTCCACTTGCGATGCCACGACAGATAACACTTTGGACCAAGTACTGAAAAGTAGTTTAGGACAGTTAGGTCGTATTTTTTCTTTATGTCACAGACCCAATGGACCGGAGAGTCATTTTTTCTACCCTGTAGACCGCTGAGATGCTTAATATAGGAATACGACAAGTCACATTTGAAATAAGGTCAGAAAACGTGATATTTGATTTGTTGAAACATGATTGTTTGATGGTTTTGGGAAGAAAGAGCGACTAATAAGTTCAGAAGGTAATTCTGCAGCTGGGGGCACAGACATCTGATATTGCCATCATCAGGCGTGAAATAAACAGAGGGTATGCTCATGGCTGGAACTAAAGAAAGACACATAACACAGAGCTTGGAGAGACTCAAGGAGATTATAAATCGTGAGGCTAATATTCTTGGAAGATATTAGAGTTCTGTAGGATGGTGAGGTTGGGGGGTGTTACAGAGGTAGTGATGTTAGTGATATCAGAGATAGTTTGGGATTTGAGGCTGGAGAGGAAATAACGATAAGGAAGAGCTGTAAGGCTGGATGAGGTGGCAGTGATAGATTTGTGAGGATAGAGGAATTAAAATATACCAAGCATTTGTCATAAAAAAATACCACACAGAAGCAGACCCTATGGTCCAACCAATCCATGTCGATCATCATTCCAAACTGGAACTAATCTCACCTGCCGCCACTTGGTCCACACCCATCCACACATTTCTAAACAATGCAGCTATCCAAATGTCTTTCTCATAGAACCCTATACTCCAACTCTATATCCACCCCTGACTAAATCACCTAAACTACACATCCCTGAACACTGTGCATTTTATCCTTGGACTGTGGAAGGAAACTGGAGCACCTGGAAGAAACCCACGCAGACACAGGAGAACGTGTAAACCCTTCAAAGACAGTAGCCAGGGCCGGAATCGTGCCCACATCCCTGGCTGTATGATGCAGCAGTGCTAGCCACTGTGCCACCCTGCAATTGGAATTGTATTAACAGCTACCGCTTTGTCTGGAAGCTCATTCCATACAGGAACCACTCTCTGTGAAAAAAAAATTAAATTCCCGAGCGTCTTGTTAAAGCCTTTCTCCACTCGCCTTATAAAGTTTGTATCCAGTCTTGAATCACGCCCCCTCCTGGAAAGGACAGCTGCAATTCACATTACCTATACCTCCCCAATAATTTTATAAACCTCTAATAAGATCACCCCTCAGCCTCCTGCGCTCCAGTGAAAGAAGTCCCAACCCATCCAGTCGCTGCTTTTCATTCAAACCATCCATTCCCATCAACATTCTGAAAAATCTCTTCTGAACCCGCTGCAATTTAGTGATATCCTTCTGATAACAGCGCAACCAGAACTGGACACCGAATTCCAGAAGAGGCCTTAACCACATCCTGTACAACTTCAATAAAACGAACTCCTACACTCAAAGGTCTGAACAACGAAGGCAAGTGTCCGAAACACCTTCTTAACCACCCTGTCTACACGTGACACAAACTTCAAAAACCTGAGTCCCTCGGTCTCTTTGTTCCATATCATTACTCAGGGCCCTAATTTTAATCAGTTTAAGTTCTGCCCTCGTTTCTTATATCAAGATGTAAAATTTTGCATTTATTCCAATCCTAAAATCCAAAAAGTCCCGAGAGGATAAATACAGTCAGAGCGTACTTACGACAGAAATCAGGATGGCAAAAAGGGGACATGATATAACTTTGGAAAATATGGTTAATGTTTATCAAAAGTCTTTTCATAAATGCATTAAGAACAAGAAAAGTGTCTCGAGAGAGGTAAGGACCCCTCAAAGATCAGCAAGACAGCCTATGTGTTGAGCCGCAACTCCCTTTTTGACATCACCACAAACCCCATGAACCCCAATCCAGGAGAAAGATATAAATGGAAAGCAGGAGACAACAGCTTCACTTCACTTGGAGGTCGCCACAGATGATGTTACCAAGCCAGGTAATGAAACGTCTGGATATCAAACCTACAGCTCAGTGAGCAAACCTACACCCCAAGAGACATACCTTGAAAAATATATAATCAAGAAAGAACCCACATCCTTTAAACAATTCACTTATCTGTGTCTGTGCTGTGAACTTCGCCCAAACAGTTCCTTCAAAATCAGTTGTGAGTTTTACTGTTCGGTAATTTTCCCAGGCACACTCCGATGTCCAGTGATAAATAAATTTAAAGGAAGTAACTGAGCAGGTGCACTGTGGTGTCAGTTACTTTCTCTCTGTCTCTCCTGCACTGACTCCACCATGTGCTTCCTTTGTCTCCTCTCCCTTTTAAAACTGCTATTGGTTTGACTTGTTTTTCTCCAAAGTTTCAAAATAATGCAAAGCATATAAAACAATAATTGCCGCACCTGGAATTCAAGAAAACACCTAAAATACATCAAAAAAGGAGCAGCTGTTACAGCCAGAAAGTTTTCACGTCCTACATCTTGGATTACCCAGAATCCTCATCACAAACAACAACCAGAAAGTATTGGAAAAGCTCAGCAGATCTGCAGTATCTGTGAAGAGAAATATTAATTAACATCTGATAACCCATTCTCAGAACTGATGTTAATGAGAAAACAAGTGTCGGTTTATATGCAGAAGTTAGGGATTAGGGAGTAAATGATAAGTGGGGATAGAGTTCAAAGAGATAGGAGCAAATGGACAAAGGAGTGGATAACGACCTGGCTGGGGGAGAGTGAATAATTGTTTATGGTGAGGGTGAATATTTGTTTCTGTGCTTACCCTATATCGTGTATCATAGCAGGCTATGTAAAAG
Organism: Chiloscyllium punctatum; assembly: GCF_047496795.1. NCBI lineage: Eukaryota > Metazoa > Chordata > Chondrichthyes > Orectolobiformes > Hemiscylliidae > Chiloscyllium > Chiloscyllium punctatum. The sequence goes on along the minus strand of NC_092742.1, from coordinate 108,571,605 downwards.
AAAGGCCTGGTGTGTGGTGTGGGTGCCGAGGACATGGGAGGGTTCAGGATCTAAAATTATTGAATTCGATAATTTGGCCGGATGGCTGTAGGGTCCCCAAGTAGAAGATGTGGTGTTATTCTTCTATCTTGCGTTAAATTGTGGCGCTGGAAAAGCACAGCACGTCAGCAGTATCCAACGAGCAGGAGAATTGACGTTTGGGCATAAGCCCTTCATCAGGAATGTCAGGGGTGGGGAAGCGGGCTGAGAGATAATTAGACAGGTTGTGTAGGCGGGGGGGGGGGGGAGGGAGCATGTAGCTGCGATGGCAATAGTTAGGTTCAGGTGGGGGCAATGGTGAGAGGGAGTGGATAATTGCAAAGGAAGGTGAACAGGTGGGACAGTTCAGGAGGGCAGAATCGAGTTGGAGGACAGGATCTGGGATACGGTCGGTGAAGGGAGATGAGGAAACATTGGTGCTGTGTGGTTGAAGGATCCCAAGGCAGAAGGTAAGGTGTTCTTCCTCGAGTCGTCGGGTGGCAGGGATTTGCTGGTGGTGGAGACCCAGGAATTGCATGTCCTTGGCGGAATGGGAGGGTGAGTTGAAGTGATCAGCCGCAGGGCGGTGGGATTGGGTGTTGCATGTGTCCCAGAAATGTTGCCTGAAATATTCCGTAAGTTTGCATCATGTTTCCTTCGTATAGAGGAGACCATTATCGAGACAAAAGGACACAATAGGTGAGGTTATTGGATGTGCATGAAAAACTCTGCTGAATGTGGAAAGATCGTTTTTGACGTTGGATGGAAGTGAAGGGGAGGTGTGGGCACAGATTTTATACGCCTTTCGGTGGCAAGCAAAGTGCCTTCAGTAGGGATGGGTTGTTGGGGGTATTGGCCTAACGAGGAAGTCGCAGAGGGAATGGTGTCTGCAAAATGCTGAAAGGAATGGGGAGGAACGTATATCTCTGTTAGTGGGGTCTGATTGTAGGTGGTGGTAAGGATCTAAAAATGAATTTAGGCTGCTGTCAGAGGCAACAAGTACACGTAGATTTTTATTAACTAGAAAATGGCTTTTCAATTTACGATAACATAACAAAATGGCTGAAAGTAATGATTTGACTCCGTGAACCTGTGTTGTTGCTTTGCTGGTTGAAGCTAAATAGAAGGTCAGAGAATACAGTAGATTTTTCATAATATGAATTATAAGACAGTGATTTGGTATTTGAACTAGCATGGAATTCGCAAAAATGGGGTGATTTTGTGCGTATAACAATCTGTTTCTCAGGAAATATCACTGGATTAGCCTGTTGTCAATCATGTCACCTTATTACAGTTGATTGAACTTTTCTTGTAATTAAGAACCCTTTCCCCGGATATATCGTTGGATTAAACTGCTGTAAATCATGTCACCTTATTAAATGTGTTTGGTCTTTTCTTGTAATTAAGGCTGTATTATCTCCTTAAAAAATGTTAATAATGTGTAATTTTCTAATGTAATTGCGCCATTTCTCCACGAAACACAGAAGCTGTTAACCTCGGACTTGCTGGACATATGTGCACAAGGTTGCCTTAATTTATTAAACTGGTAACCTTGCTTTAAACAGACCGTACCCCTAATGATTCGTTTGACCGATCCCGAGACCGAGAGGTGCTCCAAGGGGGTTCAGATCTTCAGTGGATATGGCCTTGTATCTGTGTGGAAGGTGAGGACCAAGAGTATTCTATCCTTGTTTTGGTTGAAAGGGTGGAGTGTTCATTTCGAAAGTGGAAGAGATGTCTGGAGGGTAATGTTGACCACATGGGCGGGGAAATTGTTGTCCTTGAAGTAGGAGGCAATTTAGTGTGTTCTGGAGTGTTCTGCCAGCCTGCATCATACTTCAATGGAACACTGAATTAAGCATGAGACAGAGTTGTTGTCCAGGGAACTCGCTCGTGTGTTAAAGTGGCAGACAAGTGGAAGTTCAGGGTCTTTATTGCAGAAATAACATAGATCATCAGCCGCCATTTCCACCACTTCCGCTGAGATGCTGCCAGACACGGGTTCCAGCCCCCTCCACTATTCATCCTCCCAGCCAGGTCGTTGTCCACTCCTTTATCTTTCCACATGTTCCTGTCTCTCTATGGGCCGTGTTTCCATCTATTACTTGCTCTTTAACTCTTATCTCCTGAAGTCCATAGATGCACAGGTTAGGTGAATTGACCAAGTACATTGCACATAATGTTCAGAGATGTGTAGGTTAGGTGCATTAACCAAGAGAAACGTTGACTAATAGGGAAGGGAAACTGGTCTGGGTGGGATACTCTTCGGAGGGTCAGTGTGGACTTGTTGGGCTGAAGGCCCTGCTTCTTCACTGTGGGGACTCCAATTTTCCCAGCTACCATCAGTTCTGAGGAAGGGTCACTGGACAGAAATGTTAATTCTCATTTCTGTTCCCAGATGCTGCCAAACCTGCAGAGTTTTCCCAGCATCTTCTGCCTGTTGTTCCTGATTGACACCATCGACAAACCTTCCAGATTTGATTCAGGGAGAGGGAAGGTCCTGCCACTGACCTCACAATGGGTTCCTGCTGGTTAATGGCTTCTTCCAACCAATAGGAAGAGGCGGAGGGACTGGTGGACCAAATGGAACCAGCTGGTCCTCCAACCAATGGGAGTGAATGAGGAGCGTGGCCAATGAGCTGACAAGTCACTGGCAATTCCGGCTGTGCAGTGCCATGTTATGAGGTCCATTCATAATATCACATGGTCCCAATTGGAACATCTAATTTGTAAATGATACCTGCGGAGCACGTTCTAAGAATTTTTGAAGTATAACATATCATCTTAAATATAAATTGGGGCTTTAGATTATATTAGAAATTCTTGAAGTGAAGAAAAGGTTTCTAGCTCATTTAAATTATCTTCATGGGAGAAACTAGCTGAATCGAGAGAGTCGTTGTGACAGGAAACCACAGACGCATTTATGTTCCTCTTGCCAATGTGGAAAATAAGGGACACTTCCAGCGTCCCTGACGGCTATGTGTGCATGAGGTGTGTGCATCTGCAGCTACTGGGAAACTGATTTTCTGAGCTGGAGCTGTGAGTGGACTCACTGTGGAGCATGTGCGATACGGAAAATGTTTTGGACATCATGTTTGGTGAGTTCGTCGCACTGTAGGTGAAGATTACACAGGAAGAAAAGGAGTAGGTGAGCATAAGATCAAGTGAAAGTCCCAGGATAGTAATGCAGGAGTCCCCAGTGGTTATCCCCTTTTCAAATAGATACTGTATACAGCTTTGGTTTATGTGTGGGTGGGAGCAGGTGGGGTGGCCCCTGAAGGGAAATCAGCAATAGCCAGGTTCACGACATCACAGATAGCTCTGCTGCATGGAAGAGAAGGAAAGAGAATGACAGGGAATTCAATTGTTAGGGGTACAAGCAGGCACTTCTGTGGCCACAGACATGAATCCAGAGTGGTATGTTACCTCCCTGGTGCCAGAATCCACGATATTATGTAGTGGCCACATTACATTATGGAGCTGAAGGGTAAACAGCAAGTGGTCGTGGAATACACCGGTACAAATGATATTGCTAAACAAATGGATGCGGGCATGAAAGCTGAAGATAGGCAGATCAGAGACACCTGTAGCTCCTCAAATGTAATAATGTCAGACTTGTTCCCAGTGTCATGTGCGAGTGAGAGCAGGAATAAGAGGAGAGATCAGCTAGATGAATGGCTGAAGAAATGCTGTACAAGCGAAGGATTTGGATTCATTTAGGCACTGAGACCGTTTCTGGGACTTCTCCACAACAAGTATTGTCATTCCCAGTGGACCCTGCTAAATCACTCCGAATAGCAAACTGCATTCTTGGAACTGTCACTCTGTCAATCACTCCAATTGTTCCATTCCCCCGTCCTGAGTTGGCACTCCGACTTGATCCTACATAGGGGAATGCTAAATGTTTGTCCATCTATCCCACAAATGACTGCCCTTTCGAGTAACAGATCAGAAAGAGTGCAAATTCGTTCAGATTAGAGACTGGTTCGATCCTGTATCTCTCAAAATTATAACTAACTTCCCTTCTCCACCGTTCTTTCTCAGTATACTTTACCAACAGAGGCAAAGTCTTTTTAGAGGTCAATCACTAAATTCAAACCCAGTCCCTGCCAAGGCTGTGTACTCTCCTTCACCTCCTCCAGTCTTCTTGGTAATAATTTGCTACTTTCACTAATGCCACATCCTTTCCTACGGTCCCTTTCCCTTATGACTAGCACTGCGACATTACGTGCACCACTTTATAGCAGTGAAAACATTTTTTCTCCGTTCCCTTCTTAAACCACAAGCTCTGTAATTTCCTGTCTCCCACTCAATTACAGTGAAAACACCCAAAGTCTTTCACCTCTTTTCCATCCTCTTAGGCTTCTTTATTTTAACCTTTGGTAAACAATCATCAGTGTAGAGTCATCGAGATGTACAGCACGGAAACAGACCCTTCGATCCAACCCGTCCATGCCGACCAGATATTCCAACACCAATCTAATCCCACCTGCCAGACCCGGCCCATATCCCTCCAAACCCTTCCTATTCATATAACCATCCAAATGTCTCTTAAATGTTGCAACTCTACCAGCCTCCACCACATCCTCTGGCAGCTCATTCCACACACGTACCACCCTCTGCGCGAAAAATTCAAATTCAAATGAACGTTCGGTTGTCGTTTCACACCAGTTTCCTAACTTGTAGTTGAGTGGCGTTTGACTTAATTCTGATTTTGTAAACATCGTAGAAATGCTGCTGATGGATATTTTTCGAGCTGCTGTTGGCTTACAGCAAAGAACAGGTCCTTTGGCCCACCTTATTGTGCAGAGGTTTAATCCTAATGTAAAATTTAATAACTTAACCTACACACGCCGAAACTCACTGCTGTCCATATGCATATCCAGCAGTCGCTTAAATGTCCATAATGACTCTGCATCCCACACAACAGCTGGCAACGCATTCCATGCATTCACAACTCTGTGTAAAGAGCCTAACTCTGACGTCGCCTTTATACATTCCACCTAATATCTTCAAACTGAGATTCCTCGAACCAATCAATACTGCCCTGTGCGAATGTCTCTGGCAATTGACTCTATCTATTCCACTCATTATCTTGTATACCACAATCAGGTATCCTCTCTTCCTGCTTCTCTCCAGAGAGAAATGTCTGAGCATATTCAACCTTTTTTCATAAGGCAAGCCATCCAGTCCAGGCAACATCCAGGAAAACCATCTTTGCACCATCTCCAAAGCCTCTGTATCTTTCCTATAGTAGGGCGATCAGAACTGGATATAGTATTGCGAGTGTGGTCTCACCAGGGACTTGTATAGCTGTAGCGAATCATCGCAGCTCTTAAACTCGACCCTCGCCATTAATAAAAGCCAAAACACCATATGATTTCTTAACAACCCTATCCAAATGGGTGGCAACTTTGAGGGATCTACGTACTTGCAGATCAATATCCCACTGTTCCTCCACACTGCCAAGAATCCTGTCTTTAATCCTATATTCTGCATTTGGATTCTACCTTCCAAAACGCATCACCTCGCTTTCATCCAGGTTGAACTCCATCTGCCATTTCTCAGCCCAGCTCTGCAACCTAAGTCACGCTGCACCTGCAGTAGCCCACGATACTATCGACTACACCTCCAACCTTTGTGTCCTCAGAAAATTTATTAACCCACCTCTCAACCTCCTCATTCAATTCATTTATAAAAACTACAAATAGCAGAGACCCAAGAACAGAGCCCTTTGGGACCCCACTCAACACCGACATCCAGACAGTAAACTTCCCATCGACAACCACTCTCTGCCTTCGGTTAGCCAGCCAATTATGAATCCAGACAGTCAAATCTCTCTGTATCCCATACCTCCTGACTTTATGAATGAGCCTAACATGAGGAACCTCAACAAATGCCTTTCTGAAGTCCATATATACCACATCCACTGCTCGACCTTCGTCGACCTGTCTTGTAACCTCCTCAAATAACTCAATAAGATTTGCGAGGCATGACCTGCCCCTCACAAAGCCATGCTGACAGCCTTTAATCACACTATGCTTTGCCAAGTACTCATAAATGCCATCGCTCAGAATTCTTTGCAAAATGTTGTTGACCACAGACGTAAGACTGACTGGTCTGTAATTGTCAGGGATTTCCCTATTACCCTTCTTGAAAAAAGTAACAACATTCGCCTCCTTCCAATCCTCTGGTATGACTCCCGTCGAAAGTGAGGAGGGAAATATCCTCGCCAGTAGCTTAGCAACTTCCTTTCTCGATTCCCAGAACAGCAGAAGATTAATCTGACCTGGCCCTAGGCAATTCCAAATCTTAATGTTTTCCAAAATTTCTAGCACATCAACTTAATCAATCTTGATCTGGTCAAGACTGTATCCCATCTCTTCAAAATTTTCATTTACAACAAGGTCCCTTTTCTTGGTGAACACCAAAGCAAAAAACTCATTGAGGGCCTCCCCTATGTGTTCAGACTCCATGCACAAGTAACCTCCGGTATCCCTGATCGGCCTGATCTTCTCCCTGATCATTCTTTTATTCCTCACGTATGAGTAAAATGCCTTTGGATTCTCCCTAATCCTTCGAGCCAAGCCTTTTTCGTGCCCCCTCCTGGCTCTCCTCAGCCCATTTCGGAGCTCTTTTCTGGCAAGCCTGTAACCCTCTAAAGCTATGCTAGATCCTTGCTTCCTCCACGTAAGCTGCCTTCTTCCTTTTGACGAGTAACTCCTCTGTTCTAGTCATCCTGGGTTCCTTAATCTTACCCCTTTTTACCTGTCTCAGTGGAACAAATTCGTGCATCACTCGATGCACGAAAGCCCGCACAGGACTAAACAAAGGAAGAGAACAAAAAGTAATGAGAAACTTCAAACCTTCAAAGATTACAGACGCTTAGTAAGGTGAGAGAAGGTGGGTGGGAGCGAGGCCCTGCGGTGTAAGGACTCGGGTTTAGATCCCACCCACTTAAAAACTTCCCAGCAGTCCTTCACTCCTCCCTTGCACTTCTCGGCAAATGGATGCACGGACTCCTGAGGTAAGTGTTTTCAACGCTATTACTCAATTTCACAGCAGTCCTTCGCTCCTCCCTCGCACCTCATCTAGTACTTGCATCTGGATCTGCACCGTGACCAAAGAATGGAGCAGAGGCTGCAGAGAAATAAATCGCTGTAAGAAGGAATCAGGTGGAGTCACATTCAGATCACCAACATCTTACTGGATTTTTGGTCAGGTCTTAATGGCCTTTTCCTACAACTCACTCATATAGTTCAGTTTGTAACAAACCAATTCCCCTTTTCTCCCAGAGTATCATACCGCTGGGGAGTGAGTCCACTTCTCCTGTTTCTCCGAAACAGGATCCCAGCGCTCAATCACATCCAGATTTTCCTGTAATCTAGTCCAGAGCAGTTGAAATACTGCCGACTGTTCTTGTGTGCCTGGTTTATGAAAATGCATGTCCTATTCCTGCTCCTGATTAATAGGTTCTCCAGCTGCTCCCATGGAATGGAATTGAGGGCCACAATGAACCATTCACGTTCCTTACAGCTTCTATTAAACTGAAAGCTTTTCTTCTGCTCCTTAAAATGTCCTCAAAATCTTAAGGATGTATTTCTGTTTTTCTTTCTCCCTATAATTGAGCAACCAAACGGAATTGCTGTGCTTTTGTATGGCAGACTTGTGAAGATAAATGGTCTCCTGTTCCTGTGTAACAGATTCAAGAGACTGCATGGCTACCTCCTCTTCCTCAGTAAAATAATCAAGGGAGTGAATTACCTCCTACTATTTCTGCATGAGAGTTTCGAAAGGCTGAATGACCTCCTCCTCTTCCTCTGTAACAGGCTCGAGAGGCTGAATGGCTTCCTCCAATTATTGACTTCCAGACCCAGAGAAACGTACTGCATGAAAACAGACCATTCATTCCAATTTATCTACGCCGATTAGGTAGCCTAACATTATCAAGTACCACTTTCTAGCATTTGGTGCATATCCCTATAAAGTCTTCCCTATCATAAAACCCTCCATATACCTTTTAAATGTCACAATGGCCCCATGGTTGACCACGACCTATAGCCGTTCATTCTGCACATGCACCAACCTCTGCGTGAAAACGTTGCACGTTGGGTCCCTTTTGCATCTTTGCCATCTTAACTTAGTCCCATGGCCTCTAAGTTTGAAATCACATTCGCTGGAAATGCAACTTTGGGAATTTGGCTGATACATGCCCTTCATGATGTTATAAAAGGTTAGAATGTCTTCCCTCAACCCTCCAACTTCCCAGAGAAAATAACCCATGACCATTCAGCCACTCCATAGAGCTCAAAGCCTTCAACCCAATAACATAATTTTGTTCATATTTTCAAGTTTAACAACACTTTTATAATTGGTAGATCAGAATTAAACACTATATTCCAAAACTAAACTAACTGATGTTCTGCACAGTCGAACCATGTCAACCCAACTCTTATATTCAATTCACTGAACAATAAGGGCAAGTGCATCAAACACCTTCTTCACTAACCAGTCTAACTTTGACTCAGTGTACAAGGAACTGCGAGTCTGCCACCAATGTAGCACAGTGGCTCAGTAGAAAACACTGCTGCTTCACATTGCTGGGTATCTGGAATCGATGCCACCCTTGGTTTTCTGCCTGTGTGAAGTTTGCACATTCATGCCATGTCTATTTGAGTTTCCTCCCACACTCCAAAGATTGGCCATGATGGATTGTCCACAGTGCTCAAGAATAAGCAGGCTAAGTTGTGTTGCTGTATCGTTTTACGGGATAGAATAGGATGTGCATGTTGTAATATCCCTCAGAGGTTAGGAATGAGTTGAATAGCTTGTTTCTGCATTGTACGGATTCTATAGTTTCTCTGAATGTCACTATTTAGCAACATTTCACGGGACCCGACCATTGTTTTTTTCAAGATATGTCCTAATTTGCTTTACTAAATTGCAACACCTCACACATATGAACTCCATTTGTCAGTCCTCAGCCAACCCAATCAAGGTACCTTTGTTCTCTGAGATAAACTTCTTCACTGTCGAATTTACTATTAACGTTGGTGTTACCTGTAAATGTACTATTACTCTCATATTTAAATTAAAATCATTTCAATAAATAACATTGTCCCCGTGATTGTGTCTGTTTACTCTCAGTACTCTGGTTTCCTCCCAGAGATCAAGGATGTGCAGGTTGGGTGAATTCGTCAAGCAAAATTGTCAATATTGATGAGGAATGTGTAGGTTAGGTGTATTAAACCTGTTGGACCAAATGGGCTGTTTCCACACTGCTGGGATTGTATGATTCTATGTCAGGTCGATAGATCTATTCTTCTCAATAACGATTTAAAACTAATTGCGCTGTGACACTATTTCGAGAGGCTGAATGGCATCCTCCTGTTCTGACAGAACAGGCTCAAGAGGCTGAATGAATGCGTATTGTACTGCAAATGTGAGATGCAGAATGGCCACCTGCTGCTTCGATATAACAACTTTCGAGACTGAATGACCTCCACCTGTCTCTACGCGATTGACCAATCCAGACTGAATGAATATTCCCTTTTTTTGGGATATGAAATGTGATGTAAGGAAAGGGTTAACTGAACCTGTTTTTTCGACTGCTGTGATTAATATCAATCCCCATGGACTTCATTTGTCACAGTGGAGGTTTTTCATCTTTTAATCATAAATGGGCTCCGTTCAACTATTTATGCCATTGTATGAGTGGGAGTATCAGCAACAGCACTAATAGGGGGCCATCATTCCAGAGAGAGGGGTGAGGAGTGTTCAGATTCAGGGAACATTAGACTGGAATTTTAAAACGCTGGATCAGAATCTGAGAGCAACAGACTGGAATATGACAGCAATGGACAGAGGTTTATCTGGGATTGCTTTTGCACTTTCTCTATATTTTTATCAATGGCCATTATCAACACGAATCCGATATGTACTTTACCTGCTTAAATATTTTTATTATCCTATCCTAGCTATCATTGGTGTACCTGGTAAGTCTCACTATTTGTTTCTTATTTATGACTGTGTTACTGTTCTTTTCATTTCCTTGTTGCTATAGTTGTTTTGCTGAGACTCTGAATCCAGATATTCGTTCTGCACTCCACTCTATCTGAACATTCACTATGTCGCTCATCGTTTCTGGCTGTGTCCCTCGTGGGTCTCTTTATTGACCTACTCAGTATCAAATGTAACCCAGGATTGATTGCATCACTGTGCATTGTTATTTGAATATTCAAAGCATAGAGGTCACTGTCTTTTTACTAGTCACTAACTCCATTCCTTTCCTCTGACTACATTCCATCCTTAACCAATAGCTGGGTCTAAAACAGACAAATCACAAATGTGGTGTTCCCTTTGAATATGAGTTGACTCCTGACGCCATATCCTCACCATTCCTCTCTTCAATGATTAACACTTCTTGAATATAATTCATTAGCTCATCAAGCTGATTGAACATTGAACGACGAATTATAGTAATTATGATGTAAATAACCTGCGTCAAACATGTGTAAGCAAAATTTCGTCGATACCGCATGGCTCATATCCGTCCTGAAACGAGCAGCCCATCCATCCATCATTTCTATGCACGGTATTCTGTATTGGCTTGAGTCTAAAGTCCCCAGTCTCTCTCTGTCGATTACCCAAGTCCCTGTCATTTGTTCATAAATCGGCTGATATCCTCCACATGTGTTCTCTCTCTCTCCATCAGCGACTTTGACATGTGCCACCACTCACCAACATCAACCCCCTCCCTCCCACACCACACCACGCATAAAAAGCTTTGCCTTGTACTGGTACAATGGAGATGTACAGACTTGGAAGTTTAGTAGCCCCATTTTCTGTCAGCAACACCATGGACTGTAAAGTTCCAAGGGAGAGGCATTTAAATAGTGCAAATTCAGAACAAATACACTGGCAAAGGTTTGCAATGGTACCCATGCTGAGCAGGTATTCCAGTTCATGGAGAAGCCTGCACAGCCCTACATGATGCGCTGTAATTTCATTCAAGTTTATTTTGTCTGGGCTAGTTCTGTGAGGCAGATTCAGAATTTTATGTAACAAACCATTTCTGGTTTGATTTGATCTGGGTTTTGTTTTCAATGTTCGATTCTTGCGATTTCGACCATCTAGAACCTTTCTTTCATCAATGGTACGTGGGCGTAACTGCCTGGCCAGCGTTGATAGCCCATCCCAACAGTGGCTTGATGGTTAGCACTGCTCCCTCACAGCTCCACGGGCATGGTTTCAGATGCAGCGTCGGGTGATTACCTCTGTGAATATCACATGTTGTCGCCGTTTGGATTGTTGAGCCAACGGGCCTGTTTCCACTTAGGAGAGATTCCATGGATCTAGAATGTGATAGTGAGCTGCAGATCACTTGCTGTGAGTTGACCCACAATGCCAGTTAAGGAGGGAATTCTAGGATTTTGACCCAACGACTATGAAGGATTGAAATATATTTCCAAGTCAGTGTAGTGATTGAATTGGAGGGGAACTTGCAGGTGGTGGTGTTCCCGAGTACCTATTACCCTTGTCTTTCTAGATGGAAGTGGTTGTGTGTTCGCAATGTGTCATCTAAGGATCTTTGGGTAGTCTCACTTACATTTCTTTCCGCCTATATTTCCATAACATTCTACCAGTTTTTAAAAAATATCTTTTATGTGAATCTTTCTGTCCCTCTGAATCTTTCCCAGACCATGTTGTTTTGATTCCCAACGTACCAACTGCTGGCACTTTGAAGATCAACATCCATGAAATGGGATGTGTCAGGCTGTCGTTCACTTTCTAGTGTACAATGTTGATTAGCGTGTATCCGCAGCTGAGATATGTCCCTGAAACTTGTGTGCCTGTCGACTGAATGCCTGTGTCTGTCCCTTTTGGCTGATAGTGTGTACAGGAACACGAGGAAGCACCTCGAATATTGTTCATCAAGTCAAGATATCTAAATTGTAGCTGAGCTGCATCTGACTGATTTCAACTTTTGAAAGGTTAGTGCAGGGACTGGGAGTAGATTACTGGAAATTGTGCTGTAAGCTGCCGCAGACATTCAGGGAGACATGATAATTTGGTGACACAACTCTGCATAAAGCGTGGGTGTGGTTGTTACAGCATCTGGTTTAACAATATGAACGATAAATGGAGCAGAAGCTGCAGACAGTGGAAGTTCTGAAAACATAGAGTGAGTATGTTTGGGCAAAGAGATTTGCCGTATTCATCCCTGCTTTTCCAAGAATAGCTTCCCAAGATCAACCTAAATCAGGAACAAAATGTTATGTGACCCTGATTGAAGAAGGAACCGGTTGAACACGACTTGCAGCTTCAAACCAGGGGAAGGACGGTGCTGTCTGTGCTTGTTAGAATCTCAATTGAATTCAGCTTCTATGCTCTGGACCTTTCCACGTGCATAGCATATATATGGTGGATGAGGTGAATACAATGCTTTCTCCCAGAACAGGTAGCTGCAGGGTACGTCTTTCTTTTCCTCGCATAGCCGTATCCCCGATGGTATACTTAGTTTTGCAGGTTCCACATATTATGCAGAGAGGCAAAACCTTTCACTTATTTGATGTTACAGTGCGACCATGCACAGTACACCATGTTGGTGAATGCTCATTGTTCTGGCAGATGCTGCAGCCTTTTCACTCAAAAGCAATCAGTCATTCCCATCCACTTTGGGTCTCCACATAGTAAGAAACTATGCTGTCTCGGATAAAGGCTGTCGCCTTGATACACGATTCAGAACACTTCCCCCTCAACCCTCCCCTCCGCCAACCAACCACGTAACAATATCGCATGCAAATTGAGAGCAATGGGGTCTCTGGGAACATCATGGAGCAGATCGTCAGGGAGAGAGAGCAATATTTCTAAATCTGAAAGGGTCAGAGTGAATCAACCTGTACACACGCGGTCACAAAATCATTTAACCTCTCTGTATTTCAGTTACATAATGTCTTTCATTCTCCTTAAACATAAAAGTAACAGGTTAAATGCCACATCAAATTCCAAAATATTATCTATTGATGGAATCTGTTTATATTCATTCTGATATCCTCCATCTTTCCTTGATAACTTAATTTCCTAATTTTCTTCGTGTCCTCACCAATCGTCTGTACTGTGCAGTTGTTACACCCCTCCAAATTATTGAAATAGACAGTAAATAGTTGAGTTGAAAAATGTGGTGTTGGAAAAACACAGCAGGCCAGGCAGCATCCAAGAAGCAGGAGAATCGACATTTCGGGCATAAGCCCTTCTTCAGGAATCCTGCTCCGCGGATGCTGCCTGACCTGTTGTGTTTTTCCAGCACCACATTTTTCAACTCTGGTACTCAGCATCTACAGTCCTCACTTTCTCCTAGTAAATAGTTGAGGGCCCATCGTTGTTCACTGGATGACTCCAAAGTTTATGTTCTGTGAATCTGATGAAAACAGATTTATCCCAATTATCTGCCTGATACCCCGTCCTCCACATTCCTGCATAGTGCATTCAATGGGCTGAATAAGAACTAAGTGTGTCAATGGGTAATTCCGCGTCTCGAGCTTGCTCCACCATTTAAAGCAATCAAGACTGATCTCATCTGGGCCCCAGTTCCACTTTCCTGCCGGTACTCTGAAAACTCAAATTTACTAGATGATCCCTGCATTCACGGCATTCTAGGGCAGGGAACTGGGTTATGTAAAAGGCTCGAGCCTCAAACCAATTCAGAAGGTTACCTCGAACCAAATTTTATCTCTTTTTTTTGTTAGATGTGAAGTGAATGTTTTGAATGAGATGCAACTGGTCAAACCATTTGAGATAATGAAAAATGTTTTATGTAAAGTCTATAGTTGAAACACAAACAAAAGAAATAGAAATTTACATTAGTTTAACAATTAGAAAACTTAACTGAATAATAGATATAGCAATGATTTATAATTGACTATTCCATTGCAGCAATAACCTGCAAATCCCACCCCTTGGGGAAAAGGTAAATTCAGATCCAGATTCTTATCTATAGTTTAATAATCCAGCATGGAAACAAAATCCAGAGAGATTACAGAGTAGTCACAGTTACGGATGATTTACCAAAGCTTGTAGCTTTCTCGGACTCCAACAGCTTCTAATTGCAACATATAAAAACAAGAAAAAGCCTGATCTCAAAGAATTGAACACCTGCCTTCCAGTGTTAAACTGTTTGTGAAAAAAGGAAGGCCTATTAACCTATTGACTTTGGCCAGTGATAGTAGGCACATCTGCCATTACAACCCCAGTTCAAAAATAAAACTGTACAAACCAAAATTATTGAAGTGGCAGCATTGTCACAATTGCACACATTCATGATTGTTTGAGAGAAGTTACTTGCAAGATGGTCAGAAGATTAGGTAGGGTGAACAGTGAGAGCTTTTTACCTCGGATGGTGTTGGCTAGCACAAGGCAATGTTGCTTTAAATTCAGACAGAGATGGATATAGGACACATATCAGAGCTAGGTTCTTCGCTCAGAGAGTAGTGAGTTCGTGGTACGCCTCGCATGCAATTGTAGCAGGTTCGCCAATCTTAAGGGTAATTAAATGGTCATTGGATAAACATATGGATGATAACAGCATAGTGTAGCTTAGATGGGCATCATATTGGCTTCACAGTAAGTGCAACATCGAGGGTCAAAGGTCATGTACAGACGCTCCAACGTTCTGTGTTCTATGTCCTTCTTCCTGTTTTATAAATGCTGCGCCTTATCCTAAAACTTTCATGCCTTCATCTCTGTTGCTCCACATGAGGAAATATCCACATTTACATTCTCACTTACCTTTAGCATCTTACGTATCTCACTGAGATACGCTCTCATTCTTCTAAACTCCATAGAATATATGCCTAAACTGTTCAACCTCTATTCGTCAGACAAGCTCATCATCCCTGAAATCAATCCAGTGAATCTTGTCCGAAGTGGTTTGAATGCATCTACATGACTCCTCCAGTCAGGGCATCAAAACTGCGCACAGTACTCCAGTTGCAGTCTCGCTAATGACTTGCATAATTGCAGCAACGCTTCCCGACTTTATATTTAATTATTTTAGAAATAATTGTTGAAATTGCACACGTCTTTCTCATTTCCTGCTGTATCTGTTGGCGAGTGTTCTGTGATAGCAACAGGTATACCCTGTTCCTCATGCACTGAGACATTCTGAACTTTCTTCCAACTTCAATAAGAAGTTGTATTTCTATTCCTCTGACCAAAATGAACCAGTGCATACTTATCCATGTTAAATTTCATCTGCCAAATGTTTGCCTATTCACCCAACATATCCATATCAATTTGTACATTTCTTCCATTTTCACTGTAAATTACTTTGGCATCTCTTTTAGTCTCGCCTGAATATTTGGCTCCAACATTTACTGTTCTCTTACAAAAGTAATAGATGGAGTTCTAGTGGTTTGGGCATGAATAAAACTGCATGAATCCATAAAGGATTCTGTAAATCCAGTTTGTTTCAGATTACAATCAGTCTGAACATTGGGGCACAGACAGCATCACACAGGGCACCTCACACCTTCAAATCTGGGTCAACTTGGAACCTATCATTAAAGCTCACTTGAGAATGTATCTTTAATTAAGTCCTGGGATTTATGTATGAAAGAAATGAAACCAACATGCCCATTCTAAAAGATGAGAGACTTAACAAATACTCCTGGTCGCTTTCAATACATAATTTCAGGGACCTCACATTTGAAACGCTTGCTATAAATATTGTGTCCTATGATCTTGTACTCCACAACCACCACAAGAGCAGCGCTATGAAAAGTTGTGCTTCCAATTAAACCTGTCAGGGTAAAACCTGGCGTTGTGTGATTTTTAACTTCCTGGTTTGTGGTGACCAGGACTGTATGCAATGCTACAACTGCGGCCACACGAGAGCTTTTATAGCTCGTGGATCCTGAACTCAATCCTGTGAAGAATAAATACTAACACATTATATGCCTTCTTAACACACTATATAGCCTATCAAACTGGGTGGCAACTTTCAGGGATTTATGTGCATGGACACCGTGATATCTCTGCTCATTTACATAACCAAGAATCTTACCATTAGTCCAGTACTCTGTACTCTTGTTGCTCCTTCCAAAATGAATCCCCTCACACTTTCCCACAATAATCGCCATTTTCCTTCACTCAGCCCAGCTCTGCAACTTATGTATATCTGTCTGTAACCTGCAACATCCTTCAGTACAATCCACAGCTCCAGCGCCATTCTTATTATATAGAAATTTAAGGGCACATCCTTCTAGACCCTCATCCAGGTCCGTTATAAAAGTGACAAACAACAGTGACTCCAAAACAGATCCTTGTGGTACACCACGAATAACTGAAAGCCAAGATAAACATTTCCCATCAACCACCACCTCCTTTCAGCAAGCCAGCTTCTGATCCATACTGCGAACTCACCCGCAATCACATGCCTTCATATTCAGTTGGGAACCTTATCAAGTGTCTCTCTGAAATCCAAACACACTACATGAACCGCTTTGCCCTCATCCATCCGTTTGGTCACCTTCTCAAAGAACTCAAGAAGGTTTGTGAGGCATGACCTACCCTGCGCAAAACCGTGTTGACTATCCCTTACCAACGTATTCCTCTCTCTAGATGATTATAAATCTTATCTCTTATACCGTTTTCCAACACTTTAACGATAACTGAAGTAAGGCTCACTGATCTATAATTCACAGGGTTGTCGCTATTCCCATCTTGAAAAAGGGAAGAACACTTGCTAATCTTCAGTCTTCTGACATTGTTCCTGTAGATGTTAATGACAAAATGATCAAAGCCAAAGCCTCTTCAATCTTCTCCCTGGTTTCTCAGACAATCTGAGGATAAATCCTATCTGGCACAGGGGACTTTCACATTTTGCAGAATTGCTAACAAATCCCCCTTGTGAATGCCAATTCCATCTATCTCAGCATTGTCTTCGACAAAATTGTCTTTTTCAGTTTGAATAGCACATCCCCATCTCCTCAGGCTCCAAGTATAGCTTCCCACTGCTATGCTTTATTGGCCCTAATCTTACTTTAGTCGTTCTTTTATTCCTGACATACCTACACAGAGCTTTCCTCGATTCTATCAACGACTTCTCATGTCTCCTCCTGGCTCTTCTTATCTCTCTCTTTAGATCTTTCCTTGATAACTTGTATCTATCAAAAGCCCTAACTGAGTCTACACATCTCATCTTAACACAAGCCATCTTCTTCTCCTTGACAAGAGATTCAACTTCTTTAGTAAACCACGGCTCCCTCACACGACCACTTCCTCCCTGCCTGACAGGTGCTTACCTATCAAGGATACACAGTTGCTGTTACTTGAATAAGCTCCACATTTCAATTATGCTCATCCCCTGCAGATTTCTTCCCAATTGTATGCATCCTAAATTTGCCTAATCGCATCACAATTGCCTCTTGCCCTGCGTATGTACCTGTCCCTTTCCATCGCTAAAGTAGATATAACCAAATTGTGGTTCCTATCACCAAAATACTCATCTATCTCCAAATCTAACGCTTGGTCTGATTAAGTACCCACGATCAAATTTAATGTGGTCTCGTCCCTAGTTGGCTTGCATACTAATTGTGTCAGGAAACCATCCTTCACACATTGGGCAAAAGCTGACAAAAGTACTCGAAATAAAGTATTTCCTGTCAATATTTGGAAAGTAAAAGTCCCCAACAGCAACTGCCCTGTTACTCTCGCTCCAACCGAAATTATCCTTGCTATACTTTCCTCTGCACCTCTGGAATTGTTTGGAGGACTATAGAAATCACCCAACAGGTTGACCTCTCCTTTCCTGTTCCTAACCTCAGCCTATACTATCTCAGTAGTCAAGTCTTCAAACGTGCAGACTACTAAGAAATGCTTCTCAGTAAGATTCTGGAAAGCAGCACCAATACATTGTGCTTCAAAGATCCATCCACGTTTAGAGAAGCTTGAGCTGTCTGGACGAATGGACAGTCGAAAGGTGTGGTGATGGAAAAGCATAGCAGGTCAGGCAGCATCTCATCAGTGGGAGAGTTGGTGTTTCAGGCAGATGCCCTTTATTAGGAATGTCGAGAAGAAAAGTGGATGAGTGATAAATAGGGGTGTGGGGTGGGGCTGGGGATAAGGTAGATGGGAAAGCAGACCAATGGAGGCAGGTGCAGAGTAATTGTGATAGGTCGTTAGGGAGTTTGGGTGGAGAGGTGGGAAGGAAGATGGAGTGGTAGGACAGTTCAAGAGGGCGGTGACGAGCTGGAGAGTTGGATCTGGAATGAGGTGAGGGGAAGAGAGATTTGTAACTAGTGAATTTGATGTAGATGGCATGTTTTTAAAGCTCCCAAGGCAGAATATGAGGTATTTTCTTCCAGTTGGCAGGCAATGTTGATTTGGCGGTGGGAGTGACCCAGAACTTGTGTGTCCTGGATGGTGTAGGAGGGAGATTTGAAGTGGTTGGCCACAGCATTTTGGGGTTTCTTGGTGCGTGTGTTCAGGAATATTCCATGATATGCACAGCTTTGCTGAAAGATCATTGCCCTTCTCCACTACAACCGCAAAACGGAAGAACTGGTGAAAATGTCACAATGGTGCTTGAGAACAATGAATAAGATGTGGTGACTTGATCTCGCCATCAGGATAGCCTTTGCCAAGTATTTCACACAAAAGTTTCCAGAGCACACCTCACTGATACTCAGAGGAAGACGGCCGTGATCTCCAGGTCAGTCATCTAATCTCAAGAAAACCAACACAGGAGTTCCTCAGGATAGTGTCCTCGGCCCAAACAACTACTGCTGCTTCATCAATAAACTTCCCTCCATCATAAAGTCAGACGTGTGAATGTTCACTGATTACACAACATTCAGCACCCTTCGAAACTCATCAGACATTGAAGCAAACCTTGTCTCTTGCAATAAGATCTGGACAATATCCAAGCTTGGACTGAAAAGTAGCCAGTAACATTCGCATGACAAAAATGCCAGATTATGACCATCACCAACAAGAGAGAATGTACTGCCCCTTGACATTCAAAGATGGTACCATCACTGAATCGAAGAGAAATTAAAGACTGCAGATGCTTGACATCAGAATTGAGAAGTGTGGCGCTGACAAAACGCAGCAGGTCAGACAGCATCCGAGCTGCAGGAGAATCCAGCGCCAAAGTTTTTGTCCCATCACTGAACTACGCCTCCCCACCACTCCACACCCCCCCCACCCCCACAGTCAACATCCTGAGAGTTAAAATAGATTACAAGCTCAACTGGATTCAGCACATTAATACAATGGCTACAAGGGCAGGTCAGAGTGTAGGAACACTCTTGCGAGTAACTCATCTCCTGACTCCCCAAAGCCGGTCCACCATCTACAAGGTACAAATCTGGAGTGTGATCAAATACTTCAATACTTGCCTGCATTATAATAAGAATCTTGACTCCATTCAGGACAAAAGATCCCCCTTGATTGGCACCACACCCACAAGCATCCATTCCCTCCATCACCGATTGGATACAAGATTCACTGAAGAAGTTCACCAAAGATCCTCAGCCAACATCTTCCAAACCCCAGACTACTTCCACCTAGAATTACAAGGACAGCAGATATATGGGAACACCCCCAACTTCAAATTGCCCTCCAAGCCACTCACCATTCTGACTTGGACATTTGCCACTATTACATTACTGTCGCTGCGTCACAATTTTGGAATTTCCTCCCTGATGACATTTTAGGACAACCCACCATAGTTGGCCTGCAGGAGTTCAAGAAGGCAGCACACCACCACTTTCTCAAAGGCAACTGGGGGTGGCCAATAAAATGCTGGCCAGCCGGTGATGTCCAAATTGCACAAAATGGATAAATAGAAAAAGAGCACAGATTCTACTGATTCTGGTAAGGTGAAGCTTAGAAAAATCAAGAAACAGAAAACATTGATGACAGTTTAATAGCAAATTTAAAACTGAAATGCAAATGTTGGGTGTTTCATCAAACACGAAATGAGATATAGAAATTTGTGAGTTTTGCATGAATAATTGATTAATTCAAGTTGCAACCGTTAATCCAAGTGAATGATCATGCTGGGTTAAAAAAAATCCTTGAACATGTCTCAAATGTTTGCCGAAAAAGAGTTTGTTGAGCACCAATGTAGATATCAGCCTATTTTGCAGTTATGTTTGGTGATCAGAATAGCCAATTGAAAACCTTGATATTAAGGAGAGTTTGGGAGTAATGTTCATAATTTTTTGAATTTCACCTGACGTCTCAATACAAAACATTTTAGTTTTTTTAACAATTTATGGTTATAAATCTGAGTCATGAAAGCTGGTTTTGTTTCTGAGGAAATGATACGACCCACCACAACAAGCCAAGGCACATAAATAACAAGCGGGACAGAATAACAATGCTTTCTGGTGATGTTGTCTCGCATTATGCCAGAACATCAGATAACAAACTCACCAGCTCAGCGAGAAAACCGACAACTTGGTCAACAATCTGAACTACAAATCTTCTCCAAACCATCAAGTACATCTAATCTACAAGATATAAAGAGCGAAAAATAAAGACAATTCAACAACAGTTAAGGAAAGAAGTTAAAGACTATTTTGGATCGAAGGAAGATGCTCAAAAATGATATCATAGATATAAAAATAAGTCGTGGATTTAAGACACAGCAAAGGAAGACAGTAAACTGGTTAGAAATAAATAGGAGAACAAGAAAATAAACTCAAAAGAAACGTAAGAACTGCTGAGCGGCTTATATTAATATGTGAAAGGAAAATAGATGCAAGGTCAAATGTTGAAAAGTGAATGCAATGACATATGAAAAAGGATGACGAAAAAGAAATGATTGGCAATTTAAACAGTTCTGTTGCATCGTTCTTCATGGAAGAAAATCCAGGAAATCTCCCAGAAGGACCGAGTGACCATGGGACTTGACGTATAATAGATTTCATGGATACAAGCCTTATGTAGGAAAGTGGGACTAATGGAGATCAGACTCTATTTGCGATTGTACAGAATCTCTACTTCTGTGATTTGTTATGGACCAGGCCAGACCACCTCAAAACATTTGAGCAAAGCGGTCTGCACCCTAACTTTGACAGATGTTTTAAGCAGGTTTTTCCAGTTGAGTTGCAACTGGTCAAACCATTTACTTTTCAACAAGACAATATTTATTTACCAGATTGCCGAATGTAATACAAAAGAAGAGAATGGAATACTGAATAACTTAACCTATGCAAAAGCTGAGAAGTTTATTCCAATTTAATGATGCTGTTCTAAATATTTGCTACCATCCCCATAAACATGCCCTTGGCACAAAACTTAAAATCAATCACAGGGTCATACAGGAGAGATGAGAGAGAGAGAGCGAGCGAGTGAGAGAGAGAGAGTGGTTGCGCCATGAAGCACCCTCTTCCATGCAGCTGTTCCTTGGACCAGCAGCCTCAAAACTGTCTGACTGCTTTCAGTGAATAACCAGACTGCAAAATAAAACTAAATCAAACCAGAGAAAAGCTGCGCTTGGAGAACTATACACTCCTATATCATTTTCCAAGTGTTTTTGTTTTAAAAAAACTTGAATGCCTACTCAATGAGGCAGTGTCTGTTAGCTACAATAAAACTAGCCCTATAACCTATCCATGCCCAGACTTTTCCGAAATTATAATTTTACAATCACCTGAAAAATACTCCAAAGACAATGTAACCTAGTTAAAGGTCTAGCACAGATTGCATGATTATGCAAGATCAAGCTTAAGAGAGGAATTTTTTGGCTTCTCAAGCGTATATTAACAAGGTTTATAAGACTGAACTGTGATACCTTCTAAAGGTATGCCAATGTGAAAGGTGAGAGGAAATAAGTCTCGTTTCCTTACACTCTGAAGCCAAAGAATGACGGATAGAGAACAGGAAAATTACAGAACTGTGAAGCAATGACTTTAGTTCTGTCTTCACAGAAGAAAATAGAAAAAAAGATTTCGCCAGTAATACTAGGAAACTAAATCTTGTGAGAAAAGAAGGAATAGAATGAAATTAGTAAATAAAAGTTTTCAGAAAAAATATTGACACTGAAAACCAGCATAGAGTTATGAAAAACATCTCGTAGACAAATCACGGAAACATAATAAATGTAACACATTTAGATTATCAGGAGCATTTTTGTTAAAATCTCAAGCCTAGTGTGGATTATCAAATCTTGTGAGATTTGGTTTAAGAAACCTAACAGTTTTTAGAATAAGAGAGCTGACAGCAAACATTAAATATGTATAAAACAATGCTTTCTTGAGGGGAAGGATCATGGGATATTACAGGGATTGGTATCTGGGCCCCAGCTATTCACAATACAAATCCAGCATTTGATTAAGGGAAACTAATGCAAGATTTCCAAGTCTGCTAACTGCATTAGACATTGTAGGATTCTGAGTCGTGCGGAAATGATTCAGGCACATGGGATTTGGGCAAATATGTGGCAGATGAAAAGCAATGTGGATAGATGTGACGTTGTGAACTTGATGGCAAAAGTAGAACTGCGTTCTAAAATAAGAGAAGGGATTGATTGAATAATGTTATTGTATAAAGGGAATTATGCTTCTTTTTTGTTTGTTTTCATCTAGGCAGACCTCTGAGACTCATGCAACTTCTGAAGCCAGAAGTAACGATCACTTTACATAGTCCCAACAAGTGGGTACCTGTAACATTAACAAGGATCTGGATCTCCTTGTACACCAGTCACTGAAAGAAATTTTCACGAGCAGAAAGCACGTAGAAAGATAAATTGCACGTTGATCTTCTTTTAATGTAACTTGTGTACCAAAGTAAGTTTACATAGGGCCTTTGTGAGGACCTCATCTCGAACATTTTGCAGGTTTGTGTGAAATTTCGGTCTCCTTATCAAACATATAGATATATAGATGGAGTACAGCAAAGGATGACTAGGCTGATCTCTATCGTGACAGACTTTTCTGAACAGAGTGTGAGACGATTGAGCCTCTATTCCATCAGTGTTAGCAAAGTGGGTTAAGATGTTGGTGAAATATACAAAACTCTGATGGAAGAAGGCAGATTGGATGAAAGGATGATATTCCCCCTGGCTGCAACTTCTAAAACTTGGGGCCACTTTTTATTTGCAGGCAGGCTACTCTCCATTAAGATGAAAATAAATGTCTGGACTCAGCGATTGTGCATCCTGGAGAATTCTCTACCACATAAGGCTGTGGAAGACACAGCACTGAATGTATGTAAGGATTTCTAGCTATTAGAGTTAGAGAACAGGAGTATGGTGTGGAGAAAGAGGATTAGTCATTGTTATATTTAGTAGAAATCACTGCACTGAAGGAAACACTACAGTGCTTATATGATATTTCTTCTGCTGTTTACTCACATTAAGGGATATGTACATTGTGTGGGAAAAGTGAATTGAGGAGATGTTCGATTGTGAACTAGAAAAGGCGGAGACTCAACTTATTGAATGACCTCCTCCTTTCCAATCTTCCTGTGCAGTCTTTGGGGAAGCTCTGTAAGTGTTATCACAAGGTCTCAGACGTACAGAAAAAGTTCTCTCATGGATTGACAAAATTGTGCTTCCCGTTCCCTTTTCTGACGCCATCGCTGAGGCTGGATGTTTACTCTGGTTTTATTATTGAAAGAACTCAGACAAATTAGATGCAACTGAGTGTCACTCTTAGCCATTTCAGAGACAATTGAGGAGTTTATCACGTCTGTGTGTCTGGAGTAACTTTTATGTTCGACCAGGAACGCCCGGTAGAGTTGCTTCTTGGACGGGTATTAGTGAAGCACATTGTTGTTTGCAATCATCATTGGCTGCAAATGTCACTATTGCTGACACAGGATTAATTGTCATTAACTTCCACTTGCTGCCAGAGCATTAGCCCAGTCTGGATTATTAATACAGTGACATTCGTGCAACAACACCATTTCTGCATGGAACCGAAATTAAGCAGTTTGTTTCTGTGTTGCTTGACAGCTCAGTCAAAAAGTGCTTTCATCAATTTGATTATGATGATGAGACTAAGGGAGAAACAAGTGGGTCAGATTGTATTTCTTCTCCTCTTAGGGGGCTGGATGTAGTGGAATAAATTTCGATATTGACGGGCAGACGTCAATAGTTGAAGCTGGAATGTAACAGCTTCCCCAGGGCCACAGGTCTTCAGACATCTTGCAGGAATGGTGTCAGGTTCACTTGCCTTTGCCGTAACTCTTGAGTTCAGATTTTGACTTTACTTACCATGCACCAAATCGAATTGGTTGAAGAGTGACACCTGTCAATCTTTGGAATCATAATGAGGGCAAAGCTCAACATTCTTTGACGGTGGATTGTGCTGATATTATATCCTTGTCCTTTATACGGATGGGCAGAGCTGTTCTACAGGGAAGGGAATATTTGTGGAACCTCTGCATCCTGTGACTTATTAAGTCATTCATCACCATTTATGGTTAGGATTATTGGATCTGTTGGTCTTGGGATCATTTTGCCTTCTCTACCAAAGGGCGTTTTGCTGTTTGGAATTCAAGGCGTCCAAATGCTTTAACGGATCGTCATCAGTATTAGGCACACATGGTTCTTACAATAACATGTTCAAACACACTTGTTTCTGAAGCACAGATTGGGTCGATGGTAATGATTGATTGAGGGATCATCTTGCGTAAAAAGTTACAGATTGTGTTTGAATACGAATTTGCTTCTGTTGCTGCTGTGGTCTACACCACATGAATGCCAAGTTTTGATCTGTAATATTTGCAATGCAATTCAGCTGCCACTCTCAGTTCACATCGAAACACATCACCCCTGTACTCAGTGACCGACTCTGGGGTTTCTAATGTGTGAAAATTTTCATTTTAAAAATTCTCATTCATCTGTGAAGATCGTTTTGATCACGTCTCCAATTTGTCACATTTCTCAAAATCCTTTCACGTATTCTCTGGATCTATTCCCTTTGATTAGTGCCATCTTCTGTGTACAAAGTGAATGTGCTTCCCTCTGTTTCTCTCCATGACCATGATTAACAGTTCTGCAGTGTCAGTGAAGCCAGTCTCATTTAGTTTCCTTAAAACAAAAGAATTTGTGCATGTTGTGCTCCTGTTCACTTCCTGTGTGTGGACTTCTATTTGGAAGGGGTGTTTGAGCAGCTTTGACACAGACCTTTCAAATTTGTCCAAAAACAGGAGTTGCTGAAGAAACTAAGCAGGTCTGGCCGCATCTGTGGAGTGAAAGCAGAGTTAATATTCGGTCCAATGACGCTTCTTCAATTATCACAGTTTTTGCAGCATTTTTTTTTTGTTTCAGATTTTCGATATCCACAGTGCTTAGTTTTACTGAAAGTTTCTTCTGTGTCTATGTGTTTCCGAAGAGACCTAGCAGATCTGGCAGCACCTGCGGAGACACAGAAACTGTTAAAATTTCTAGTCAATTGTTACTATTCGTCGGAACTGAAAAGGGTTGGAAAGTGGGCTATTTAATTACATAGCAGAGGTAGGATCATGGGAAGCAGGGTGTATGAAGTTGCATTCCTAAAGAAAATAACAGCCTTTTCATTGTGGGTGGAATAGAATCAGGTGTAAATTAGGGTGTGAATGGGGAATGGAATTTTGTCTTTTGCAAGATAAACACGACACAAACAAGACAAGGTCATAGGAAGACCAGATCGCAAAAATGTAGAAAAAGTGGTGAATAGTCATATTGAGGACAGACTGTGAAGTAATGGAATTGAATATTAAGTCCTACAGGTTATTACGTATCAAATCATCAAATGAAGTGTTCCTCGAATTTAGATTATGCTTCACTGGAACATTGCAGCAGCCCATGACAAAAACGTTAGCATGAGAACAAGTTTGTTTCTTAAAATGGGAATAAATTAGAAGTTCGGAATTATTCCTGCAGACAAAATGGGAATGTACCTTAAAGCAATCTCTGTTTGGTCTAGCCAATGTAAAGGAGACTGCATTGTGCGCAACAATGACAGGAGACAGGATTGAAAGAGTACAAGTGGAATGCTGTTTCGCCTGAAGGACGTGTTTGGGGCATTGGGCACTAACGAGGAAAGACTTGAATGGCAAGTGTTGCAGATCCTGCGAGGTTGTCGCAGAGAGAGTGGTCCCTGTGAAATTATGGTAGTGGACGGGAGGGGGAGATATTTCTGATCTGCTGTATTACTGGAGTTGTTGGATTGGGTCGATAATGATGCTTTGAATGCAAGATTTCTGCAGTGAAACATAAGGACGGGATTTCTCTTTCATTCTTCTGCAAAGGAGGGGAAGAGATGAGTTCATAAGCATGCGAGATTAATCAGTCACACCTGAAAGGCTTGACCACTAGAGTTAGGAGGCGACAATCTCTTGATTGACAGAAGAGTCAGACATGCCAGAGACTTCCCATCGGAATGTGGCAGAACTGGAACTGAAGTAACGGAGTGAGAGAACCTGGTAGAATTGAGTCACTTCCAGTTGATCATGTGTTCAGCCATATGCCAAATTTACCCAAGAATGACTGAAAGGAACCATGCATTTAAAATGTGGATTTTGGTCTGTCATCCAGTCCAAAGCAGATTTGAGGAGATGTTCAATTGCGAACTAGAAAAGGCGGAGACTCAACGTATTGACTGACCTCCTCCTTTCCAATCTTCCTGTGCAGTCTTTGGGGAAACTCTGTAAGTGTTATCACAATGTCTCAGACGTAAGGAAGAAGTTCTCTCGTCGGTTGACAAAATTGTACTTCCCTTTCCTTTTTCTGACGCCATCAGGGTAAGGTCAGTGGATGTACAGGTGCAGACATTTAAGACCCATTTCATAACGCTCAGCAGTGATTGCTTCTGGTGGTAAAGGAGAACTCGATAAGAAGCTGAACTATCCGTGGTTCACAGAGGCTGTAAAAGAAAGTATTCAATCACAAACTGAAGAACTCAGATTGGCTAGAATTATTGTTGGCCAGATTTCTGATGCGTCCTTTCAGAATTAGAAGCAGCTGATATAAAGTGCAGATAAGTATGAAAAAGTATGGAAGTAAATTGGTAAGAAATATAAAGACAAGCAGCAAGAGATTTTCTCTGTGTATGTATGTATATATAAAAGATATGCATACGCGCACACGCACAATATAAATATTCAACAATCTGTGTGACCCGAGTAAGTTAATGGACAACACAGAGGCCAGCAGATAATTTCGATCAGCATTTTCCATCAATTCTTGCAGGGAAAGATCGTACAATGACTTCTAAGACAAGAACCAAAATGGCAACGGGAGGAAAGGTCTTTAGCTGCCACTAATGTAAGGCAAGTCTTTTGATAAGCAAATAACATTAAGGGTAAACAAGTCGTCAGCAACTGATGCTTGGTTTTAAAATAAGTGGTTTCAGACCTACTGCCAACCTCATTTGAAATATTCCAATGACCTCGAGATTGCATGAGGGTTCCAATGAAACTGCTGAACCTCTAATATGGCGCCTGTCTTCAAGACAAAAGGGAAACAGAAAGCAGTTAGGTCGTTAGCCTATCACTTATTGTTCGGAATCTGCTCTATTCCATTATTAGGGGTTGCAGGGCATTTCCAAAAGCATACCACAGTCAACATTTAATGAAATCGAACTCACGATCTACCCTGTAAAATCATGCAAAAAATACGTATATTTCATGGGAAACAGAAAAAGCAGATTTGATGAACGGCAAGTTGGAGAGAGTGTGTTTGGCTTTCCAGGGATTTTTTATTATGTAATACAAAATAAAGGATTAGATGTTACAGGAGTTCGCAGGGTGACAGATGTTGTATAGACATGGAAGGATGATAACCTAACACATAGAAGGTGGACAGCCGCAATTAATGGCTTTTCTCAATTTAAAAGCATATATCTATTGGAGGAAAACAACTACTAGTAACATGGCATCAGTTATTTACAATCTATATTGGTTGACGGAGAGGTCTAATGCATTATATATCCGAGCTGGCAGATGACACAAAGGTAGATGGGAGGGAAAGTTATAATAATGATGTAAGAAGTCTAGAAGAGGATAAAAATGAGGTGAGTGAGATTTTCGGCTTAGATTTATTGCTACAGGTACCTATATACAGTTAAATTTGCTGTTTCACGTATCAATCACAAATTGTCACCACTGGCAAATGCAATTTATTGTACAAAAAAGTATGAGGTCATACACGTTGACACTGAGAATCGCAAAGCAAGCTATTATTTAATGGAAAGGGGACCAAAATAAGTGGACTATAAAAGGATTAAGTATCACCTGTGTATGAACTAATAAGTTAGCATGTGGGTGCAGCAAGTAACTATCTTTATTCATTCAGCTGATTCCTGGGATGACAGTGCTGAATTATCAAGAGCATTTCAAATGGTTAGGCAATTATTTACTGTCGTTGAAATGTGTGAGGGGTCACATCAATAAAAAGTACCAGGTACGAAGTTGACTTGACAAGGTAGATGTTGTGAAGTTGTTTTCATTCTTGCACGTATTCTCGAACTAGGGTACAAAAATAGAGAACATGGGACATCGATTTAAAATTGAGATGAATGGAAATTTCTTCTTTCAGAAGGTTTTGCATGCCTCAATTTCTCTAACCCAGAGAGCTGCAGAACTTAGATCACTGAATGCTTTTACAGACAATGTGGATGAGGTATTACTACGTCAGCGAGTTGAGGGGCGTAAGGAGTTGTCATGAAACGGCAGTTGGGTACTGCAGTACATCAGCCAGGCTCTTATGGAATTACAAGGGCTGGAGTTGTGGAATGACCGACTTCTGATCCTATATCTTATGTTATGAACGAAGCAAACCACATTCACATATTCCGAAGATAGTGTAGACACTAAAAAGTTAAATGTAAGGTGTTGCTTCCAGGTGCAATTCGATTGGTCAAATTACCAGTATTTTGGAAATTACACATGTTTTTAAAAACTATAGTTTAAATGCAACAAGAGAAAGACGGAATTAGAATAATTTAACGCTGTTGGAAAACTTAACAGAATAATAAATACAATAACTATTACTAATTAAATGTTTCCAAGATGGCAATATCTCATAAAGACACCTTCGTTAAAAGTCAAACTCAGAAAACAAATTGTCTTGCATGCAACACGCATAGCAGACAGAGAAGCTCCAGCTTTTAGCTGTAAGTGAAAGGGGGAAAAGAATAAATTTCACTTCTTCAAGACCCCAACAGCAACTGCAAGTTAAAACTAAAATTCCTGGTTCGGTGAGAGCTCGCTTATAACCATTCAGGTTTCCTCTATTGCTCTAACTTTTAAAAAAATATCAAAGCTAAAACAAACAGCTTTCTCTAGTGGCTCTGTTAGACTGATCTTCACCTCGATGTTAAAAAAAATCTCTCTTCATACAAAGGGACAATTTGCACCTCTTAAAACCATAGTGTCACTACTGTTATGTTCTGTTGTTGGGAAGTAACGGAGTTTGAGGAAACATGTCAGGATAGTTGAGGGGAAACTTCCTGATCCAGTCAGGATTTTCCAGGCACATTTTCTGAACAAAACTAATCATTGAGGAAGCCTAGATCTATTCGTGTGCAGCTTTTGCGAAGAGTTGAATGTAACATGAGACTCAACATAAGACTCAGGAGCATCATATATGCCCATTGACACTACTCAAGAAGTAAATACGGTTTTGGCTCATCTCATGGTGTTCTCAACAGCAATTTTCAATCTGTAAACCATTATCCCTCACTTGAATCAACCAGAAATCGAACTCAGCCAGCCTGATCTACACTGTGTTGTTGACGACATCCACACAAATCACTGACGAACACTATCCTGTTTACCCATCACCCCTGCACTTACAGACGTGTACTGTCCCATTCACCATCACCCATTTACGCACTGACCTACACAGTCCCGTTCACTTGTTGCACCTATACTCACAGATCTACACTGTCCCGTTCATTCATCTCCCTTTTACTCACTGACCTGCACTTCTACGTTCAACCATCAACTGAACAAAACTGTCCCATTCCCACATCACTCTTGTACTCAATGACCAACACTGCCACATTCAACTATCACATCTGCACTCATTGACCTACACTGTCCTGTTCACTCATCTCCCTATACCCAGTCACCTGCACTATACCAACTGACCTACACTGTCCTGTTCCCAGATTACCCCTTTTACTCAATTAGCAACACTGCCTCATTCAACTCTCATTGTCTCACGGACTTACACTGGACATTCACCTATCACCACTCGACTCACTGATCTGCATTGTGCTGTTTACCGATCACCCCTGTGCATATTGGCCTACACAGTGCCTTTCAAAAATCACCCCATGCACACTGAGGTACATTGTCTTTTTCAACTATCACCTCTTACTCACTGACACACTGTACCGTTCCCAGATCACGCATACACCTACCGACCTATGTTATGAATTTCAAGGCGTTTACTCCATCTTTAAGAGAGAAAGAGAATGCTGTTCTGAATTGAGAGATTACAAGCACCTTTGTATATGACTAGATGGCAGACCCAGAGTGGATTGGCAAATTGAAAATAGGCAAAATATGGCTGTGAATTGAGTACCTGTGTTTTCGTTACATTTCTGACAACTTTTCGAAATTAATGAATAGTTTAAATTATGCCCCAAGCCACCAAAATCAAATGAAATTTGACTGTATTGTTTTCCCAACATGGAATCAATGAGATGATCCGACACTGGGCGTATAAAAGTACTAGCATTTTGAAATTTGGAGAGAGTGCAACTCTCATCAAGATAGTTCCAAGAAATTAGGAAACACTCCATATCAAAGGTTTTTTTTTCATATGAAACATACTCGCAGTAAAAAGAATAAATGAAGGTGATCCAAGGGAATTGGTAGCCAAAAGAACGAAGTCGCAGATGCTGAAAGCAACTGGGTGGTTTTGAAATTAAATTGATGTAATTTCAATAAGCGTCTGCTTGGAACACAATATTGTTATAGAGTTGGAGGCAGGTATTAATCAGTGAAGAGAAAGAAGGACCTTGTATTGTGAATAGTTGTTTAATGATTCCTTTCAGGGTTAAAAAAGCTTTTATTCTTTTTATCGTGGAATTTGGCAGTTCTCTGTCACTCAAGTTTTCACATGCTTATGAGGCAAGGTGAGATTTTCTGGGCGCAAGGTTTTAACTAGCAGGGCGTGCCCCTCTGTGTTATAACTCTTATACTCTTCCTTAGACCAGTCACTTCTGCACTCGCAAACATGTGTTGGACCATTCATTCAACATCCCAACAGTCACTGATCGACACTGCGTCATTCATTCATGACCTCTACACTCACTGACCAATATTCTCCCGTTCACCCATTTTCCCTGTACTTACTTATCTATACTGCCCTGTTTACTCATCACCACTGAAATCACTGACCTTCCATTTTCCATACACACATACCAATGTTTTCATTCAGCAACTCTGTCCTATTCCCCCATCACCCTTGCATTCAGTCTGAAAAACTGCCCCAACCAGCTAATTCGTCTGCACTCACTGACATACACCGTCGCGTTCATGCATCATCTGTGTACACACTGATCTAAATTGTTCTGTTCATCCATCACAATTCTACTCACTGACCTGCTCACCCATCAGCCATGTACTCACTCACAAACACTGTTGCATACCTCCAACATTGTTCCATTTAACTGTCATGCCTGAACTCACTGAACTTCTCTGTTCCAAATATCCATACTCATGTTCTCACTGATGTACGTTATCCCATTCCTCCTTAACATCTGTGTTCAGTAACCTGCACTGTTCTATTCACCTAATGCCCCTGCAATCACCAATATGCATTCTCCCATTCATCCATCAGCCCTGTACTCTCTGACCGACACTGTCCCATTCCCCCAACACCCCTGTACTCAGTGAACTACACTGTCCCATTCACCGAAAACCCTTGCACTCACTGTCACACACTGTCCCATTAACACACCACGCCTGCACTCACTGACCAACACTGCCCCATAAACCCATGTAATCACTGACCTACATTGTGCCTTCCATCCACCACCGCTGTACTAAATGATTGCACTGTCCAATTCACTCATCACCCCTATACCCACTGACCTATATTGTCCTGGTCACCCTTTGCATCTTTGCTCATTGAACTTCACTGTCCCATTCACACATCAACTTTTACTCACTCACCTACATGGTGCCTTCCACCCATCACCACTGTACTCACTGACCTTCACTGTCCCGTTCATCCATCACCACTGCGCTCACAGAATTGCGCTGTAGCATTAACCGTTCACCTCTATAATCACTGGCCAACACAACCCTGCTCACCTGAAGATCTAGATCCCAGGCGGGACCTCTCAGCCTCAAGATCAATCAAAAGGCTGCGGTTAACAGTTTCTGTGTTCTGTGGCGAAACTTCACAATTACAATTGAACCATAAGCATTTTTATATGTCTTTTTAAAAATATAGTACAGTCTTAATTACAAGAAAATACCAATTAATGTAATAAGGTGACAAGATTGACAGCAGGCTAATCCAATAACATTTCCTGGGAAATTATTCTTATTTTTATATATTTATTGCTTCTACCAACAGCCAGGATTCAAAATTTGAATTTTCACACCCATCACCCTGTAATCAATGATCTATACAGCCCCGTTCATCCATTATCCCTATATTCACTGACCTACATTATTCCACTCACCCTTCATCCCTGTACTCACTGGACAGCACTGTCTCGTTTCCCCATCACCCCTGTCATCACTGACCTATTCAGTCCCATACACCCACCACCCAGAACTCAGTTATCTGCACGTGCTTCCACTGAGGTAATGCGTCAACTTTAATTTTCTTAGTCCTCTGAACCCTCTATGACATTTCTTTTCGGAACTCTGAGTTTCTCCCGAACTATAAATGTGGGCTCTGTACAGTGCTCTGTACAAGGTGCTGAAAGAATGACGTGTAACTGCTTGTGCTAAAATACACGTACCCGAGCGACTACATGATGGACATTGTGCTTCAGCAGCTTTGCCTCATGTCAGTGAATCACAGAGAATGGGAACAGACTGTTCAGTCCAAATCTTCGATGCCAATGAAATATCCTCAGTTAGTCTCGTACACTCTGTCAGCATTTGGCTCATATCCCTCCAAACGCTTTCTATTCATATACCCATCCAAATGCCTTCTACATGTTGTGATTATACCAGCCTAGACCACGTGTTCTTACAGCTCTTTCATGCATGTGCCAACCATGGAAACGTTGCCACTTAGGTCTCTTTCAAATCTTTACCCTCTCACTTTAAACTATATAGTCTCGTTTTGTGTCCTACTGCCCTCAGCAATAAGACCATAACTATTCACCACTCCGATATATGCCTTCCTGATTTTGTAAGTTTTTAGAAAATCACTCATCAGTATCTGACGCTCTAGGGAGAACAATCCCAAGTATATTCAGACCGTCCTGATGGTCCAAGCACTCCAACACTGCAATGTATTTGTAATTGTTTTTCTGAACCCTATCAAGTTTCACATCATGCTTCTTGAGGCAGAGAGAGCAGAACTGCGCACAGTATTCCAAAACTTGTCTAACCAATGTCTTCTATAGCTGCAATATGACCTTCTAACTCTGATACTTAATGCACTGAGCAATAATGGCAAGCTTACCAAAAGCCTTCCTCAATATCCTGTCCAATTGTAAGTCTACTTCTAAGGTACTATGAACCTGCACTCCAAGGTTATTGTGTTCAGCAGTGTGTACACACTGCAGGACCTAACCATTAAGTGTATAATTCCTGACATGTTTTGCCTTTGAAATTGGGTCTGTGTCTCTCCATTGAATGTCTGCGTCAGCTGATCATATGACGAAATATCGCTTTGAAGCAATGTACAGAATCAGGCGCCTTAGGAGCTTTGACTGACTTGTTGATGAAAGGGAAAGTTGAATACAGCTAAGGGGTAGGTCAGTGTATGAACTAAGTCAGACACTTAAACCAATATTTCAAAATACTTAGGAAATATTTATTCTTCTGAAAATGAAGTACTTGATAAGAAGATGATCCTGTAGTTAGAAATGGCAGTCAATGAAAGGATCGAATCAAAAACTAAAACAGGAATTAAAAAAAAAATACTTGTGGGCCAGGAGAATTGAATCTTCGCTTTAGGACCCAGCAATGGTTGAATGAAAAGCCAATCATGAGGAAGAAAACTGACAATAAAGGAAAATGGCATGGAATATAACAACAACCTGCAGAAATTTCTCATTTTATTTTAAAAAAAAGAGAGAGAATGGCTCAACTGAGTTTGGGTACTTTAGGGGATGGGACTAGGGAGGTGAAAATAGGAAGAATGATCACAGCTCGTTAAGTTTTAAGATAGCTATGAATGAGGACATTGGGGGGAGGTACTGAATTGGGGACGAATTACATCAGCATTAGGAAGGAGCTACGTAGTGTTATTTGGGATAAGATGTTATCAGTCAAGGCTAGGATGGTCGCAGCGCTCTCCCCTTCATCCTGAATCAAAGGTGTGAACCCTCCCCTCCTACCATTTCCGTCCTGCGAATGGCCAAGCTTGTCCTCACTCTGAACAAATTCTCTTTTAAATCCACCCATTTTCTTCAGGTCAGAGTGTTGGCCATGGGTACCAGTATGGGCCAAGTTATGTTTGACTCTTCGTGGATTAAGTGGAACATTACTTGTTCCAGTCCTATTCTGATCCCTACCCACAACTGTTTCTCCAATATATCGACGGTATCATCGATGCTGCCTAGCGGTCTCGTCCGGAATTGGAAAGGTTCATGTATTTTGCTTCCAATTTACACCCGGCCCACATTTTCACCGGGTCTATCTCTGAATCTCCACTTCTCTTCCTCGTCATTTCTGTTTCCATTTCTGGGGATAGCCTGGCCACTAATAAACAGCAAAAAAGCTCAACGACTTCACAGCTATCTTTGGACACGTCATCCTCGCAACCTGCTGTCTGTAAAGAAACCATTGCATTCTGCCAGTTCCTCTAGTTCCACACCATATGTTCCAATGAGCCCAACTTCAAGAAGGGAGTCCCTGAAATGTCCATCGTCTTCATTAACGGAAAAAGCAGTAGCACCATTGTTGACCCTGAACTGGATCCGACACATCTTCCCCACATCCAACCTCAAACCCTCTCTTTCCTCCCGCAAATGCAATAGGGTTCTCCTTGTCCTTGCCAACCAACCCACCTGCATCTAAATTCAGTAGATCATCACGTGACATTTCTGCCATCTCGAGCGAGATGCCAACACCAGAGACATGTTCCCCTCCCCTCAATTGTTCGCATTTTGCAGGAGTTGCCCCATCTGTGACACCCTGGTACATTTTTCTCTTGACTCCCAACATATCCTACAGACAAAATTCATCTTTGCCTGTAACCACCAGCGGAGTACTATGTCTTTCCCCATTATCTAAGGGTCAAAACATGTCTTCCAGGTAAAGCAGTGTTTTAACTTCACTACACATAATCTCGTCTACTGAATTTGCTGCTCACAATGTGGTGTCCTCTACACTAGGGAAACAAAAGGTAGGCTGGGTTGACATCGAAATTCTGCCCATAAAAAGGACCACAGGCTTCCAACTGCCTAACATTCTAACACACCACCCTGTTCAATGGCCAACATCTCTGCTGCAGTGTTCCAGCAAAGCTCAATGAAAGTCGGAAGAAAAACAAACTTCATTTATGCTTCAGGAATCTGCAGCACACCAGATCCAATGTAGAGTTCAATAATGTTTGGGCCTGAACACTCCCAAGTCCTAATTCACAAATCCACACAGACGGCCACGTTATCACATAGCCTGCAATGGAAACTACCTATTGCTAGCCATCAACAGTGTCCGTTAAGACATATTCACACTCTCAGCCAGATGGTTATCCATAATGTTATCTTTCCAACTGTTCTGCTTTTTCTCTCTTTGGTGTCTATATACATATTTTGATGACTTCTTACCACCCCTCACCACTGCATCTTCTGCAAATTAATCAAACTTTTCCTCACTACTGTCAGTTCTGAGAAAAGATCACCCTGAAACGTTAACTCTGATTTATCTATTGGAACTTCGCAGAAAAGGAGGAGTGCAGATGCTGGAGATCAGAGTCGAGATTGTGGTGCTTTTCTACATATATATATATAAGGTACGGTACTGTTTTTGGAGGAA
Organism: Chiloscyllium punctatum; assembly: GCF_047496795.1. Taxonomy (NCBI): domain Eukaryota; kingdom Metazoa; phylum Chordata; class Chondrichthyes; order Orectolobiformes; family Hemiscylliidae; genus Chiloscyllium; species Chiloscyllium punctatum. Next base: position 108,535,458 of record NC_092742.1, on the reverse strand, counting down.
ATACCTTGCAACAGTCTTTTTTACAAGGGACGTTTTGAACAAAATAATAGGAATGAATCCATAATGCATCATTGAGATTTTATGGCCCGTATCCATCGCTTTGAAGTGAAGTCGCTGCAGAGAAAGGGTAGGTCCTGATTGAAGTATTCTGGAGCTCAGCGGATTCAAGGAGGGTTGCAGATGATTGGGGAAATGGCCAAGTCATTGCCAAAGGAAGGAGAGAGAGAGGAAGCAGCAAACATATGCCAGTTCGCTTGATATCCTTTGTTCTGAAAATGCTTGAGTCCATTAATAAAGAAAACAACAAGACACATAATAAAACTTGAACATAAAGCATAAAATAAAATCTTATATATTTTTGAACAGTTTCTTTTAGTAACAATATTTTATGAAGTCTGATGTTTGAAGAATAGCTAACTGTTTATAATGAAAGCAGAATGAATGAATTAAACGCTTGGCTTTGAGTCAGAAAATCATGGTTTTGTCCACCAATAATCTAGAGATCTGCATCATTTAACTACATCAGTCGAGTAAGGTTTGCCTATTGTCACTTTTATCTCCATTGTCTTCAAGAGAATGCACTATTTCCCCTCATCCAAAGAACAATAAAGCCACTTAGTTTGTTATAAAAAAGGGAGTTCATGTACATAGACCCCTCGAGGTTGCCACTCAAATTGCTAGGTTTCTATTTTTAAGAAGGCCCATGGTGTTTTGGCATTCATGAACAGTGGATCGGGGTTTTACTGCAACTCTATAAAACACTAGTTAGATCACACTTGGAATGTTGTGTACAATTCTATTCGCTCATTATAGGAAGGATGTAGATGCTTTAGAAAGGGTGCAGATTTACCTGAATGCAGCCTGGGTTGGAGGTTTTGTCTTATGAGGAGAGGAGATGGTCCCAATATTGACACCTGCGGATCTCTGTTAGTCACTTCTACCATTCTGGTAAATGCCCCTTCATCCCTAAACCCGGCTTCTTGCCAGTTAGCCAATATTCTGTGCATGTCAATCTCTTGCCTCTAACAGCATGGCATATTATCTTGCGCAGTGGCCTCCTTTGTGGTAACTTAACAAATGCTTTCAGCAAATCGAAAATGATCATCTCCACTGGATCCCTTAGACTAACTTGTTTTATACCTCTTCAAAGAATTCGAAGAGAATGATCAGACATGAGGTTTATTTGATGAAGCCATCCTGACTTAGTTGCATTTTACCATGCATTTCCAAAAACTCTGCAATCCCATCCTAAATAGAGTAGAAGTGTCATAGAATCCCACATGATTGGTATATGGCCGTTGGCTCTAACTGGTCAATTCTGACCAAAATGTCCGTCAACCCGAACACCATTTGTCTGCACCTGGTCCATGTCCTTCCAAAACCTTCTGAACGATGTATTAGTCCAAATTCCTTTTCAATGTTGTTAATGTACCTGCATCAACAACTTCCACAGGCAGCTGTTTCAATAGGTGCAGGAACCTATTTGTAACATTGTTGCCCATCAGGTTCCCTTTTACTCTTTCCCCTCTATCCTTAAACGGAGGTCATCTCATTTTCTATTCTGAAACGCTGGGGAACAGCTTAAATGCATTCAACGCATCCATGCCACTCATGAACGTATGCACTTCTATCTGAGAGTCCTCTTTCCACTGTACTCTGCAGAAAAGAGTTCGAGGTTGTCCAAACTCTTTTCATAAATTAAACAATTGAATGCAGGCAACATCCTTCCACGTGCCTTCTGCACTGCTCCAGTTTAATGACATTCTTTATTTAACAAGGTGACCACAACGGAAAACAGTGTCTAAGTGTGGCCTCACCAACACCCTGAACAAATGCAAAATAACTTCCCAACTTCTACACTCAGTGCTCTGCTCGATGAAGGCTAGTGAGCCAAAAAATTCTCCACTGCCTTATTTACCTATGATTCCATTTTAAGCGAACCTGAAATCCAAGATCCCTCCAATTCAAAAACCTTATAGCGCTAGCTTTCAGCATTAAACTCCTTGATAGGACTTCTAAAAATGCGAGACTGTACACTCATCTATATTAAACTCCATTTGTCATTTCTTGGCACTATGTCCCTGCTGATCAAGGTCCTGCTGCAAGTGATGATAAAAGCTCTTACTCTGCATGATTCCACCTATTTAAACGTCATAAGCAAACTTACCATTCATGCCTTCTACATTCGCATCCAAACGATTGATGTAGATAACAAAAAAACAATAATGGACCAGGCACCTACCCTTGAGTCACAGACCTCCAGTCTGAGAAGCATCCTTCCATTATTTCACTTTGCCTCTTACCGTCAAGCCAACTTTGCATCAGATTTGACAGTTCCCAGTGGATTCCATGCAACCTAAACTTCCAAAACAGCCTGTCACATAGAACCGCATCAACGGCCTTACTAAAATCCATACAGACTACGTCTACTGCGCTGCCCTCGTCAGCCTTCCTTGTCACTTCATCAAAGACTTTGAACAAACATGTAACTGCTCCAGCTCTGATGCTCCTGCAGCCACGTCTCTGTGATACCCAAGACATTTTAGCATTCAAGTTCAATCTGAGCTTCAAGCTCATTTACCTTGTTCCGTGTGTTGCATTCATTTCATATGCAACACAGTCAACCTTATGTTAACTGCTCATTCCTGCCCTTATTCCTGCTCATCTCTCCCACTCATAAAACCACCCTGAGCACTCCTAATAAAACCCTGTCCTTCCAAATGCATGCATACCGTATGCCTCAGAATCTTCTCAATTAACTTAACCGCCACAGCTGCTAAACATACTGGTGTCTAGTTCCCAGGCTTTTCTTTGCAGCCATTCTTGAATAGTGACACAGCATTCGCTACCCTGCAGTCTTCTGAAACCTCACCCGTGGCTACAGATGTGCAAAAATATTAGCCAAGGCCCCCGCAGTTAAATCTCTAGTCTCTTGCACTGTTCTCGAATATATCTGATTAGGACCAGGAGATTTATCCATCTTCAGACAGGCTTTTACATCCAACACCTCCTCTTCTGTGATATGAACTGCTTCCACGACATCATCACTCACTTGTTCAAGTTGCCACATCTTCATATCTTTCTTCATGGTGAACAAAGAGGAAAAATGTTAATTGGGACTCTTGCCTATCTGCTGTTCAACACATACATGTCCACTTTGATCCTTGAGGAGCCCTATTCGCTCACTAGTTATTATTGTTCATTTAATATACGTAAATAACCTATTTGGATTCTCCCAAATCTTCGCAGCCAAGGCTATCTCATGCCCCCGTTTACCTCTCCTGATCCCTCCTTCAGTAAACTACTGTATTCCCCATATACTGCTAAGAATTCTCTTGATTCTAGCTGGCTGTACGTGAGCCACATTTCCTTCTTTTTCCTGGACTCAAAATCTGACCATTGCACGTGGTCAACTGAACCAGCCTATATTTCCCATCTTCTCTCTCCCTCCCGCCCTCAACGCGCTGTTACATTATCCAAATACGAAGTTCTCTCACTCTCCCCTCAGTATCTGTTTTATTCCTTGGGATGAATTCTGCTCTGTTCGCCAAATTGCCCCCAGATACTCCAGCCATTGCAATTCCAGCACTTTCGTTGCTTATCTCTCCTTTCATTCATCTCTGACCAGCTCCTCTGTCATGTATTTGTCACCACGTTTAGCCAATGGTGCAATTTGATCCGATTCCTGTCAAACTGCAGGGTGACATCGACCGTAATGTGGTCATTGCCCTCAAGGGGCTCCTGCACGCTGAGCTCCCAAATCATGTTTGCCTCATTACACGTCACAACCCCAGAATTGTGTTTTCCCAAATCAATCACGCACAAACTGGTCCCAAAAAATCGCATGCATTACACAAATTCCTCTTCCTGGGATTCGCTACCAACCTGATTTTCTCAACCCACCTGCATAGTAAATGCTCCGTGATTATTGTAATAGTGCCTTTCCTACATGGCTTTCTTTCTCCTGATATATTTTCTGTCTCATGTTATTACTATTGGTAGGAGGCCTGCATACACCTTCCCACCATTCCTCTTTTTTTTCACTTTGTGGTTCCTCAACCTGCCCACCTGGATTCTACGTCTTCTGACTATGTGTGACTTCTTTCTATTGATGTAATTCTCCTCTTTATTAATAAGGTATCCCTGCTCGCTCTGCCCGTTCAAGAGGCGATGCATTCCTAGCTCTGATGCTCCTGCAGCCAAGTCTCTGTGATACCCAAAAACATTTTACTATTCAAGTTCAGTCTGAGCTTCACTCATTTTCAACTCATTTACTTTGTTCCCTGTGCTGCATGCATTTTAGGCGCACCACAGTCAATCTTGTGTTCACTGTCTCCCATCTTATTCTTGTCCCCTATATCCAGTGCGAGAAGTTCGATTACTGATTTGCTCCATACTCTCTCTCTGACTTTACTTAGATGACATACAGTGTGGAAACAGGCCCTTCGGCCCAAAAGGTCCACACCGACCCTCCGAAAAGCAACCCACCCAGACCCATTCCCCTACGTTTACCCCTTCAACTAATACTAAGTGCAATTTAGCATGGCCAATTCCTAACCTGCACATTTTTGGACCGAGGAAGGAAACCCACACAGACACGAGGAGAATGTGCAAAGTCCACACAGACAGTTTCCTGAGGCGGGAATTGAAGCCGGGTCTCTGACGCTGTGAGGCAACTGTGCTAACCATTGTTCCACCATGCCGCTACTTGTTCAACCGACTTTAAAAACTTTGCCTGAGCCCTCCTCTCTTCAACTAATTTCCAGTCTTCGAGTCCAGACTGTTTAATCCTTTCTCCTTATGTGTTATTCGCAGACCAATTCCGGTGGAACCCATCCTCAACAGTCAATTTCCTTCCTGAGCCGGTTCTGTTGACATTGCCCCACGAAATTACCGAAGGGATTTACTGAAGAAGGAAATGAGGACGGCGAAAATCGGGCACTAGACAGCCTTGGCTGAGAAGATTGTGAGTCAAAACAGAGTCTTTCAGTATATGACAGGAAAAAGATTAACGAGAGAGAATAGGAACCTTCAAGGACGAAAGTTGGTATGTCAGTGTAGAATGGAAGAACATGCATGCGATCCTTAATGAATATTTCTCCTCTGTGTTCTCTCTGGAGGAATACACGAAAACTTGGGAACTTGGGGAGGATGGTGGTGATCTTTGCGACGATCAATATCACAGTCGAGAATGTATTAGAATATATGAAGGTGGATTAATCCCCTCGTTCTCACCAGACACATCCTGGAACACTGCAAGTATCAGGAGAAAACAATCGGGGGCTTTGGCTGATACTGTTGCAACATCGTTAGCCATGGGTGAGATCTCAGAAGACTGGAGGGTTTGATAATATTGTGCCCGTATTCAAGAACGGCTGAAAAGAAAAAATCTGGGAACCACAGACTAGTAAACCTAGCATCTGAGGTGGGCAAGTTATTGGAGAAGATTCTGAAAAATAAGCTATGCTGCATTTCGAAAGTCAGGATTTGGTAAGAAATAGTCAGCATGGCTTTATGCATGGGAGATTATTCCTCATAAAATTTGTTAGAGTCTCTGATGAAGTGACCAGGAGAGTTGACAACGGCAGAGCGGTAGACATTGTCTACATGAATATCAGTAAGGCCTTTGACAAGGTTCCACATTGTTCAATGCTTTGGATGTTAAGATCACATGGAATCCAGGGGGAGCTGGCAAACTGGATAAGCAGTTGGCTTGTTGGTTGGAAGTAGAGGGTAAAAGTAGATGGATGCTTGTCAGACCAAAGGCTTTTCCCTTGTGGAGTGTCTCAAAGGTCGGTGCTGTAATCATTTTTGTTTATTTTCTATATCAATTATTTGGATGACAGGGTAAAAGTCACAATTAGCCGGTTTGCAGCTAACATTAAATTAGGAGTTATTACCAAGAGTGAGGAAGGTGATCAGAAATTGCAGCAGGACGTTGATCAGATGGCGAAATAGGCTGAGAAAGGACAAATGGAGTTTAGTACGGGCAAGTTTGAGGACGTACATTTTGGAAAGTCAAATCAAGGTAGATATTTTACGTTGAATGGTAGAACTTTAAGGCATGTAGTGAAACAGAGGGACCGTGGCAGTGAGGTGCACTGTGTCGGAAAGTGGAGACGCGGATAGACAGGGCAGCGATGAATGCTTTTGGTACACTGGCCCTCATCTATCATGACATTGAATATAGTAGTTGGGAAATTATGTGGCAGATTGAGGGGCGAGGCGATGGTCGAATGGTATTATAATTTGACTGTTAAGCCAGAGACCTAGAATAATGTTCTGGGGATCAGGGCTCGAATCCTGACAGGGCAGATGGTGGAATTTGAATTCAAGTAACAAACTGGTATTAAGGTACGACTGATGACCAAAGACTATCATCAATTATCCGAAACACCTCTCTACTTCACTGAAGAAATCTGCCATCCTTAACTGGTGTGACTGCGTGTCACTCCAGAGCCACAGCAATGTGATTGACTCTGAACTGTCCACTGAAATGGCCTGGCAAGCCACTCAGATTGTAACAATCTCTACGAAGCCACAACAAAGAAATGAAGTCAGAAGGACCACATGGCATCAACCTTACAACTGGGAAATACATAACCATAAACAGCCCTGTCGACCAGGCAAAAGCCACCTTGCCAACATCTGGGGGATAGTGCCCAACTTGTGAGAGGTATCTCACAGATTAGTCACTCAACAGCCTGACGTGGTCTTTCTTGCAGAATAATACATTACAGATAACATCCCAGGCACCATGATTACCATTCCTGGATGTGTCTTGAACAACTGATAGGACAGACCCAATAGAGGAGGCGGTACAGAGGTATACAGCCAACAGGGCGTTGCCCTGGTTGACATTTACATCGACTCCAGATGCCATGAAGTCTCAGGATTCAGGATAAACATGGACAGTAAACCTGAACCTGGTTACTACATACAATTCTCCTTCGGATGAGAAATCAGTACTCCAAGTTGAAGAACACTTGCAGGAAGCACTGAGGGTGGCAAGAGAACAAAATATAGTCTAGGAGGGAGATTTAAATGTCTATCCGTAACAGTGGCTCAGCAACACCAGCATTACTGTTCGAGCCGGTCGGATACTGAAGGAGGTAAATGGATCTGTGGTTGGTTGTGAAGGAACCAACAAGAGGATAAAGAACATTCTTGACCTAATTCTTTCTAATCTGCCGTCTTCAGAAGCATCTGTCCAGTACAGTATTGGAAAACGTGGCCACCGCACTGTCCTTGTGGAGACAAGTCCCGCATTCATAATGACAAATAACTTTCATTGCGTTGTGTTACACTATCACCGTGCTAAATGAGACAGACCTGGACCTAATCTCGTAGCTCAAGACTGGATATCCATGGGGCACTGTGGGCCATAAACAGCAGCAGAACTGTGCTCCAGCACAATCTGAAACCTCATGGTCTGCTCAATCCCCCGCTCAACCATTACCATCAAGCTAGGGGATCAACCCTGTTTCAAAGGAGAACGCAGAAGGTCATGCCAGGAGCAGCAATTGGCATTCCTAAAAATGAGGTGTAAACCTATTGAAGCTACCAAATACGACTACTTGCATGTCAAACGGCATAAACAGCAAGTGATAAACTGATCGAAGTGATCCCACAACAAACGGATCAGAGCTAAGGTCTGCAGTCCTGCCACATCCAGTCGGGAATTATGGTGGACTATGAGGCTACACACTGGAGGAGGAGGCTCCACAAATATCTCCATCCTCAATGATGGAGGACCCTAGCATATCAGTGCAAAAGATAAGGCTAATGCAGTTGCACCTTCAGTCAAACGTGCCGTGTGGATCATCCATTTCTTCTGGTCTTGAATATATAGATATCAGTGTCCAAGCAATTCGATTCACTCCACGCGCTCTCAAAATCCGGCTGGAAAGGTAATGGGCTGTGAGAACATACCAGAAATATTACTGAAGATGTGTGTTCCAGAAATTGCCAATCCCTGATCCAATCTCTTCCAGTAAAGATACACCACTCGCATCTTCCCGAAAATGTATGTCATGTGCACAAAACGCAGGACAGATTTTACCAGGCCTCTTATACCCATCCCCCGCCCTCAATCAGCCTACTGTCAATCATAAAGAAAGCTGATGGAAAGTGTCATCAACAGTGCTGTCAAGCAGCAGCTGCTCAGGAGGAATCTGTTCAGTGACGCCCAATTTGGGTCTAGCCAGGATCACTCAGCTCCTGATCTCATTACAACATTGGTTTAAACATGGACAAATCAGCGGAATTCCAGAGGTGAAGTGAGAGTAACATCCCTTGACTTCAATGCCGCAATTAACTAAGGATGACATTAAGGAACCTTGGCAAAACTGGAATCAATAGGCACCTCTGGGCAAAACAAAACTCAGCTGGTTATAGTCATGCCTGGCACAAAGGAAATGGTTGTGGTTCTGGAGGGTCAGTCTTCTCAACTTCAAGATATCTCTGCAGGGGTCCCTCAGGGTAGTGGCCAAGGTGCAGCAAACTTCAGCCACTTCATCAATGACTTTCCCTCTGTCATAAGTTCAAAGCTGGGGATGACGTCAAATAATGCACAGTATTTCGCAACATTTGCGACACCACAGATACTGAAACAGTCCAAGACCAAATGCAACAAGATCTGGACAATATCCAGGCTGGAGCGACAAGTGGCGAGTAATATTTGTGCCCCTCGAATTCCAGAAAATGACCATCACCAGTTAGAGACACTCGAACTACCACCCCTTGGCATTCAACGGTATTATGATCACTGAGTTCCCCACTGTCAACATCCTTGGAGTTACCAAAACTCAGAAACCCAACTGGATTCACACCATAAATACAGTGGCTACAAGAGCAAGTAAGAGACTAGGATACTGCGACGAGCAACACACCTTCTGAAAACTCAAAGTTTATCCATCGTCTGCAAGGCACAAGTTACGAGTGTTACAGAATAACTTGCCTGGATGGTTGCAGAGCCAATTACTCTTAAGAACCTTGATAACATCCAGGACAAAATAACCCACTTGATTGGCATCACGTTTATAAACATTCAATCCCGCCACAACCAGTGCTCTGTCACAGCTGTTGGGTCAAAATCCTGGAATTCCCTCCCTACTAGCATTATTTGTCAACTCACAGCAAGTGGACTGCAGCGACCTTCTCAAGGTCACCTTCTTACGGTCGCAAGGCAAGCAAAAAGTTCGTTTTGAGTGAGTCTATTTCAACGTAGATAAACCTGCAGAATAAGTTGACACCTGGGACTTCGATATTGTGGCCATTTCCGGGTCAAGGGTGGCGCTGGTTAGAGGAATGATTGTTGCAGGTTCCAGCGTTTAGACGTTTCATGGAGATCAGGGAAGTTGGGAAAAGAGGGGGAGGTTTGGCATTGTTCGTCAAAGACAATATTAGAGTGGCGGACAGGACGTTTCAGGACGCATCGGCTGAGAACACATGAGCTGAGATGAGAAACAGGAAAGGAAAGTTCACCCTTTTGGGATTTTCTGTGGCCTCCGACTAGTTCCAGCGATGTAGAAGAAAGGATAACAAAAATGATTTAGGAAAGGACTGAGAGTAACTGGGTAGTTGTTAAGGCAGATTTTAACTTTCCTTTTATTGACTGGAAATATTATAGATCGAGTTCCTTCCTGGGGTTAGTTTTAGTCCATTCTGTTCAGGAGGGTTTCCTGACATAGTTTGTATATAAAACAACAAGAATCGAGGCCACATTAGATTCTGCACTGGGTTATGAATCAGACTAGGTGTTAAATGTAGAAGCAGGGTGAGCACTTCTGTGGCAATGACCACAGCTAGGTTATGTTTACTTTAGCAATGCACAGCATTGCACGGGTATACACGGCAGGACAGGATTTAGAGCTGGGGCGAAGACAATTATGTTGCCATATGGAAAATTTAGGAAGCATAAAATGGACAAGGAAACTGCAGGGGATGGGTACAATTGAAATATGGAGCTTATTCAAGGAACAGCAACAGCATGCCCTTGATAAGTACGTACCTGTCAGGCAGGGAGGAAATGGTCGAGCGAGTGTGTCATGGATTACGAAAGAAATTGAATCTGTTTTCAAGAGGAAGAAGGCTTATGTGAGGGTGATGCACGAAGATTCAGTTAGGGCGCTTCAGAGTTGCAAGTTAGCTGGGAAAGGCCGAAAGAGAGAGCTAAGAATAGCCAGCAGGGAACACGAGAATTCCTTGGCAGATGCGATCAAGGAAAAACCTAAAGATTTCTATCGTTATGTCAGGAATAAAAGAATGACTGGAGTAACGTTCGGGTCAATAAAGCACAGTAGTGGGAAATTGTGCGTGGAGTCCGAGGAGATGGGAGAATTGCAAAGTGAATATATTTTGTCAGTATTCCAGCTGGAAAAATGCATTGTTGTGGAGCAGAATACCGAGATACAGACCATTCGACTAGACGGGATTGAAGTTCACAAGAAGGAAGTGTTAGCAATTCGGGAAAGTGTGAAGATAACTTTGAGAGGCTCCAGGTCTGATCGGATTTAAACTTGGATTAACTGAGAACCCAGGGAGGAGATTGCAGAGGCTTTGTCTATAGGAGTATTGCCAGAATACTGGAGGAGAGCAAATGTTGTCCCTTGTTCAAGAAGGGGAGTAGAGACAACCAAACGAGCCTTACTTAGTGTGTGGGCAAATTGTTTGAAATGTTTACAAGTGATAGGATTCATAATCATCGAGAAAGTAATAACTTGATATGCGATAGTCAAGTGGGTTTGCTGAAGGGCGACTCGTGCTTCATAAACCTTTTTGACTTGGTTGAGAATGTGATGAAACAAGTGGATGAGGATAAAGCAGTTGATTCGATATATATTAATTTCAATAAGGCATTTAATAAGGTCCCCCACGTTAGGCTATTGCTGAAAATATGGTGGCGTGGGATTGAGTGTAATTTGGCAAATTGGATCAGAAATTGTCTCGCTGAAAGAAGACAGAGGGTGTTCTTGATAGGAAATGTTAATCCTGAAGCTGAATTACTAGTGTTGAACCGCAAGTAAGTGCCTGCTTGTTATCGGTTTTATATATGACCTGGATGAGGACAGAGAAAATTGGTTTAATAAATGTGCAGATGACGCGATCGTCGCTCTGTGGATAGTACAAAAGGATGTTGCAGGTTACAGAGCGAGACAGATCAGCTGCAGAGCTCGGCTGAAAGGCGGCAAATCTAGTTTAATGTGGAAAAGTGTGAGACCATTCACCTTGGAAGGAGTAACAGGAATACAGAGTACTGGGCTATTGGTAAGATTTTTGTTAGTGTAAATGAGCAGAGAGATCTCCATGTCCATGTACATACTACCCTGAGAATTGTCACCTAGGTGATAGGTTTGTTTAGAAGTCATATGGTTTCTTAGCTTTTATTGGTAGAGGGATTGCATTTCAGAGCCATGAGGTCATGTTGCAATGTTCAAAATTTTGGTGCACTTGGAGTATTGCATACAGTTCTGGTCACTGCATTATTGAAAGGATGTGAAAGGTTTGGAAAAGATTCAGAGTAGATTAACAAGGATGTTTATGAAGAAAGGCTGAGGGACTTGAAGCTGTTTTCGTCAGAGAGAACAAGTTTGAGAGGTGACTTAATTGAGATATACAATAATCAAACGGTTAGATAGGGTGGACAGTGAGAGCCTTTTTCCTCAGATAGTGCTGGCTAGTACCAGGGGATATAGCTTTATATTGAAGGGTGTTAAATGTAGGACAGATGTCAGAGGTAGATTCTTTACTCAGAAATTAGCAAGGACATGGACGCCCTGCCTGCAACAGTTGAAGACACACCAAAATGAAAGGCATTTAAATGGTCATTCGGTAAACATATGGACAAAAGTGAATCGTGCTGGCGAGATGAGCTTCAGCTTATTTTCACAGGTCAGCACAACATTGAGGGCCAAATGTTCTTTGTTCCATGTTCTAAGTAGTGATCGGCTATTAATGCTGGCTCATCAATGACGCCTAAGTCCCACAAATGAAGAAAAATCATTTGTACACGACGTTGGTCAGTCCGGTCATCCATTACTGAGTTCACTTTTGGTTACCTTTCTAAAGGAGGATGCTATTAGAATGGAAAGACTGCCTAAGAAATTTATACGTATGTTGGCTGGAATCAAAGGTCTAAGTTTAGGGAGAGTGTGAACAAGCTAGGACATTTCTACTTTGAGTGTAGGAGACGAGGTTAGAGGAGAATATCTCATCAAATTGTATTAGAACATGAGTGGCATGGGTAGGGTTAATGCATTCAGTCTTTTTCACGGGGTCCCTGAATCGAAAACAGAGTGGGTGTTAGTTTGGAGAGGAAGAGAAATCTGGGCCAATGATGGATAATTGTTTCACTCAGAGGATGGTATGCATATGGAAAGATCTGCCAATGCAAGTGTTTGACGCTAGTACATTAAAAATATATGAAAGGCATTTGGGCACATACATGGATATGGAAGTTTTCGAAGAATGTGTACCTTCTGGAGGTAAGTATGGTTAGTTTTAGAGGGCATTTTTTTCAGCATGGAGTAGTTTGGGCCGAAGGGCCAGTGTCCGCGCTTCGGGACCGCATCACTCTAAATGGCAATCTTCTTTCCTGGACCACTGGGTTACTGACACGTTTACTAAACTAGTTTTCTTCTTTCTGTGACAATTTGCATGTGGCTCATGGAATAATTCCGAGATTTCACGACTGAAGGTACTGTTGATTAAGTGTGTTTGGAGCTAAACGAGCAGCTAATGAACTTAAAGACCCTGTACAGACAATGAGCAAAACAAAGTCATTTACAAAATACCTTGCAAGGACTGTAACAAATACTACATTGGACAAACAGGCAGAAAACTAGCCACCAAGATACCTGAACACCAAGTAGCCACAAAAAGACATGACCCTCTCTCACTAGTATCCTCACATACGGATGAGGAAGGACAACACTTCGACCGGGACAACACATCCATCCCAGAACAAGCCAAACAGACACGCACGAGAATTCCTTGAAGCATGGCATTCCAACTAGAACTCTATCAAAAAACACATCGAGTTAGACCCCATCTACCACCCCATGAGAAATGGAACAGGAAATGACTTCACCACAGGAAATAACATGACCACAAGAAATGACATAACCAATCCAAACATACCCAAATATATAAATCGAATGCATGAATTTTCAAAATTGCTTTCCCTGAGGCCCAATAAAGATGTTACTTAGTAGGGTAATGAAACGTCTGGAAATGAACCTTCAAGCCCAGCGAACAAACCTATATCCAAAACCTCAACCTGAGCTACAAATCATCTCAAAACGCTCTACTCCATCTCTGCCTTTCATTACCTTGTACGCCTCTATCAAGTCACCTCTCTTCCTGCTTCTCTCCAGTGCGAAAACCCTTGCTCACCCAGCCTGCCTTCATAAGACAAGCCCTTCAATCGAGGCAACATCATGCTAAATTCCCACTGCACCCTCTCGAAAGCATCTACATCTTTTCAATAATGAGGCGACCAGAACTGGGCGCAATATTACAAGTGTGGTCTAACCAGGCTTTTATAGAACTGCAGGTAAACCTCACAACTTTTAAAATCAATCAACCTATTAATGAAAGCCAAAACACCATTCGCCTTCCTAACAACATAATTAACTTGGGTGGTACTTTTGAGAGATCTATGTACGTGGACCCCTAAATATCACTGCACCTCCACACTGCCAAGAATCCTGTCCTTAACTCTGTAATCAGCATTGAATTTCAAACTTCCAGCATTAACCACTTCGCATTTATCCAGTTTGAACTCGATCTGCCACTTCTCAGGCCAACCCTGCATTCTGTCAATGTCTTGCTGCAGCCTGCAACAGCCCTCAAAAATATCCACAACACTGCCGACCTATGTGTCATCGGCAAACTTACTAATCCACTCTTCCACTTCTTCATGCGTCGTTTATAAAATCTACAAGAGAACCGAAGCCCACAAACAGATCACTGCACGACACCACGAGCCACTGACCGCCAGGGGGATGACTTTCCATCCAACACCACTCGCTGTCTTCTTTCAGCCAGCCAATTCTCTGTCCAGTCAGCCAAATTTGCCTGTATCCTTGCGTGTTTGAAAATAAAGCACAATCCTGCCCACCTCCATGTGTTGTGCACTGGGTGAAAAGTGGTCGTTCCCTGAAAGTAGAAATAGTCTGGAAATCTACGTGGAAGACTCTGTAGATAGAGTCACCAAGAAAATTCTTGAAGTGGCATTCTCTGGGACATTGTATAACAGAGACTCTCCAGAGTAATTTGTAACTAATATTATTTCTGAATGGCCGGATGGCAATTAGTTGAATGAAAGGCTAGATCCTGAGGGAAGAGTTCCCATTCCAAGGAGAAGTGGACACTGTTTCCAAATCAACTCAGGTCAAAAAAGGGGTGAGGAAGTTTTCCATGCGTTTCCATTTCATCCATCGTAATTTGGACGAAAAGGCATAAATTTCCAAATTCTGCCATTATTTAACTGGGAGAAAATCTTTCAGGATGGCAATGTTTACGTCCACTGCGTTCGGAACTGTGAAAAGGTGTCCTGTGTTGTTATCGACTGTTTGAGTGTGTGGGAACATTTACAAATTAACTGGATGAATAACTATGGATGCGTGTCTGTGCATCTGGGGATGGAGGGTTTCGCTTGCTGTACAAAATATCCTTGTATATAATTCATAACTTACCATTTGTTATTTCAGTTCCAAGTCTTTTATTAAATCTCTATATAGAGTGACACATTTGATAATATCAATAGATCCTCAATCATTTGGTAATTTTGCCTCCCAAACCGATATGTAATTTGTTTGTTTGCCTTCCTCGCAGTGAACATAGTGACGATCTTCATCCTGCTTTATAAAGATTGTGGATTGTCTCCATGCGTCAGACGTTACATGGGGGCCATGGCAGTGGCGGATCTCCTGGTCATTATCCTCGACCTGATGTTGAGACACGTTCCCATTGTTTATTGGGAACAATTTCATTTTCTGAAGTCCATCCGTGTGTGTAATATCCATGCTGTCTTGCTTTATTCAGCCACTGACTGTTCTGTCTGGTTCACAGTCACTTTCACCTTTGATCGATTTGTGGCCATTTGTTGGGAGAAGCTGAAAAATAAATACTGTAGTGAAAAAACTGTGGCTGCGGTCCTGGGTACAGTGACTGTGCTGAGCTATTTAAAGAACATTTTCTGGTATTTTCTCTTCACAGGTGAGTATTTGTTGAGGAACACCCCTTGGTTTTGTGAGATTACATTAAGTGTTTATTCGTCTCGTGCCTGGGTTGCAATTGAGTTCCTCCACAACATTCTAACCCCGGCTCTCCCATTTGTCCTGATCCTGCTGCTCAATGCTTTCACCGTCAGACATATTTTAATGAGTAGCAGAGCCCGCAGGAGACTCAGGGCACAGAAAAATATGGATGTTCAGTGTGACAGAGAAATGCAAAGTCGAAAAAAATCCATAATTTTACTATTTGTGATCTCGGCCAATTTCATCCTGTTATGGTCAATGTTAATGTTTTTTTGTATATGGAGACGGATGTGGCGGATTGGGTATGACGCTCTGTATCTCGATTGGTTCATTCTAGAATTGGGATTCATGCTGCAGCTCCTAAGTTGCTGCACAAACACTGCAATTTATGCAGTGACCCAGACCAAGTTCAGACAGCAGCTGAACAATGTGCTGAAATACCCCTTTACTGTACTCAACTTAATCAATTAATCAAAGACACTCATTAATCAATCCGGCCAGAGATTTCTCATTTTAAGTCAATGCTTCAGCAATGGAGCAAACAGTCCCAAGTGAACAGACTGGGAATAACGTTGGCTTTTCAGTGGGTTACAGGGACAAAATTCAATATTCCTCTTAACTTAGGGACCAGTGACAAAAGGCATCATTCTACTTGATTGTATCTAAAACTTAAATTTGTTAATGACAAAACTGTTAATTTAGAAGGGCCTCAGGTGAAGATGGGGATCATGGCCGAAATCTGGAACTGTGGTTGTTGTGTCCCAGCTTTCTCCTCTGGTGACACCCAAAAAGATATCACCTCCTTAAGTTATCTGCAATCCTGTCATACCTTCCTTCCACTCTCGCACTGTCCCTTTCTGTCTCTTCCTTCCATTGTCATATCTTTTTCATTGTTTCTCCAATGGTATCCCCCTTAATTCTCTCTCCCTCCTCTGTCACGCTCTCCACACGCCTCTTCCACTCAGCTTCTCTCATCTTGTTGTTGCTTGCGGTACATATTCGGTGTGGGGGTGCAGTATGGCTTGAGGGACATGTGACAAAAGGCGAATGTGCGAATTGGTGGGAGACAGGAGGATTTGAATAACAGAAGTTTGAGTTCCCCGAGATCAAAGAGAATAATGACAGGATAAGAAAAGAAACAGAAAACAACAGCAACAAAAATATGCTCTTGGAACAGATGTAGTGCTGTCTGAAATAAATCAATTCAAAATAAATAAATGAAAATAAAATGAAGACAGGAACATGCCATGTTTAATTGCTGAACTCAGTGCTATTCCAGAGGCAATGAAATCCCCAATTTAAATAAGACTGCTTCTGACATTCACTGTCACCTCAAGAGTGCAGTTGATGAAGGACAGAAATGACAGAGTAAGACCAACATAAAACGCCAGTACGTCTCGACAAGCTCGGGATCAAACTTGTAGTGATACATTAGGTATTTTCGAACGCAGCCAATTGGTCAGTGTGTGTTTTCCATGATGTATACGAGGCCTCAAAATATGTAGTGAAAACAGTCGAGGGAAAGCACTGCATTGTTTTCACGCAAACAGCTGCATCTCCCATGTCATTCGGTTTTGTAAACATCAGAAACACGTCAACCTATTGTTGAAAGGTTTCCAGAAGCTGAAGAAAGCGGAAGGTATCTGGTCACAGAAAGTCCAAACCCAGATGGACAGAACAGAGTCGTGGCAAAATAATAAATCTGTCCTGATGTTGGAAATACTGGTCTAATCCACATGAGATGATCCAATCATATGTTGTGTGTCACAATTGTTATAAAACAACCATGCACTCCATGTGTGCAGTTTCAAATTTTCAGCAAGGTGTTGGAGACCTGTTCATATTACGTAATTAGACATGTTGGAAACATTTCTTCCTCGAGTCAGACATATGAGCCTTTTGTAGGCTGTCATCACATCTTCCCACATGGTGAGAGACCATTCGATCCATGATGTTTCTTTTTTGGTGTTTCTTTGCTGTTTGAAATAATGTTCCACTTCTTACTTAAAATGAAACGTGACATGTTGTTGTAGCCTCTTCCCAACTCCTGCTAAGGCAATCCACAACACTCACTGTGTCAACTGACTTTCTCCTCTTCTTCCTGGCCACGCCACGGGATTTTTTTGGATAATTTGAAATGAAGTCAAAAGTTGCATAGATTTTACTTCAGGGTTCCTGATTCTAGGTGTGAATCTGCCCTGATATTTGTGCATAGACTTTGGGATAAGATGTAAATACGAAACTACAATCAGATTCAGGTCCAATAAAGTTGGGAAATTAAAACATCTCATCGAATGCTGAGAATCCTGGCAGTTTGGGGCAAAAGAAAATATAATGTTCTGAAGAACGCAAATTATAGTGTTGACTCATGAGGAATCCTTAGCCATTTTCTTAACGTGGAATTCTGCCTCATGTTGGGAATCCACTTTTGCAATGTTTGGAGCTTTTAGTTTCGGGAATTTCAGAAAAGTAGTTACTTCAGTTGCAGGATCTTCACCACTGACTGCCTGCTAAAACGTAACCACGCAACACTAATGATTTAGAAGTGCTAGTGTTTGACTGCGCTGTGCAAGGTTAAAAATTCACACAAGTTCAGGTTATAATACAACAGGTTTATTTGAAAGTACTAGCTTTCGGAGCGCTGCTCCTTCATCAAGTCATTGCGGAGTATGAGGTTGTAAGACACAGAATTTATAGCAGAAGTTTACAGTGTGATGTAACTAAAAGTATGTATTGAAGAAGACCTGGATTGTTTCTTTCTTAAGTCTCTCATCTTTCATAATATCCAAGTTGGTTTCAGTTTTTTCATGTTAATCCCAGAACTTCTTTTAAGAAATTATATTCTCAAGTGATCATTAATAATAGGTGTCATGTCGTCTCAAATAGATTTCTTTTTAGAAATAGAACCAATCTCAACATTGGGCACAGACGGCCTTACACAGGGCGCCTCACATCTTCAATGAATTATCTGAGACGACATGGCACCTATTATTAAAGTTCATTTGAGAATGTAACTTTTTTAAAAAGTTCTGAGATTTACTCATGAAACAAGTGAAACCAACATGGTTATTCTAAAAGATGAGAGACTTCACAAACAATCCAGGTCTTTTTCAATATATAATTTCAGTTGCATCATACTGTAAACTTATGCTATAAATTCCGTGTCTTATGGTCTTATACTCCACAACCACCTGATGAAGGCGCAGCACTCTGAAAGCTAGCGTTTCCAAATAAACCTATTCGTCTATAACCTAGTGTTGTGTGATTTTTAACTTTGTAAACCAAAGTAAATATGAGCTTGGAGAACTGGTCACTGTCCTTACATTGCACAAGTGTTTTGTTTTTTCACTTAAAAGCTTTTTCAAGTAGATCAATCCCCAACATCCCTCAAAAGGAGAATCATTAACATCAAATGATGGCTTAATTTTAAAATCCATTAACCTTAATTTGTGAGTACACTACAACACCCATATACCTTAAGTTGACTAGAATTATGCTAACATGGACTATTACATTATTTTACAATCTGTTTTACTCCTGCTACTGAACAACTCCGTTTCTCGTTCTAATCGCGACAATGAGTCAGCAACAAAGTTTATTTTCAAAGTGAATGGCTGTAGCAACAACCTCCATCGAAACAGTCTGGAATTTTTGCCCTTCAATTTCTGTACAAACGTCAATGGGCTATGACCAGTGTACTGGTTATCTCAGATACGTTACTGGTAACATACAGATTGAAATATTGTAATGCCAACATTAAACGCAAGGTCTGCACATGAACAGTCGAATATCTCTGTTGATGAATATTCAATTGCCTAGAGATCTACCCAATAGGTCTTTTTGTTTTCTTCGTTGTCTTCTCATGACAGCACAGCACCCAAACCCACAACACACACTCTGATAGGTGCTTTGACTAGTTTTGCTTAATTAGGTGTGGCGAAGACGGGGCAGTGGGAAAACATATCTTCCAGCATGTCAAATGTCTTCTTAAGTTCCACTGTCCACTGAATCTGCTTGGCTGTCTTTAACAATTCAGTGCGTGGAGAAGCCACACAGCCAAAATTTGGGACAAATTTTCGATCAAATCCACTCAAGCCCAGGAATCATTATAATGCACTTTTGTCAATGTTATGACAATCTCGCCAATCAATTTTGTTATTGTATTGCATGGGACCAATTGTCTACGTCCAATAACGTGGCACAAGAAGATGACTAGGCCTTTGTAAATTCAATTCTAGCCAGGTATACCACCAAGACTGCCTCCCAAAGTCGATCGAACAAGTCTGATAAATGTGTCAAACGTTCCTTCCATGTATGACTTAAATTCACCAAGAGATCGACACATTCGACACAATCTAATCTAATCTAATCTAATCGGGTAATCTGGAAATGACCTTGACAGAATCATAGAGTCTCCACAGTGTGGAATCAGGTCATTTGGCGCAACAAGCCCTAATGGACCCCCCAAAGATTAACCCGCCCAGACCCATTTCTCCACTCTATTGCTCTACATTTCTTCTGACTGATGCACGAAACCGACACATTTCTGAACATTATGGGCAATTTAGCATGGCCAATTCACCTCCCCTTACACATCTTTGGACTGTGTGATGATACAGTGGCAACCGGAGGATATTCACGAAGACACGGTGAGAATGTGCAAACTCCAAACAGACAGTCACCCGAGGATGAAGTCAAACTCGTGACCCTGGTGCTATGAGATCGCATTGCTAACCACTGAGTTACCATGCCGCCCGTTGAGCTATTGTGCTGCCTGTGAGTCATTTCCTTGGATAGTGGATTAAATGTGGCAAAATGTGTGCAAAATGGCATTTTAGGAACGGATTAAGAAGTATTTTTCAACTCCTAATATCGAGATTTAATGACGCTCTTGATGGTTGGACAACCAAGTTTGAACGCTGGTCTTCCAAACAATCGAAGTAACTGAGGAGTGGGAATTAACCCATGGTTCTCAACTTGGCTGGAAATCTGCATCATTTGAAACCTGATTACTCTTGAATCCTCGGTGGAACTTTCTATTTTGATTTCAACGATATGGAATTCTTGCGGGGCTGGAGAAGAAATTTGATAGATTTGTTTATGTTTTAAACCAGGAAGGATATTTAATTGGCATTGTACTGAGCAATTAACCATCGAATGGCTAACGCCGTGGTTTCTTTTTAGAGTGGAAACAGGTGCAGTGCATGTAGAAGTTCTTTCTGTCTGCAAAAAAATACTGAGCCTTGTATAGTAACGCACACAGTTTCTAGTGCACACAAATGCACTACACTGTAAGCTGGATAGACAACTGTAAATTGATAGTACAAAGGCAGGTGGCTGGAAGAACACAGCAAGCCAGGCAGTATCAGGAGGTGCCGAAGTGGACATTTCGAGTGTAACCTTTCTTCAGGGGTATTTTTAAACCCTAAATTGGCAGTCAGTGTAATTATTAGTAACTAGCAATTGTAATTAATAACTATGGAATACTTTGAAAATGTTTTCCAATTGCAGAACGACATCAAATGCTGATCACCGTGGTTGTCAGTTTCCAATCGTGAACTGGTTGAGTATGGCCAGTACCTTGTCGTTGCAAATGCACAAAGGGAAATGCTACATGATGTCATAAGCCACACCTCAGGTATATGGCCTACATGCCTGGCATTGCATTGATAATGAAACCATTTCGCACTTTTAGGTGATTGGCCAAACATTGTTTTGGTTGGAAAGTATCATTCTGTTAGTGTTGCAGACCAATCTTGTTATTCCAAATTATAATAGCAGATTGAATCTCTAAGTGATTAGTATGTTGCTTCATAGTGCTAGTGACTCAGGTTTGATTCCAGCTATAAGCGACTGTCTGTGTGGAATTTGTACATTCTCCCCGAGTCTGTATGAGTTTCCTCCCACAGTACAAAAATGGTTTTGCCCGGGATTTGGACAGTTTTGAACAAGTCCAGTCCGGGATACGGAGAGATTTGAACAGATTTGCTGTAAGACAGACAACAACAGAGTTAAACACAGAACATAGAACATAGAAAAGTTCAGCACAGAACAGGCCCTTTGGCCAACCACGTTCTGCCGCAGTTTAAAACTCATGTAAAATATAATAACTTAATCTATGCATCTCTCAAGTCACTGCTGTCCATATGCATGTCCATCAGTCGCTTAAATGTCCCTAATGACTCTGCTTCCATCGCTACAGCTGGCAACGCATTCCATGCATTCGCAACTCTCTGTGTAAAGAACCTACCTCTGACGTCTCCTTTATACCTTACTCCCAGTACCTTCAAACTATTACTCCTCCTACCAGTCAGTTCTTCCCTGGTGAAAAGTCTCTGGCTGGTGACTCTATCTATTCCATTAATTATCACTGTATACCTCGATCAGGTCTTCTCTTTTCCTCCTTCTCTCAGAGAGAAAGGTCCGAGCTTATTCAACCTCTCCTCATAAGGCAAGCCCTCCAGTCCAGGCAGCATCCTGGTAAGCCTTCTTTGTATCCTCTCCAAAGCCTCCGTATCTTTCAGATAGTCGGGCGACCAGACCTGGACATGGTATTCCAAGTGTGGTCTCACCAGGGACTTGTAGAGCTGTAGCAAAACCTCGCAACTCTTAAACTCGATCCCCCGTTAATGAAAGCCAAAACACCATATGCTTTCTTAACAACCCTATCCACTTGGGTGTCAATTTTGAGGGATCCCTGTACTTGCACACCAAGATCCCTCTGTTCTTCCACACTGCCAAGAATCCTATCTTTACTCCTATATTCAGCATTCAAGTTCGTCCTACCAAAATGCATCACTCCGCATTTATCCAGGTTGAACTCCATCTGCCATTTCTCAGACCAGCTCTGCATCCTGTCTATGCCGCACTGCAGCCTGCAATAGCCGTCGATACTATCGACGACACCTCCAACTTTTGTGTCACCTACAAATCTACTAATCCACCCCTCAACCTCTCATCAAGTCATTTAAAAAAAAAACTACAAACAGCAGAAGCTCAAGAACAGAGCCTTGCACAAACGAAAGACTGACTGGTCTGTAATTGCCAGCGATTTCCCTATTACTCTTCTTGAAAAGAGGAACAACATTCGCTTCCTTCCAATCCTCCGGTACGACTCCCGTGGGGAGTGGGGAGGAAAATATCCTCCCCAGTGGCTTAGCAACCTCTTTTCTCACTTCCCGGAGCAGCCTAGGATAAATCTGGTCTGGCCCTGGGGACTTATCAATCTTAATGCTTTCCAAAGTTTCCAGCACGTCAATTTCAACAATCTTGATCTGGTCAAGACTGTATCCCAGCTCATCAAAATTTTCATTCACGACGAGGTCCCTTTCCTTGGTAAAAACCGAAGGAAAAATCTCATTTAGGGCTGCCCCTATCTGTTCAGACTCCACGCACAAGTGTCCGTCATCGGCCCTACCTTCTCCCTAATCATTCTCTTATTCCTCACATATAAGTAAAATGTATTTGGCGTCTTTCTAATCCTGCTTGCCAAGCCTTTTTCGTGCCCTATCCTGGCTCTCGTCTGTCTATTTCTGAGTTCCTTTCCAGAAACCTGCAATCCTCTAAAGCTGTGTTAGATCCTTGCTTCCTCCACCTTACGTAAGCTGCCTTATTCCTTTTCATGAAAAGCTCGTCTTTTCTCGTCATCCAAGGTTCCTTAATCTTACGCATTCTTACCTGTCTCAGAGGAACAATTTCGTGCATCACTCGCAACAACTGCTCCTCAAATACTCTCCACATGTCTGCCAAGCCATGAGAGCAAAAAGAAAAGTCCACAAAATAAAATATATGTCAAAGCACAGGGGATTCAAGGTAATTTGATAAGTTGGATACAAAATTGGCTGACTGCTAGGAGACAGACGGTGATGGCAGAAGACTGTGTGACTGCAGGACAGGATGCTTTGGTATACCACATTGAAAAGTGTTGGATCACATACGTAACATTAGTCCTTATCATTTCCAGTAAGCGAGTCCAGGGGTGTCGCCTTACTCTTTGACGTGAAAACATTTTTTTTTTAATTCTGGCAGTCCTTCATTTACAGAATTGTTGGTGTTTCGAAACTAAATGCACAACACCTCAAGGTAACAGTTCACTGCCATTTTGATAAGGTCACTTGGGGATGCGAAATAAAAGCTTTCCCTGTCAATAAAGACGAAGTTCACTAAAAGAATATTTTTTTTAAAATGTTGTGGAATATTTTCCTGAAAACATTTCACGAAGTCTTATATTTTGCAATCGCATTATTTCTGCACTGTTTTGACCCAACTTATTTTGGTTGCGATCCCTACTCCCCTCTGACATCATAGGTAACAATCTTATCAATGGGAATGCCTTACCAACCGTCCCAAGCATTGGTGAATGTGCCATCATCACCTTAGGATGATTCTTCTTACTTTGGATGAATTTCTGCTGTGTCACTTGAACTACCCTCAGAAACTCCGACCAATGAGGCTCCACTAGTTCCCGTTTATCAAGAATATTCTCCCCGTGTCTGCGTGGGTTTCCTCCGGGTGCTCCGGTTTCCTCCCACAGTCCAAAGATGTGCAGGCCAGGTGAATTGGCCATGTTAAATTGCCCGTAGTGTTAGGTAAGGGGTAAATGTAGGGGTATGGGTGGGTTGCGCTTCGGCGGGGCGGTGTGGACTTGTTGGGCGGAAGGGCCTGTTTCCACACTGTAAGTAATCTAATCTAATATATTATTTCCTCAAGGGACGATAAAAATTGATTACAGTTGATTTCCTTCTTATGAAACCATGTTGGTTCTGACTGGTCATCTTAAAATGTTCTTCATGCCACACATAATAACCTTCAGAGGGAATATCCTCGAAGTCAATTGTCGTGTAATTTTCTATATTTTCTCTTTGTCCGAATTTAAACAAAACAGTTAAAATAATTTCGTTTCCAACCTGTGGAATCTTCCCCAAATCTAAGGAATTTTTAAACGAAAACCAATAAATCAACTATTTGTGTGGTGATTTTATTTCATATCCCAGGATGTTGGTCATCAGGACTCATTGGTGTCTCAGCATGCAGCTTGTATGATTCACTCAATTAGTCTCCCCAGTAATCATAATCTTCTTCATATACTCACCTCTCCTCCATTTCCTGATTTTTCTGCTGCTTATGAAAGTTTATTCACCTTGCCTAAAAGGTAGAACACTGAGTAAGACCTATTGAATTCTCCTGCCAATTATTTGTTTTCTATTACTATTTCCCATATTCTTTCTCTACAGTGGAGAAGTTCCCTTTATGAACAGTTTTTCTTAGTATCTAGTGAAACCACAAACCCTATTTTTATATTTGGCTTGCTTTCCTACTGTAAATTTTCTCTCATATTAATTTTAGTCATTATTTACCATTGTATATATTCCATCAAATCTACTAACCTGCCACCCATTCTTCAGCCACTGCTTGTTTCTTTTTTAATTTTTGTCATTCTCTTAAACTGTTTTAGTTAACCACAGATGGTGTGCCCTTCTCCTCCATCGTTTCCTAGTTTCATGTCCTCCTTCAATATTCAGCTCCTAATCTAGATCATCCTGCAACCACATCTCCGTGTGGACTACCAGAATATACTTATACATTTGGAAATTTTCTATGTAATTTAAATGCGTGTGTTCCGTGCATTCAGTTACTTGCTGCTGTATCCTAACCGAACTGTCTCTTACAGTAAATTTCCATTTCCCATTCACCCTGATGTCATGCCTTCGACTGTCCTAATTTAAGATTGTAATACTAGTCTCATGCTCAATCCTCTCCCGGAAAGTGACTGTAAAAGCTATCAGGTTAGGATCACTGGTACCTGCGAGTGGCTTCGCTGTGAGGTTGTTTATGAATCCTAATACTGCATATCATCAGGAGAAAGTGAGGACTGCAGATGCTGGAAATCAGAGCTGAAAATATGTTGCATGAATTCGGGGGAAGATTTTAACCTACTGCGAATCCTCTTACAAGGATGTCTTCCTTGAAGAAGCTCTCTTCCTCCCTCTACAAGGATTTCAGTGAGTCCCTCTCTCACTGCACACCCCAGGTCATCTCCTCGGCACAGACGTTCTTCAGCCACGTTCTCAAACAGACTCGCTCAGTCAAATCCCTCGAACTCAACACCGCCTTTCTAACCTGCAATCTTCTTCCTGACCTCTCCGCCCCCACCCCCCTCCGGCCTATCACCCTCATCTTGACCTCCCTCCACCTATCGCTTTGCCAACGCCCCTCTCCCAAGTCCCTCCTTTTATCTCAGCCTGCTGGACACACATTCCTTATTACTGAAGAAGGGCTGATGCCCGAAACGTCGATTCTCCTGTTCCTTGGATGCTGCCTGACCTGCTGCACTTTTCCAGCAACACATTTTCAGCAATGCACATCATCAGGTCCAGTACAGCTGGCTGTCAGGCTGGCTCCAGAACTTGTTGTTCTAAAACATTTTCTTAAAAGCTATATTTGCTAATCTGATTTTTTAAGTCTGTGTGTTGATTAAATCCCTCATTTTCTCCAGTCCTGGCAACATACAACCCTCGTCAGTATTGCTTCCATTGCTGATAACATTAAACTAATGTCCTCTGCTTCTTGATTCTGCGAACACTTTCACAACTTCATGATTTAGATCACTTAAATCAGATCTCAAGTGAACTTTCCTTTCTCCAAATACAAAGGCCTTTCATCAACAATAAAATGAAAATACTGCAGAAGCTGGACATTGGAAACAAAATTTCGACAAGACTTATGGAACAAAACGCTTCAGTGTTCTGCTGGAATTTTACACAGAATCATATTTCCAATTCAGGCAAAGTTTCAGCTAATGACGGAGGGTAATTGAATCACTCTGATTGAGTGCAGTGCAAATTTCTTCTGATGCAACCTCCAGTCCTGTCCCATCTTTCAATTAGTGGGCAGGGAAAACCGATTATACATGGTCTGCAAGCAATGGCTGGACGTCAATGTGCAGGCACAGAGTGAGTGTGGGGCCTGGGAAGACACTGCATGTCTCCTTTGTAAAAAAAAATACCTGTACTCAGACTTAATGGCAAAAACAGAAGATGCTGGAAAAGCTCAGCATATTTCGCAGTATCTGTGAGGTAAATAAAAGTTAATGTTTCAGTTCTGGTGATCATTCTTTCTGAACTGCGTGGGAACAAAATCATCAAAGTGCTCAGGGTATGCCTCAAATTAAACAAGAAGGCACCAATCGCGTGTTTAGTCCAATCATATATCGTGTTCGCCACTTCTCCTTTAACAGGCCCCGTATTATCTGCGCTATCTTTGTCAACAACACTGTAGTACAGGCAGCATGTGCAGCTGTCGTCCTCGTACTGACGCAGTGACTCTGACTGGGAAAGAATATTTAGCTTGACTCACCTTACGTGGGATTGTGATGTGATCTTATTAAGGCAGAGGATTCTTAGGAATCTTTAAGAGAGCCGCTGAAATGATATTTTCCTTTTGGAAAACAACAGTTCTGAGTGACACAGTGTTAAAATGCAGGATCTCTGATTAAGATTTAGATCACAATTTCAGGGATGCACTCGAACCATCATGCCTACAACGGTTGTATAACCTAAAGCCAATCTTCGTGTTTCCCCATATCTCAAAGGCAAAATATACTGCCTGGAGGTCAGTGGAGAGTGGTGTCCCACAGGGGTCTGTTCTTGGGCCTCTCCTCTTTGTAGTTTTTGTAAATTACTTGGATGAGGAGGTTGGGGGGTAAGTAAGTAAATTTGCCGATGACACACAGATTGGAGGTGCCGGTGATAGTATCGAGGGCTGTTGCAGGCTGTAGTGTGACATAGACAGGATGCAGAGCTGGGCTGAGAAATGGCAGATAGGTTCAACCTGGATAAATGCGAAATGATGCATTTTTGAAGGTCAAATATGAATAATGAATGTCGGATTAAAGACAGGATTCTTGACAGTATGGAAGATCAGAGGGATTTTGGTGTGCAAGTGCATAGATCCCTCAAAGTTGCCACACAAGTGGATAGGGTTGTTAAGAAAGCATATGGTGTTTTGGCTTTCATTAACAGGGGGATCGAGTTTAGTAGCCACGTGGTTTTGCTGCAGCTCTACAAGACCCTAGTGAGGCCATACTTGTAATATTGTGTCCAGTTATGGTTGCCTATTATAGGAAAGATACGGAGGCAAAGGATGTTTCCTAGGATGCTGCCTGGACAGGAGGGCTTGTCGTATGAAGAGAGGTTGACTATGCTCAGACTTTTCTCTCTGGGGAGGAGGAAGAAAGGGGACCTACTCGAGGTATACAAGGTAATGAAAGGCATGGATTGAGTTAATATCCAGAGACTTTTCCCCAGGACAGGATTGACTGGCTCGAGGGATCATAGTTTTAAGATATTAGAAGGAAGGTGTAGAGGAGACGTTAGAAGTAGGTTCTTTACAAAGAGAATTGTGAATGCATGGAATGTATTGTCTACGGTGGTGGTTGAACGAGAATCATTTGGTACATTTAAGCAATTGCTGAACATGTACTTGGACAGCAGTGAATTGAGGGGTGCGTAGGTTAGGTTATTTGTTTTTAGGTTATGAATAATCCTCGACACAACGTCGTGGGCCGAAGACCCTGTTCTATACTGTACATTTCTATGTTCTATATCTCGTGTTAATAATCCAACGTAATCCTTGCTTTGTTTGCATGTAACTCTAATCCATTCTATTCTGTTCTTATTCTTTCATGTGTGGGAACAACTCCCTTTCTATTCAGGACCACACATGATTTTGAAACGCTGCATCAAATCTCCTCTCATGTTCTCTCTCCAAGGGGAACCCTTTCAGAATCTTCAGTCTACCTTCATAGCTGAAGACACTCATTCCAGGAACCATTCTTTGAAATAAATTCTGCCATCTCCCAACATCTTTGCAATCCATAACTCTGAGTTAGTGAGGACTGCAGATGGTGGAGACGTCAGAGTCGTTCAACTGTAGTGCTAGAAGCAGAGCAGGCCAGGCAGAATCTGAAGAACAAGAGAGTTGATTATTCAACCGTAGACCGTCATCAATCCACAACTGTATTCAGTACTCCAACTGAGGCCCAGCCAGTATCGAACAAGTTCAAATCGCCACCACACTCCATGCCCCTCTTAATATAGGTGAGAACACTGTATGATTTCTTAACTGCAAGAGATGAACCTGAGTGAAAGGCAATTATGATGCGTTTAGGAAAGATTTGGGATGCATAGCATGGAAAAGGATGCTTCAGGGTATAGGACAATTGAAATGTGGAGCTTGTTCATGCAAGAGCAACTGTATGTACCTATCTGGCAGGGAGGAAGGAATCGAGCGAGGGAAACGTGGGTTCGTAAAGAAGTTGAATATCTTATGAAGAGGGAAAAGGAGGCTTATGTAAATATGAGACGTGAAGGCTCAGTTAGGATGTTTCAGTGCTGTAACTTGGCTTGGAAGGACCTAAATGGAGAGCTAAGAACAGTCAGCGTGGACATCAGACGTAGTTGACAAGTAGGAACAAGGAAAATTCTGAAACTTTATATATCTATGTCAGGAATAAAAGAATGGCTAGAATTAAATTACGGCCTATCAAGGACAGTAGTGGGAATTTGTGCGTGAATATCAAAGAGACAGGAGAGGCGCTAAATGAATATTGTTTGTCAGTATTTTCAGTGGAAAAAGACAATGTTGCCTTGTGACACAGACTACTGGAATAGACAGGGTTAAGACTCATAAAGAGGAGGTTTGAGCAATTGTCGAAAGTGTGAAATTACACAATTTCCCTTTGTCACATGGCATTTATCGGAAGATTTTCTAGGGAGCAGAGGGAAGACGTTGTTCAGCCTTTGGCTTGGATTTTTTTTGTCATTATTGTTAACAGCAATAGTGCCAGAAGACAGGAAGCTACCAAATGTTGTCCCCTTCAAGAAGTGGAGTGGAGACAACCCTGGCAATTATAGACCAGTAAGCATTATGGTAATTGTGGTTAAAGTGTTGAAAAGAATTATATGAGATAGGATTACTAATCATCCAGAAAGGAATAATGTGATTAGAGATACTCAGCATGGTTTAGAGAAGGGTGGGTTGTGAATCGAAAACCTTGAGAGTTCCTTGAGAGGTAACTAAACAGCTGGATGAGGGTAAAGCGGTTCATGTGGTGTATATTGATTTCACTAAACCGTTTGATAAGTATCCCCACAGTAGGCTATTGCAGAAAATACAGGGGCATGAGATTGAGGGTGATTTAGCTGTGTGGATCATAAATTGCCTAGCTGAAATAAGACAGGGGGTTGTAGTTAATGGGAAATGTTCATCTTGGAGCTCAGAAAAAAACCGCATGAATGTGTTTTTGGACCACTGCCGGTTGTCTGTTTTTATTATAATAAATGACCTGGATGACGGCCAAGAAGGATGAATTAGTACATTTGCAGAAGATCCTTATGTCAGTGGAGTTGTGAACAGTTCAAAATAATGTTGTGTTTTACAGAGGGACATAGATAAGCTGCAGAGGTGGGCTGAGACGTGGCAAATGCAGTTTAATGCGGAAAAGTGTGAGATGATTCATTTTGCAAGGATTAACAGGAATACTGGGCTAATTGAAGATCGTTACTCATGTGGATGAGCATGGATATCTCGGTGTCCCTGTGTATATATCCAACAAGTTGCCACCCAGGGTGATAGGCTTGTTAATAAGGTGTACAGTTTGTTTACGTTTATTCCGAGAGGGATTGAGTTTCGGATTCATGTCGTCATGTTGCACCTGTATGAAACTCTGGTGCAGCTGCACTGGGAGGATCTCGTATAGTTCTGGTCACCACATTATAAGAAGGACGTGGAGCATTAGAAATGGTGCAGAGGACATTTACCAAGATATTGCCTGGTGTGGAGGGAAAATTTCATGAGGAAATTAAGGTTTTTTTCGTTAGAGAGAAAAAGGTTAAGAGGTTACTTAATGGAGGCATACAAGACGATCAGAGGATTAGATAAGGTGCACAGTGAAAACCCTTTTCTTCAGATGATGATAGCTAGCATGAGAGGACATAGCTTTAATTTGAGGGCTGATAGACATTGGACAGTAGCCAGAATTGGAGTGCCCTGTCTACAACCGTGGTATACTCGCCAACCTTAATGGCCATTGGATAAATATGTGAATAGTAATGGAAACGTGTGTATTAGATGGCCTTCAGATCGGTATCACAGGTCAGCGCATCATATAGGGTCAAAAGGTTTGTACTGTACTGCATGTTTCTATGTCTTATATTCTATGTTCTTTCCATCAGTCCTCCCAACTTCAATAATTTGTGCACATGTACACTCAGATTCCTAAGCTACTTTAGAATTGTACTACCTATTTTAAATTGACAACAAATATTCTTCCAACCAAAGTTAATCACCTCACACTTCACATTGAACCTCATCTGCCAACTGTCCGCTCACTCCAAATTGTTGATACCCTTTTAAAGTTCGAAATTATCTGTCTTCATGCTTAAAATTCTTCCACATTCAATGTTATCTACAAATTTTCAGATCGCCTCTCCACATTATGATTTAGATTATTTTTAAGAATCGGGAAAATGCAGGGTTCCCCAAATCCATCCCTGGGAAACTGCACTCCAAACATCCCTCCAACCTGAAAAATATCCATTGAATTTTACTAGGTTTCCAATGAGACGACATTTCTTTTCTTGTGAGGACGATCCCGTCACACTCAATTTGGCAGTGAATAATAATGACAGTCAGTAAAGATACTCAATGCAAAGGTGTTTAAACTCTTGTTCAACAAGGTGGTAGACCAGAAACTGAGACCTCAAATAGACTAACCATGATCTTATTGATAGTGGAGTAGGTCCAAGCAGACACATGGCCAATCTTGCTGCTGAACTGTATGTTCTAGTGTATCAGTGTTGATGAGTAGCTTAACAAGATTAAGATTATTGAAATGGGAGACGGCAGGTGACAAGACAGTCAGAGATCATAAGCTAGATTAGAGAGCTACTTTAAAAAAATGAGTTCAAGGAATGTTTGGACAATGTTATTGTCTCAATCTATCAGAAAATTAGGATTCCCGTTAAAATGCTTGGGTTTAGTTGTGAATTGTCTAATTTCTGAAGGAACATATAATGCCACTAGTTCTAACAATTGAACCTCTCTTTTCCATCCACGTGCGTTCTTGTTCATCGGAGATTCCTAAGGTGGAGAACTGGGAATCTCTCTTCTCCTAACACATCCCATTCTGTTCTGAGGAAGTTTTAAAAGTTGTAAATCCCTGTGTAATGAATAATTTCGGTTAAACTACAAGCAAAAACAGCTGTATGAGAATCTAACCTGCATCAAAAATGGAATTTGTAGCTAAAATTTGGATGGGAACTGGGTAGTGGTTATTCAAATATAGGAAAACGTCGCCATTCTGATCCCAGCCAGTTTGTAGATGAGCACCAAAGATGGAATTTAGATTGATGTTCAAAGTGAACTATTTTACTGAAGAAACAACTTCAGCTTAGACACAGTCAGAGAATGAAGAGGAAAGATCCTAAAAGCAGCTTTTCTTTTTCACAATACACTGCAGTCCATACATCTCAAATCAGCTGCACTCTGGGGAGCAGGATGGCTGATGTTTCATGCATTAATGTGGGGTGAATGTTTGTTGGTTGAACGAGGAGGCTGAGGGAATAATGGGAGGAGGGTGGGCCCGGTGGGAGGGTTTGGTTTAGGGTAGCTACTGTCCCTCACCCCCACCACCCCATTTATCTCTCAAACCCATTGAGCACCCTGCCGCCCCTGCCCAAACACACATTGCTAATGAACAGCATCTGCTCAAAATGTCATCTCTCCTGCTCCTCGGATGCTGCCTGACCTGCTGTGTTTTTCCATCACCACACTTTTCACTCTGATCGCTAGCACCTGCAGTCCTCAATTTCTTCCACTTTCAGACCAGGAGACATCAAAAATTCAACATACTTTCCACACGAATGCTCTTCTGTCTATAATGGAACAAATATTCCTGTTTTAAATTAACACCAAAAAAATGAAAATGATGAAGTAATTACTTACCTGCTTGGAGCATCTTGCTGTGCACACTCTGGTTGTTGTGAAACAACAGGAAGTTATTTCAAAAGAAGCCAACCTGTCTCAGCTATTGCAAAAATGGCTCAACGCACTTTGACAGAATGCTAACAAGGGAAGCTGGGCTGGAACTGATTAAAGTAATCAGAAACAGATAGCAAATTTCAGAGAATGTACTTCAGGGTTGGATTTGATTAACCATAACAACAGAATCCAATCGCGGCAATCACTTGTGAACAAAGAAAAATTCAGCACAGGCTGCGCCAATCCCGATACTCTATCTAAACCTGTCGCCTTTTTTCTAAGGATCTGAATTTCTCTGTTCCTGGACGTTCCTGTATCTTTCTAGATAAGTCATAAATAACGGTATCGTGCCAGCCTTTACCATCTCCACTGGCAAAGCCTTCCAGGCACTCACCACTCTCTACATAAAGAACTTTCCATGCATATTTCCCTTACACGTTTCTCCTCTCACCTTGAACTCGTGACCATTCGTATTTGAGCTCCCCACTCTGGGAAAAATCTTTTCGATATCCACCCTGTCTCTACGTCTCATGACTTTGTCGACCTCAACCTGGTCTCCTCTCAACGTCCGTGGTTCTAATGAAAATAATCCTAAACGACTCAACCTCGCTTCATAGCTAGGGTTCTCCACACCAGACAACATCTTGGTGAAACTCTTCTGCACCCTCTCCAAAGCAGTTATATACTTTAGAAATGGTAGCGACCAGAACTGTACTTAGTATTCCAAAGTCTTATACAACTGTAACATGACCTGCAAACTCTTGTCCAACTAACGAAAGCAAGCTGTATGCTTTCTTTATCATCCTATTGGCCTGCGTGGTCAACTTCAGGATACAATGAATCTGAATACCCAGATATCTCTGTACATCAATATTCCCCAGGTGCTTCCATTCACTATATATTTCACTCTTGATTTGGATCTTCGAAAATCCATGATCTTGCATTTACGTGAATTGAACTGTATCTATCATTTGCCTATACAACTCTCCAATCCATCTATATTCTGCTTCATTCACTGACAATCCCCTTCTGTCTCTGCTTCTCCACCAATCTTAGTCATCTGGAATACGCTGATCAGACAACCAGTACCTCCGGATCATTTATATATGTCACAAACAACAGTCGTCTCAGCACTTATCACAGTTCTCAACTTTGAGCAATTCCCTTCCACCACTAGTCTCTTTCTCCCATTGTCCAGATAATAAGAACCCATCTAACCATCTATCTAGCAATTGCATCTTGGACACCATGTAACTTCACCTTCTCCATCAGCCTACCATGGGGAACCTTACTAACGCCTTACCGAAGTCCATGTATATTGTATCTACAAAACAGCACACCCCATCAATCAACTTTGTCACTTCCTAAAGAATTATTTTAAGTTGGTAAGAAATGCCCTTCTTTGCAGAAAATCATGTTGCCTATCACTGATTAGCTCATTTTCTTCCCGTTGGAAATAGATCCTATCCCTCAGTATTTTCTCCAGCAGTTTCCCTACCACTGACACCAGGTTCACCGGTCTATAATTATCTGGATTATCCCAGTTACCCTTCTTAAACAAGGGGAGAACCTTAGCAATCCTCCACACCACTAGCCCTCATCCGTGTTAAGGATGGGGAAAAGATATCTATAAGGTCCCAAATATTACTTGCTCGCTTCCTCAGTAACGTGGGATTCATCCACATCGAACCGGGTACGTTCCACTTAACGCCTTTTAGAATAACCAATACCTCTTCCCTCCTTAGGCCCACTTGATCGAGGGTAGTCTTGGTATTTCCATTGGTCGCATGAACACACATCCTCTACCTAATGTGAATCAGATGATCACCTGAAACCACCCGCACAGTGTATCCTATGCTTTCAAGCTCAGATCCACTGTTAACAACATCTGCCTGTATCCTCTTTATGTCTGCTGCTCTTCTCTTCCGTGATCACTGCAGTGTCAATTCGTGTGCTATTTGCAAATTCTGAAGATGTCTTCTGACATATAGTGCAAACTGCCTTCCAAAGGGCTGCCACGATGCTGACAAGCTGTCGGGATTAGGATTAGCATCGGTAAATTTAACACGATCAAACAGTCATTTGCATCAGAAGTGCTGTCAAGGAATAGTTCCAGCTTCAAAGCTGAAGTCACGACTGGGGATGCTGTGGGGCATGTGCAAGGCAGAAGGTATCATGGATATCCCGTATCGAGCGGTGGCCACACCACAGGCTCAGATTCTGCAGGCAGAAAGGGAATTGGTGAACACCAGGCAGAGTAAGATAGATAGGCATGGAGAGCAACAATCTCCTCTGGCCCTTCCACTGGAAAACAGTTATACCGTTTTTGTTATTGTTGAGGGGAAGTACCTCTTAGGAGAAAACAGTTGCAGACATCGCATTGCACGACGTTAGGTTCTGCTGCAGTGCCGAGGGATAAAAAGTGTTCCAGGGCAATAGTTATAGGGGACTGAATTGTAAAGGGAAAAGAAAAACTTCTCTGGTTGTAAACAAGACTCCAGGATGGTATTTTGCTACCCTGGTGCCAGCAACAAGGATGCCTAACAGCAGGTACAAAACATTCTGGAGGGTTAGGGTGAACGACCAGTTGTTGTGGTACATATTGGTACCAATGATATTGGCAACTGGGAAGAAAGTTAAGAAATTGGACTTCAGAGGTTGTGACCTAAGGATTACTACCTAAGGATTAATCCACCTACTAGTCTATCACGAAATGAAAGGATATTGTGATTGAATATAGCCTGAAAAGATGGTGTCAGTGAAAGTGTTTCAGATTACTGTGGCGTGAAGCCAGATTCTGGGGAAGGTGAGACCTGTACAAATTGAACGAATTATACCTGGGGAAGACGAGGACTGATGTCCTTGGGGGTCTATTTGCTGGACAGTTTGGGAAAGGTTTCAACTAACATGCCGGTGGGCGGAACCCATGTAAGGAGTCAGAGAAGGAGGGATCAAAGACAAAAACAAAAAGTAGAAAAGTAAGTTAGAAAAATGATTGGCAGAGAAATCAAGGACAATAAAAGCAGCTTTTGAGAAAAGCTTTGGGTACGATGCAATGAGAAGAGGATCACAGTCAATAAAGCTGTGTGAAACGCCTTGGGGATGAGCGACAGTTGAGAAGTTTTTATCAAGTTAGAGAGAGAAAGGTTGATTCAGTGAATAGATTATTGCATCTTACTAAAGGAAAACTATGAAGATATGAGGCATGTGTTGGGCTCATATAGATTAGAGAGATTTATTTAAAGAGACAGCAGTAAAAGTGCAATGGCAAACATTCAAGCAACGCATGAGGGTGGTGCAGCAACTCTACTATTGCCTGGCACAAAACGAAGAAGGATAAGAGGGCCAATTTCATCGCTTAAACCGAAAATTCGAGAAAGTATCGTGTTCAAGGAATAAGCACACAGATTGCCCAAGAACACTAATAGGTAAGGATTGTGAGCAGTTTCGAATTAAGCAAATATGGACCAAGGGAGCGGGGAATACACTACGAAAGTGGGATGTCATGGGGATAGGTGCTGGGACCCCAACTTTGAAAAAGATATGTGAATGATTTGTATGTGGGAACAAATTGTAACATCTCGAAGTTTTCAGATGATTTCAACTTGTTTGGGTGGGCGACGTTTGAAGAGGATGCAGAGATCCTTCATCACGATCTGGACAGGTTAGGTAAATGGGAAAATTAATCCCAGATGCAGCATAATTATGAAAATATGTGACGTTATTCACTCAGGAACCAAAAACAAGAAGTCAGATTACTATTTGAATGGCTCTAAAGTGGGAGAGTGTGTGTGCAGTCACACCCGGGACCTATGCTATACCATTCACTGAAGCTAAGCATGCATGTACAGCAGGTGGCAAATACGGAAAATGGAATGTTGACCTTCATCAAGAGAGGTGTCGAGTACAGGAGCAGGGATGTGTTATTGCAGTTATGCAGGGGCGTGGTGCTCCTGCTCTCAAGGAAATGCAGCGAAGTTTGCCAGGCATATTCTAAGGATGGCGGGACTGATATATGAGGATAGATTAACGAGGTTAGGATTATTTTCGCTGTAGTTCAGAAGAATGAGAGCGGATCTCATAAACACTTATAAAATTCTAACAGGACTGGACAGGCTTGATGCAAAGAGGATGTTCCAATGATGAGTGTATCCCGAAACAGGGGTCATAGTCTGAGGATACATGGTGCACACTTAGGATGGATCTGCACAGATATGCAGATGGGTAAGTTTATTGGCTCAGGAAGTAGTTGATTTCTAAACGTTGAATGTATTCAAAAGGTGGCTAGATATAGCACGTGGGGTGAATGTGATAAACGGTTATGGGGAGAAAGCAGGATTAGGTTACTGATTTGGACGATCAGCCATGATTGTGATGAATGATGGAGCATACTCGAAGGGGTGAATGGCCACCTCCATGTTTCTATGAATCAAAATTGGCCACATCTGTGTTTACATCACTCTGGATCCTAGCCAATTTCTTCTTGCACTCTTCCAGCCTTTTTCATCACCCTCACCTTTTGCATCTTGTTACATCAGGCTTATTTGGTTCATTTGACACAGGCTACCTCGTCATCCATGATGACAAAGTTTATATTGCACGTGAACGTCGAATTCCTGCAGTTCAGATTGAGGAAACGACCCTGACAAGAACGCCCTACTTTTTCATATAACTAATAAACGCAACTTCAACTATGGCTAATCCAACACGCCCACATATCCATGGACACCATGGGAAAATTTAACACGGCTAATCCTGGATCATTGGACTGTGGGAGGAATCCGAGAACCGCTGGACTTTGTAGAATGAAGGCATTATAGGCTACAGGTTAGATGCAGAAAATTTTCTCTCTTATGGGAGAGTCTGGGATGAAACAGCATGATCTTAGGACTGGTGTAAGCCCTCAGTAAGACAGAGATGAGGACGAGTCTCTTTAGCACATAAGGCTGTCGAATTTGGGTCATTAAATATATTGAAGGGTGAGATAGAAAGACATTTTCAATGAGAGTCGAAATGTGCGGCACTGCAAAAGCACAGCTGGTCAATCAGCATCCGAGGACCAGGAGAGCAGACGTTTCAGGAATAAGCTCTTCATCAGGAATGCTGCATGACTCGCTGTGTTTTTCCAGCGCCATACATTTCAAATATGACTCATCAACTTTCTCAGCTCTCTCTTTTTTTTATCAAAAAGTGAATAAAGAGTCATGATAAAAGAAAGGACGATGGACTTGAGGATGATCAGATCTGCCATGATCTCACTGACCAACGTCTGGTCCTTCAATTTATGGTGTTAAAATGAAGCTGTTTAACTCATGTGATGAGTGTCCGTCAATTATTCTCTGGAGTGTCGGACGATGAGGGGTGACGTTCTAGAGGTTTATAAAATCATGAGAGGCATGGATAGACAAGGGGTGTAGAGGGGTATATGAATAGGAAGGGTTTAGAGGGATACGGGCAAAGTGCTGTCAAATGGGGCTCGATCATTTTAGGATACCCGGTTGGTATGGTCGAGAAAGACAGAAGGGTCTATTTCTACGCTATACATTTTTATGGCTCTATGACTCTGATTCTAAGAGGGGTTGGGGCAGATCAGTAAGAAATTTCACTCAAGGACACTCATAACCCACCCTAACGAAGCTAGAAATAATGTTTATTAATGAAACAAACTTAAATTTAACGCAGTGCATTAATAATGTAAGAAGGCTATTCTCTGTACTGTATGCCACAAAGAAAACTGTTGTGTCAGTGCAGGATGGCACGAAGACTAGTGAAGAGATATCAGTGTAGATATGGGAAGCCACTGGATGGCATGCATTCCGGCACTGATGTTTGCAAGTGCAGAACTGAGTGGACAGCAGCACATACACAGAATGACATGGA
Organism: Chiloscyllium punctatum; assembly: GCF_047496795.1. Taxonomy (NCBI): domain Eukaryota; kingdom Metazoa; phylum Chordata; class Chondrichthyes; order Orectolobiformes; family Hemiscylliidae; genus Chiloscyllium; species Chiloscyllium punctatum. The sequence continues at coordinate 108,497,275 of NC_092742.1, read as the reverse complement.
CATCGGTGCATGTGCAGATTGAAGCATGAAAACAATGCCCATTGGGACAGTGCCATTGCCCGAGGATTTATTTGTTCTCAAAAATACCATTCCCGAATTCTTCAGTGACATTATAAGCAAATCCTTCTGCCAAAATATGCCTTATCCCAAGCCTACCTATACCTGCACAGTACCTGTGAACAATTCCAATCCATTATGACTCTCCTTCAGCTCTTAAGGTACCAATAATTATTTCTTCTTGCAGTGATTTCCCAATTTTACCGTAGGAATTGATGGAAAGTTCAATTAACAGCAATGTTTTCCTTGCAACTGAGATCTACGGGAGAAAATTGAGGCTGTCATTCCTGATGTCTTGATATTTACTCACCATTTATCAAATTTGCTAAAGTTCCCAGCTTCAACAGATCTCTTGATTCCATTGGTTTAGAAATCCCTACCTACTTTTCCATGGTACTCTTTAGTTTTCCTCTCTGTAGTTCGCGTTTCCAGTCGTGCACACATATCACTCCCGTTGATCCCAATCTGAGTGATGACCTGTGAACACCGTTGCTTGCTTTTCCTGTTTCCTTGTCTGGAAAGAGCCGTTGGCAAAACTGGCTGATTATGTAAGTTAGTTGTTATGAGTGAAACGCATAGAAACTGGGAAATGTGTTGACAGCAGATTCAGTGACAATTACTTTTTGAAGAGAATCGTGTATTATGATTGAGTAAATGGAAGACTGGCAGCAGAATTCATTTATATCATGTTACTTTAAGAGGGAGGGGAAATTTACCAGAAGAATGAGAAAAGTGAGGCTATATAAATGCAAATCTGTCCTTCAAAGAATATCTCTGGTAAATGGCTTGAGGTGGTGGCAACACTTTCTCCAGATCTACTCCATTAACACGCCCATCTTCACTGCTTTCCACCCTCTCCCCTCCCCGATTATTATAAATAGCAACAGGGAATCTCCGGTAAATCTTCTTTGCTCCAAAGAGAACAAACCCAACATTGAGAATCTCTCCACAGAACCGAAATTCCTTATCCCAGGACATGCTGCAAGGCAGAGAATCCTGAGGAGATGTTTGGAAAATATTGTCAGTTAGCAGGTGGAAAATATGGAGGAAAGAAAACAGAAAATCTAGTCTTCAGGTTACTGGAGCTTTCTAAAATGCGTTTGAAGCAGGATTAGAGGAGATGGAGCATGAATTGTTCATTTGAGCTGACACAGGCAAACCACCTTTCCCTTCGTTGTCAGGTTGTCAAAATTGCAGGATCAGCAAGCTGAAGTTGTAAGTCACTAAGATCTAGTTTTTGGGGATCCTGCAAACTACAAGATCGCCAGTCTCAGTGTTCAGCACGTCCGGCTACTTTTAAAAAACGTTAGCAGCTTGACCATCCAAGGGGCAGAGTTATAATGTTTTGATTCCATCGCGAATCTTTGAGGCATAGTTCCAGTTTGTCAATGGGTTCAGTAAAATGTTCCCCAAACAGAACTCATACCCAATGAGGATCCGCAATAGTATTTCTATATCTTCTTTTTTAAAAAAGAATATGCGAAGAAATGTGAATGCTGAAAATCTAAACCAAAATGTGAAATTCCTGCGGAATTCAGCAGGTTACAGGTTGCATGATGGCTCAGTACTTAGCAGTGCTGTCTCACAGTGTTAGGTACCCAGGGTAGATTCCATCCTCAGGCGGTGTCAAAGAGTGTGGTACTGGAACAGAACAGCAGTTCAGGCAGCATCCGACGAGCAGGAGAATCAACATTTCTAGCATAACCTCTTCATCAGGCAATTATCTGTATGTAGTTTGTAAATACTCCTCGTGTCTATATAAGTTTCTTCTGCATGTTCCTGTTTCCTCCCGCAGATCAAAAGCATGCAGGCTACTTAGGTTGGCTATGATATGCAAGGTTGCAATGTAAGGACAGTGGTGTTGGTGTGGCTGGCATGCTCTTCAGAGGATTAGTATGGAATCGATGAGCTTTTACACTGCAGGGATTCTGTTTCTGAAGGTAAAGCAGAGTTTAGACAAAGTTATGAGGAAGTGTTTTCTGGACCTCAAATGATAGTTCTGTTTCTCTCTCTACATATGATGCCAGTCGTGTTTACTCTCAAAAGAAATGTATCTTCTTTTTTTTTCCTTTTTAATGACGTTAATTTCAAATATCGCAGTGAAACCATGAACCACGTGATGTTGTACCACGTAAGCCTTCAGAACTCTGCAAAGTGATTAGATTCAAACAAACTCATCAATGATTCGCTCTTCCTCTGTTCCAAAGGGATACGGCACTGTAAAAGCAAGGTTATAGTGTCATTCTCTAGATTAAGGCAATGGAAAAAAATGAAATAAGGACTTGTCCACGTAGTTTCAAATGTTGCTGATTATGGCAGAGGATAGATAGAAATGGAAGCTTTACATCCGTCCTCTTGGTTATTGGATAAATTACAAGTAGCTGACACGAGACATAAAGGAGGATATTTGGCCCAGAACCAGTGATTGGTGGGAATCTGAAACGTAGGGGTTCAGGTCCATTCAGGTTGAGGAAACAAAACTCCTCACCACATTTAACAAGTATCCATATTTTCACTTCCGATGTCAAAGCTTTTTGCCAAGTGCTTAAAAATAGGACTAGAACATGCAAGTATTTGTCTTTGACTGTCATAGACTGAATAGCCCAAGAGTCGTTTTTTGTACTATAGACCTCGCTGACCAGCTGTGGTTCATTCAGTTTGTGAAGTAATAGACAACGTTTGCAAAATACACACAAGCCTGGAAGGATTCGAGATGGCGCTCTCCTGATCTGTATGTCAAACGCATTATCCATTGTAGCATTGTGATAGGGGATAACAGGCACTGTGCACATTCTTGGAATCAATAAACAAAAAAAAGCAATCACTGTAGATGCTGGAAATCAGAAACAAATGAAGATGTTGTTGGAAAAAGCTCAGCAGGTCTGGGGCATCTGTGAAGAGAAAGCAAAGTTAAAGTTTCCCATCCAGAGACACATCTTCAGAACACCAGAAGAATTTTCCATGAAAATGCAGATCAGTCATCAAGGGTGTGTGCTCACAGTTAGACAGTTTTAAACCACAGTTCCATTCTTCGTGAAATTTGTGATTCCAGCATTACACAGAACATATCATTGAGATGAGTATTTGAAACATCAATGAGCATTTTAAACATCAGTGTACACAAGGCTCTAGGACAAGTGACCGAAGATGAGATTGAATAGATGGATACCTGATGGTCAGCACCTACATAATGGACTGAAGTGTCTTGTTCCAGGCCATAAAACAATTGTGGACAAGGAGAAATGTATCGGTGGTGAAAATTATCACAGATGAAAAGTCAAAACTAGGGTCACAAAGATATTTTGTAAACATGGCCAACATCCTCCCTGATAAAAACAATGACTGCAGATGCTGGAAACCAGATTCTGGATTAGTGGTGCTGGAAGAGCACAGCAGTTAAGGCAGCATCCAAGTAGCTTCGAAATCGACGTTTCGGGCAAAAGCCCTTCATCAGGAATCCAGAAACGAAGGTTATTGAGAAGCTTTCCATACCATCGATGAAGAAAGCAATTCATGTGACTGACTTGGTCTAATCAGAAATTTCACTGGATTTTAGCAATGCAGTTTCTCCACTCACTGACTTACTAAGCAATCGCAAGACATCTCATTAGATGGCAGTCTGTCAGAAAGCATTTGACAGCCTAATTGCTGTCAACTACACCCCAGCGTTGGCCACACTAAATTATGCAAAGCCATTCGACCTGGCGATTGCTATGAGTCATCTGGGTGTCGGTGCTGTACTCTTACAGGAAAACAACAAGAATATAGGCAAACCTGCTGAATATTGTTCCAGGAAATTGAACGTTCACCAACAGAAATATTCGACAATTGAGAAAGAGAGTTTAGCTTGTTGTGGGCGTTACAACATTTCACCATTTATGTTGCCAGTAATGTGTCTGTGACATTCAAATACACTGGTTGCAACGTTCCACACTTTTTAGATGAAGCTTATTATCCCACCTGTTCAATATGAAAAGTATACATGTGTCAGGATGAGAACACATGAACGCCAACACACTGTCGAGACTTGGATGAAAAATGGATGCATTTGGTGGTAGGAGTGAACAGACTGAAATAGAATGTAATAATTCATGTTTGCATGTTTTTAGTTAAGGCAATATGCATCTATTGTAATGAGCGAACAGTGTAAGACTAAAGGATTTTAAAATGAAACCAATTTTGTATATTGATGACTCATTTCATTTACGGGGAGGAGTGACAATACTGCTCCTTTAACAAGGTTATGTTGTCCTTATTTTTTTCAAAAGGTGTTATAAAGTCAGTGGTTCCGAAATGGCGAGCAGACACTGCCTACATCACCAATCAGAGGAGGCCTTTACATTTTTTAAAAGAAAGTTATTCAATGAAAAAGGATTAGCCAGTTCTCCAACATCAGTTTTTTTTCCCGTAATTTGCATCAGCTTTTATCAGGAAGTCAGTACTTGCTGGGGATCTGGAGAAGTATCTACAGTGAAAACAGGTTCCATGCTTCAACAGAAGTCATGCCTGAACTTTTTGTCTGAAATTTCTGCACCCTGAAAGAACCTGTGTTTGAATTTACCTTTTGCCAAGCCGTGTGCTTATGATATACTACAGGAATCGGAATAGCATTGTTAAGTTGTGACAGAATTGGTTGTTTTATCAAATAAGTTATTCCAAGTTTTGTTTTCTTTTGTTCCTCTTTCATCTGTAGTGTTTAAATAAAGTTTGTTTTGTTTAAACGGAAGTAATTTGACCAGTTGCATCCCTCCTGGAATATGCATTTTTCATATGCCTTAAAAAATGTAAAAAGTTAGGTTCTATGCTACCTTCGTAAACGTGTTGAATGTGTCTGGTCTGATTCATAACAAAACTGGCAGCCTTCTGAGCATTTTCAAACTGAGATGTTAGATCAATGTTACCAGTTTCACTCTATTTGCAATGAGAATTAATCTTGATCGAATTGAATGGTTGAGGGCGCTTAAAGGAGGTACTGGCTCCTGTAGATGACAGACGTTCTGGTGAAAGGAATACAGAGGAACCACGATTATCTGAATACCAATTATCTGAAATTTCGATTATCGCAAGGAGATCTCGAGGTCCCGATGGAAACATGTCATCAACGTTTCCAACAGTGATCACTTTTTTTGTTTCCAGTAATTAAGCAGGCACCGTCTCCAAATGACTGACCTCCTGCCCTCTCTTGCTCCCCACACTTTTCATGGAGCTTTAGTTTGGCGTGTAGCCTAACCCACCTCTTCCCCAGATAATCTCTCCAACGTTGTCCTGTATAGGGCAAATGTGGAACCTGTCAAAAAGTTGCAGTAAAAAGTTGAGCGTGTGTCTGTGGCTCTGTGTGTGTGGCTGTGACTGTGCGTGTGTGTTTGAGAGAGAGAGAGTGAGTGTTTGTGTGGGCCTGTATATATGCTATTTTGAGACTTATCCCACAAAGGCAGCTGCAGCAGCAGTCATGTTGTTAGTCTCCAGGCCGGCTGCCCTGGAGAGGTGTGGAGTTGAGGGGTGGTCTTGGACGCGGTGGCTGGGGGGGCAGTGTTGGACGGGGTTGGGGCAGGCGGGGGGGGAGTTTGACTGGGTTGGGGTGGGCGAGGGGCAGTGTTGGATTGAGTTTGGGGTTAGTCGGTGGGTGGTGTTGGATGGGGGTGGGAGTGGTGTTGGATGGGGGTGGGCGAGGGTCTGGGGATTGTTGGAATCAGCTATTATAAATATAAAACTGATATTTGGAAAAACGTAATCTAATTAATCAGACTCATCATTGCTCAATGAAAGTGAAAAAAGTATATGTTGACTTTGTATTAGAGCTTTTCGAGCAATTCTCAAATAGAGTGAATAGATGGTAACCAGTAGATGCATCATGTTTGGACTACTGGAAGGCATTTAGTAAGATATCTCAAAAAATTAACTAAGACCAAGTTGTTGGAGAAAGAATACTCACATGGATAGTGAATTGGCTGATCGGTAGGAAAAAAACGCATGATGATTAAGTGTTCATTTTCATATTAGTAACCTGGGACCAATGGAGTTCCACAGGATTTAGTGTTGGTTCCACAACTGTTTATATGATATATTAATGAGTTCGAGGAAGTCATTAATGGTTACTAAAATCTGGCAGGAAATATTTGTGTGCAAAACAAGTTGTAAGAGGGATACAAATACTTTAAGAGAGATATCAAATCGATTAGGTAAGTAAACAAATAGTTGGCAAAATTGGAACCACTTGACAAGGGAGGATGTTCTGGATTCTGGATTAGTGGTGCTGGAAGAGCACAGCAGTTCAGGCAGCATCCAAGTATTTTCGAAATCGATGTTTCAGGCAAAAGCCCTTTATTCCTGATGAAGGGCTTTTGCCCGAAACGTCGATTTCGAAGCTACTTGGATGCTGCCTGAACTGCTGTGCTCTTCCAGCACCACTAATCCAGAATCCAGAACATCCTCCCTTGTCAAGTGGTTCCAATTTTGCCAACTATTTGTTTACTTACCTAATCGATTTGATATCTCTCTTAAAGTATTTGTATCCCTCTTACAACTTGTTTTGCACACAAATATTTCCTGCCAGATTTTAGTAACCATTAATGACTTCCTCGAACTCATTAATATATCATATAAACAGTTGTGGAACCAACACTAAATCCTGTGGAACTCCATTGGTCCCAGGTTACTAATATGAAAATGAACACTTAATCATCATGCGTTTTTTTCCTACCGATCAGCCAATTCACTATCCATGTGAGTATTCTTTCTCCAACAACTTGGTCTTAGTTAATTTTTTGAGATATCTTACTAAATGCCTTCCAGTAGTCCAAACATGATGCATCTACTGGTTACCATCTATTCACTCTATTTGAGAATTGCTCGAAAAGCTCTAATACAAAGTCAACATATACTTTTTTCACTTTCATTGAGCAATGATGAGTCTGATTAATTAGATTACGTTTTTCCAAATATCAGTTTTATATTTATAATAGCTGATTCCAACAATCCCCAGACCCTCGCCCACCCCCATCCAACACCACTCCCACCCCCATCCAACACCACCCACCGACTAACCCCAAACTCAATCCAACACTGCCCCTCGCCCACCCCAACCCAGTCAAACTCCCCCCCCGCCTGCCCCAACCCCGTCCAACACTGCCCCCCCAGCCACCGCGTCCAAGACCACCCCTCAACTCCACACCTCTCCAGGGCAGCCGGCCTGGAGACTAACAACATGACTGCTGCTGCAGCTGCCTTTGTGGGATAAGTCTCAAAATAGCATATATACAGGCCCACACAAACACTCACTCTCTCTCTCTCAAACACACACGCACAGTCACAGCCACACACACAGAGCCACAGACACACGCTCAACTTTTTACTGCAACTTTTTGACAGGTTCCACATTTGCCCTATACAGGACAACGTTGGAGAGATTATCTGGGGAAGAGGTGGGTTAGGCTACACGCCAAACTAAAGCTCCATGAAAAGTGTGGGGAGCAAGAGAGGGCAGGAGGTCAGTCATTTGGAGACGGTGCCTGCTTAATTACTGGAAACAAAAAAAGTGATCACTGTTGGAAACGTTGATGACATGTTTCCATCGGGACCTCGAGATCTCCTTGCGATAATCGAAATTTCAGATAATTGGTATTCAGATAATCGTGGTTCCTCTGTATTCCTTTCACCAGAACGTCTGTCATCTACAGGAGCCAGTACCTCCTTTAAGCGCCCTCAACCATTCAATTCGATCAAGATTAATTCTCATTGCAAATAGAGTGAAACTGGTAACATTGATCTAACATCTCAGTTTGAAAATGCTCAGAAGGCTGCCAGTTTTGTTATGAATCAGACCAGACACATTCAACACGTTTACGAAGGTAGCATAGAACCTAACTTTTTACATTTTTTAAGGCATATGAAAAATGCATATTCCAGGAGGGATGCAACTGGTCAAATTACTTCCGTTTAAACAAAACAAACTTTATTTAAACACTACAGATGAAAGAGGAACAAAAGAAAACAAAACTTGGAATAACTTATTTGATAAAACAACCAATTCTGTCACAACTTAACAATGCTATTCCGATTCCTGTAGTATATCATAAGCACACGGCTTGGCAAAAGGTAAATTCAAACACAGGTTCTTTCAGGGTGCAGAAATTTCAGACAAAAAGTTCAGGCATGACTTCTGTTGAAGCATGGAACCTGTTTTCACTGTAGATACTTCTCCAGATCCCCAGCAAGTACTGACTTCCTGATAAAAGCTGATGCAAATTACGGGAAAAAAAACTGATGTTGGAGAACTGACTAATCCTCTTTCATTGAATAACTTTCTTTTAAAAAATGTAAAGGCCTCCTCTGATTGGTGATGTAGGCAGTGTCTGCTCGCCATTTCGGAACCACTGACTTTATAACACCTTTTGAAAAAAATAAGGACAACATAACCTTGTTAAATGAGCAGTATTGTCACTCCTCCCCGTAAATGAAATGAGACATCAATATACAAAATTGGTTTCATTTTAAAATCCTTTAGTCTTACACTGTTCGCTCATTACAATAGATGCATATTGCCTTAACTAAAAACATGCAAACATGAATTATTACATTCTATTTCAGTCTGTTCACTCCTACCACCGAATGCTTCCATTTTTCATCCAAGTCTCGACAGTGTGTTGGCGTTCATGTGTTCTCATCCTGACACATGTATACTTTTCATATTGAACAGGTGGGATAATAAGCTTCATCTAAAAAGTGTGGAACGTTGCAACCAGTGTATTTGAATGTCACAGACACATTACTGGCAACATAAATGGTGAAATGTTGTAACGCCCACAACAAGCTAAACTCTCTTTCTCAATTGTCGAATATTTCTGTTGGTGAACGTTCAATTTCCTGGAACAATATTCAGCAGGTTTGCCTATATTCTTGTTGTTTTCCTGTAAGAGTACAGCACCGACACCCAGATGACTCATAGCAATCGCCAGGTCGAATGGCTTTGCATCATTTAGTGTGGCCAACGCTGGGGTGTAGTTGACAGCAATTAGGCTGTCAAATGCTTTCTGACAGACTGCCATCTAATGAGATGTCTTGCGATTGCTTCGTAAGTCAGTGAGTGGAGTAACTGCATTGCTAAAATCCAGTGAAATTTCTGATTAGACCAAGTCAGTCACATGAATTGCTTTCTTCATCGATGGTATGGAAAGCTTCTCAATAACCTTCGTTTTTACAGTTCGTGGGGCCATCTGACCATATCCGATAACATGTCCCAGGAAGATGACTTGGGCTTTGGGAAATTCAATTGTAGCCAGGTCTAACAGCAATACTGATTGCCAAACCTGTTAGAATACTTTTGAATGCTGTAGCTGTTCCTTCTATATGACTGAAAATCATCAGGTCATCGATGCAAAGCACATAACTGTGTAATTCGTAAATAAGTTTACGGTTTACTGTTTGACATGTGGCTAGCATACTTGTTGTACCGAATCGCATGAATTTAAATTGATACAGTCCATTCCAATTTACAAAGCCTAAATCATTTTTGTTTTTACGCTAAAGATACCTGAGTATCCTCTGAATAAATTCCCAATAAAGAAATATAATTTACTTGTCCCAACTTTTCAATAAATTCTTCCAAACGTGGAATTGGATATGAATCAGATATTGTAACTGCACTGAGTTTGCAAAAGTCCACACATTGTCCAAGTACCATCAGTTTTTTGCAATATAACTATGGGTGAGCTCCCGTCACAACAAATCACTTTGCTGATGTCCTCTTGGAGCACGTGTTCAACCACGTTTTTAATCTATGCTAATTTTAGCAATAGGGTTAAGGAAAATCGTAAATCATTTTATTCGTATAAACGAGGGAGGGGATAACTGGACAAAGGGTTGGCCAACTCAAGGACAAAGGAGGGAAGTTATGCGTGGAGTCAGATGAGAATGGATGAGATTCTTATTGATTACTTTGCATCTGTGTAAACTGAGGAAAAGGGCATAACAGATATTGAGAGGAGGGATAAATGTTTGATTAACGTTAGGTCAAGTTAGCATAAGGAAGGAGTAAGTGTTGGGTATTCTAAAAGGCACTCAGGTGAAGAGGTGCTCAGGTCCGGATGGGAAGTATCCCAGGTTTCTGAAAGAAGTGAGAAAGGAAATATCTGGGGATCTAACAGATGTCCTTGCAGCAATGATACTCCAGGTAAATATAGAGCGTGAGCATGACGTCAGTGGTTTGGAAAGCGCCGAAAAAAATACCGAGGGATACAATCTACTCCCATTTGGAAGAAAGTCAGCTTGTCGGTGAAAGGCAGCATTTTTTTTGTGCAGGGAAGGTCATGCCTTACCAACGTTACAGAATTCTTTGAGGAAGTGATAAAGTTGATAGATGATGGAAGGGCTATAGATGTCATACACATGGATTTCACTGAGGCGATTGACAAGGTTTCCCATGATAGGCTGATTGAGAAAGTGAAGTAGCATGCAGCCCAGGGTGTACTAGATAGATGGAGATAGGACTGGCTGGGCAGTAGGAGACAGAGAGTAGAAGTGGAAGGCGGTTTCTCAAAACAGAGAACTGTGACCACTGGTGTTTCACAGGAATCTGTGCAGGGCCCACTTTTGCTTTTGATAGACATAAATGATTTGAAGGAAGTTATAAGTGGTCTGATTAGCATGTTTGCATATTACACGAAGATTGGGGGAGTAACAGATAGTGAAGGGACTGTCAGACAATGCAGCAGAGTATGAAAAAAGGGCTGGTGATGGCCTCGTGATATTATTGCTTGACAATTTTTCCGGAATGCCAGAATAATGTTCTGGCGACCAGTGTTCGCCTCCTGCCACAGCAGATTGTGGAATTTGAATTCAATTTTTAAAAAAAAAACCTGAAATTAATGTTAAGGTTGACCGATGACCATGAAACCATTGCCAATTGTCGCAGGAAAAAATGTGGGTCACTCATGATTATTAAGACTGGAAATCTGCCATCCTTACCTGGTCGAGATTACGTGAGATACAGAGCCACAGCAATGTGGTTGACTCTTAACTGCCCTCTGAAATGGCTTAGCAAGATACTCAGTTGTATCAATCGCTAGCAAGTCACAACAAAGAAATGAAACTTGGCCACAAACTAGGTACAGCTCTCCAAATTTCAGCACTAACCCACAGATGTTGGAGAGCTGTCTCACAGACAAGTCAAGCAACTGTGGTATACAGTCGGGGCCGAGTTGCCTTGGGAATCCTCTACATCGACTCCAGACCGCATTAAATCTTGTGGCTTCGGTTTAAACGTAGGTAAGGAAACCTCTTACTGGTTATCACATACCATCCTCCTTCGGCTGTTGAATCAGTATGCCATATTGAACAACACTTGAAGGAAGCACTGTAGTTGGTAAGGTTGCGGTGCAGAATGTCTTCTGGGTGGAAGCTTTCAATGTCCAAGACCATGAATGACTCGGCAGCAGCACACCTGACCGAGCTAGCCAGGTTCGAAATGTATAACTGTCAGACTGGCTCTGTGGCAGGTGGTGAAGGAACCAAAATGAAGAATAACATACATGACCTCTTACTGACTAATGTGAAGGCTGTGCAAGTATATGCCCATGACAATATAGGTAAAAGTGACCACCTCACTGTCCTTGTGGAGGCGAAGTCCCGCCCTCACATTGAGAATAACATATATTGGCTTGAGTGGCACTATCAACGTGCTAAATGAGATAGACTTTGAACCGACATAGCAGCTCAAGACTGGGCGTCGATGAGCCACTGTGGGCGATTGAAAGCAGCAGAATTGAACTCCGCACAATCTGTAATCTCATAGCCTGGAATAATGCCACTTAAGAAATACCATCAAGACAGGAGATCATCCCTGGTTCAATGGAGAGTGGAGGAGGACATGACAGGAGCAACATCAGGCATAGCTAAGAATGAGGTGTCAACCTGGTTGCATGTCAGACTTGCGTGTCAGATGGAATATCCAGAAAGTGATAGACAGAGCCAAGCAATTCCACAACCAACAGATCGATCTGAGCTCTGCAGTCCTTCCACACCCAGTCATGAATGATGGTGGATAATTAAACAACTAACTGGAGGTGGAGCCAGCGTGAATACTTCCATCCTCAATGATGGAGGAATCCAGCACATTAGTGCAAAGAGAAGGCTGATGTATTCACAACAATCTTCATTCTAATATACTGAGTGGATGATCCAGGTGGTGGAGTAACAGATAGTGAAGGGGCGTCTGCAATATTCTCTAGCATCACAGATACCAGTTTCCTGCCAATTCGATTCATTCCACATGATATCAAGAAAAGGTTCGAGGCAATGGATACTGCAATTGCAATTGGCCTGATAATATTCTGACAATAGTACTAAAGACGCATGCGCCAGAACTTGACGGTCCCCTAGCCAAGATCCTCCAGTACAGTTACATCACTGGCCAATACCTGACAATGTGGAAAATTGTCCAGTTATGCCCTGTGCACAAAATAAACAGGACAAATCCAACGCAGCCAATTACCACCCAATCAGCCTACTCTCTACCATCAGTAAAGTGATGGGAGGTGTCAGCAACAGTGCTAACAAGCAGTAGCTGCTCAACAACAACCTTCTCAGTGACCTCCAATTTTTGGTTTCGCCAGAGTGACTCAGCTCCTGATCTCATTACAGCGTTGGTTCAAACATGGAGAAAAGAGCTGAATTCCAGAGGTGAGATGAGAGTGACAGCTGCAGTTGACCGAGTATGACATCAAGGAGCCCTGGCAAAACTGAAATCAATGGGTATCAGAGGACAAACACTCTGCTAGTTAGCGTCATATTTGGCACAAATCAATATGGTTCTGGTTGTGGACAATCAGTCATCTCAGCTCTAGTACATCTCTGCAGAAGTCACTAATGGTAGTGTCTGAGATGCTTCTACAACTACCTTCCCTCTATCACAAGGTCAGAAGTGGGGACGCTCCGAAATTATTGTAGCGCAGTTCGATAGATAGGTCAAGAAGACATACGGCATGCTTTCCTTCATCAGATGTAGTCTCGAGTACAAGAGCTGGTAGTTCATGTTACAATTGTGTAGGACTTTACGTGGAGAGTGACAGTTACTTGGAATACACTGCCAGTGGAGGTGGTCGAGGCAAGCACAACAACGTAATTTCAGATAGGTCTAGATAGACACATAAATGGATAAGGAACAGAGAGATACAGATAAGTGGAAAACGGGCGTCAGGTTTAGTTGGAGGATTTGGATCAGTGCAGGCTTGAAAGTTGAAGGGCCTGTTCCTGTGCTGTAATTTTCTTTTTGTTGTTGTTTAAAGGGTTTATGTCATTATGGACCGTGCTTAATTGGAACTGCATTTCCTCTATCTTCATCATGCATAATTAAATAAGTACTTCCCAGCTATTTCCATGTATATTTCCAGGAGTTAGCAATAATTCTTTCAGGTCATTTCGATTTTCTCGATCAGTTAACTCAATTGTTTGCCACATTTTTTCACAACTACATCATCATCCAGTTTAATTTCAGGAATATCGATTTCGAATCCTCTATTTGACTCTTCACTCCGTGTTGCAATGAGTAAAACTATCTCCTTTTGTTTTCATTCACTTTCAGAAAACGTTTTGATAATAGCGAGTTTTGAGAAGATTTATATTTCAGTTTGAGATTCTGAATGTAGGTTTGCTTGCTGAGCTGAAAGATTCATTTTTAGTCTTTTTGTTGCCATACTAGGTTACATCTTCACTGCACCTCTGGATGAAGCACTGGTGGCATGGCCTGCTTTGTATTTATGTGTTTAGGTTTCCTTGGGTGGTGATGCTATTTCCTGTGGCGAACATGATTTCCTGTGATGATGTCATTTCCTGTTTATTTTCTCAGGGCATGAGGAAGGTCGCAACTTTGACTGGGACAAAACATCCATTCTAGAACAAGCCAAACGGAGACATGCACGATAATTCCTAGAAGCATGGCATTCCAAACGGAACTCTACCAACAAACACAGTGACTTGGACACTATTCACCAAGATCTGAGAAAAAGACTGAGAAATGACATCACCACATGAAATGACATCACTACAGGAAATGATGTCGCCAACTCAAGGAAACCTGAAATCATAAATCGAAAGTGGGTCACTCACACAACTGCATCACCGGAAGCTCACTGATGATGTCACCTGGTATGGTGACGAAATGTCTGAAAACAAACCTACCAGCTCAGCAAGCAAAGTTACATTCAGAACTCACCCAGAGCTTCAAATCTTCACAAAACTCGCTAAGCTGCTCGGAGTGTGGCAAAGGATGTACTCAGTCAAACAACTTCACAAGGAACTGCACTGAAATGCCTTTCGCTATTCATCATGTAAGGAACTGAATATGGTCATTGTGGCCTGTTTTTATTTACATTAAAAAACTAAGTCCAGTTTTTGGAGGATAGTGCTCGCCATAAAATACCAATCAATGAATTGTTAAGTACATTTTTAATTCTTTCTTTAGAACCGCAAGCACCAATTAGTTGCTCATGAAAGGCTCTCACTTTCCTGTCTCCTCCACACCCCAAATAGTGACCATCAAAAAAGCTGCCTTTGTGTTGTTTTCCGTTCTGCGAGCCCAATCGGTCTGAACTCCCTTCACTTTCCTTCTTACCTGTATCCCAACTTACATCTCGCCCATTTCTAATCCTCATAACATATCAACATAACCTCTCAGTACTTGCCTTGTCCGTGCGAACAAACCTCTGCCTGTTGATCTTTCGCCTGCTGACCGACACCTCCCTCTTGGCTGATAGCCTCAACTGTTCCCCCGGTTGAGTGGCTGTCTCTCTCAGTATTAAACATACTGAGGTTATCATGGACCAGGTTAGTAATCTAACTGCCAAAACTAATACTGTGCGGGGAAAAACAATGGTGGGATTCAAATTCCGTTCTCAAATCTGGAATTCCAGGGTGAATCAGTGCAATGGTGATATTGCACTAATTGCTTCAAAATGACAGATTCTCTGCCTATTATTTTCTGCGTTTTTCTCACATTTTGATTACACGAGTTACTTTCACGATTTGTGTTTCCAAAGGAAGCACAGTTAAGATTTTGGGCAAGATCTGTAAAAATGGAACTTGAAGAAGTAATGTTTACACAGTGTATGGAAATGAGCTGATGGGACAAACATTTCTTTTGTTTGCAGTTTGTTGTGTGAAAATCCTCCCTTTCTCAGACCCTGTCATGTCACATTCACACGTTCATTCCTGTCAATCCAAGTTACAAACCACCAACATGCTCTCCTCCTGCATCCTGGACCAGGATGGTTGTACACCCAAACAAAAAAAGAACAAATAACTGGGCGCTGGAAATCGGAAACGAAAATCCTAATTCGTAAAAATATACTGTTTTCTCTTCAGATGTTGACACAGCTGCTGAGTCAATATATCGGATCAAATGTCTTCAGAACTGACTGTAGCTCGGAAAAAAACTGGTATGTCTGCTGAAGATGGGGTGGGGAGATGGGGAGGAGTGAATGATGTGTGGAGAAGGTGCCCAACAGAGAGAGAGAGAGCGAGAGCGAGAGAGAGAGA
The DNA here is from genome assembly GCF_047496795.1 of Chiloscyllium punctatum. Lineage (NCBI taxonomy): Eukaryota > Metazoa > Chordata > Chondrichthyes > Orectolobiformes > Hemiscylliidae > Chiloscyllium > Chiloscyllium punctatum. Next base: position 108,481,690 of record NC_092742.1, on the reverse strand, counting down.
GAAAACATCAGTTGAATAAAGAAATCAATGGGTAAATGTCAACCTGGGAGAATCAACAGCTGCTTGATAGAGACAGTTAGTAACTGACAATCGTTGGTTCTGGTAGCAGTCCATATGGTGACAACGCCCACTGCCTGTGGCACAGAGTAAGGATATTGGAGAAGGTGCTGAGGTCATAAAATTACTGAACTCAATAACAAGTCCTGAAGGCTGCAGTGACCCTTTTTTGTGTTTAATATGGAGCAGTCTATATTCCCTCACATATTTTAAGAAGGTCGCCAAGACCTTCTTTCATGGCACTTTTTCTTCTTTCATGGCACATTTGACCTGTGTGTTCCAGGTGTGGTAGAACTGGCCAAATCACTCGGCTTTCAGCTAAACAGAATTTACTTGAATTGCTGAAACACTAGCAACAATAAAGTGGAATTTAGAATGAATTAACTATCAGATACTTAACAAAATAAATGATACCGTAACGTAACTAATTAACACTTCCAATGTATTAACAGCACATAAACATATCTCTGAGCGAAAACGTAAATACAAATACAGATTCTTAGAGGCACGAGGGAACACCATCCAGACAAATTTCAGAGTAAATCAGTTCGGAATCACTTAATGATGCTTGCAACTTTCTGATGCGCAAAACATCTTCAGACTGCCACAGCTAAAACAAAACTAATAAAACCTGAACTGGAGAACTGGCCTAACCTGTTCGATTGTTACATTTGATTTTTAAAAATTATCTAAAGTCTTTCCCGACTTTTCGGCACCTCTGCCTTTACAACCTCTCTTCAAAAACCTAGGAGAAAATATATTTTTTATAGTGACAACGTCTTCGCCACCACACCCACTCAACATAAAACATGAACCAGCATTATTTATTCATTCTATACATTTTGTGGGAAGCGAGTGTCACTAGTTGGTCAAAATTTCTTTCCTGTACCTACATGCCCGTGACAATTCGGTGATTTGCTGCCTTCTTGAACTGCCTTCTTGACTCTCAATGCCATTAGAGAGGGAGTTCCAGGATTTTGTCACAGGAACAGTGAAGGAGCAGCGATATATTTCAGCCGTGACAATGAGAGATTTGAAGGGGAAATTGAAGGTGATGGTGTTTCCATTTTTCTGCTGCCCTTGTCCTTCACGATTAAAGTAGTCCTGGGTTTTGAAATGGTTGTCTGAGGATCTTTGGTGAATTCCTGCAGGCCATAAAAAGTAGCAGCTGTGTGTATTGACTGTGTCAGGTGGAGGAAGTGGATGCTTGTTAATGTAATGCCAATCAACCGCGCTGTGTTGCCCTGAATGATTTGATGGGGTTGCTCTCATCCAAGAAAGTGGGAAGTATTCCATCACACTCCTGACTTGTGTCTTGTAAAGGAACATGTTTTGAGCAGTCAGGTGTTGAGTTACTAGCCATATATTCCCAGTTTCTGACCTCTTCTTGTAGCAATTTTATTCATGTGCTAAGTCCAGTTCAGTTTCTGGTCGTTGATAACTCCTAGGATGTTCATAGTCGGGAATTCAGCATTGGTAACTGTATTGAGTGCCATGGGCAGTGGTTAGGTTGTCTTTTATTCGTGATGGTAAAGCTTGGCATTTGAGTGGCGACAATATGACTTGACACTTGTTAGGCCAAGCCTAGAGATTCTACAGATCTTGTTGGATTCAGGCAGGGGATGCTTCATTATCTGAGGAATCTCGAATGGTGCTGAACATTATGCAGTCATCGGTGAATATCCCCACTTCTAGCCTTATCATAGAGGGAAGGTTATTGATGAAGCAGCTGAAAACGTGTGGGCCCAGGACACTATAATGATGAACTCCTGCAGAGGTGTCCTAAAGCTGTGGTGACTCACATCAACTAACCACGACCATCTTCCTACATGTCAGGTGTAACTCCAACCAACAGATGCCGCTTGATTCCAGTTTTGCTAGGGCTCCTTGAAGCCACACTCAGTCATATGCAGCATTGATATCACGGGATGTCACTTTCACCTCACTTTGGGAATTCAGCACTTTTGTCAATGTTTGAACCAACGCTATAATGAGGTCAGGAGCTGAGTGGCCATGACAAGAACCAAACTGGGCGTCAGTGAGTAGGTTAATACTGAGAAAGTGCAGCTTGACAGCATTGTTGATGACACCTCCCATCACTTTGCTGATGATCGAGAGTAGATCAATGTGATGGTAATGGACCGGATTTAATTTGTCCTTTTTTTTATTTACAGGACATCCTTGAGCAATTTTCCACATTGTCAGATAGGTACCAGTGTAGTAACTATACTGCAACGTTATAAATCTACAAAGGTGGTTTCATTTTAGAATCTTTAGTCTTACTCTTATCATTGTGCTACAATACATATATGTTACATCTACTCTAACCATGCAATTATTCACTATTGCATTCTACTTCAGTCCATTTACTCCTGCCATCAAATGCGTCTATCTATCATCATCCAAGCCATGACAACAAATCGGAAATTACATTTTCCCGTCCTGACACAAGCACAAATTTCAAATTGAATGGCTGCAGTAATAAGCTCCATGTAAACATTGTGGAAGTTTTCTTTCCTAAAATTTTAATGGATTATGATCCATATCGACACTTGTCCCACTGCTGTTAATATAAATGTTGAAATGTTGTAACACCAAAACCAAACTCAAGGTCTCCTTCTCAATCATGGTTTTTGTTGGTGAATATTCAATTTTCTGAAGAAATCCTTAATGCGTCGTTCTATCTTCTCATCGTTCTCTTGTAGGAATACAGCACCGACACCGAGATCACTCGCATTTTAGCCATTTCCATTAGTTTTATGTAATTAGGCACAGTTAACACGGGGACAATGATTAACACAGCTTTCAGGCTGTCAAATGCCTTTTGGCAATGCGCTGTCCACTGACATTTCATGCACTTCTTCAATAAGTCAGTCAGTGGAGCAACCATACCACTACAATTTGGCGCAAACTTTGAATACACCCGTTTAATCCCAGAAGTTGTAGTGCTGCTGTCTTCCGGCGATAGTATGGGCAGGGCCATCTGCACATCTCTGATAACTTGGACCAGGAACATAACTTGAGATTTTACGAATTCACACTCAGCCAGGTTTATCACCATGCATGCCTCCCAAAGTCGATCGAATAATTCTGATAAATGCTGCAAATGTTGCTTCCACATGTGACTAAAAATCGCAAGGTCATCAATGTATACCACACGACTGGGCAATCCAGAAATTACTTTATTGGTTAGGTTTGAAGTATGGTTGACTCATTTTTCATACAAGTGGCGCGATTTTAAATTATGTCATCCATTCAGTGATCCAAAAACTGAAATTGTCTTCACTCTTTCGGATACAGGTATCGCTAAGTAAGTCCAACTTAGAAATAGAAGATGGTTGTCCCACCTTTTCAACACAGTCTTCCAAGCATGGAATCAGACTTGAACCATACTTTGTAACTGCATTGCCTTTACGATAGTCTACACACAATCATGGGTAGCATCATTACTATGGGTGAGCTCCAATTGAGACAACTCAGTCTGATTATGCTGTTTCAGAATGTGTTCAATCTCTCTTTGAACCTGTGTCAACTTTGGTAGTTTATATCTATAAGGGTTTCGCCTAATTGAAACAGAATTTCCTATATCAAAATAATGCATCACTAAATTAGTACTTGCTCATTCATTCCCATATTATATTCCCATGGAATAATAATAAATATTTCAGGTCATTTCGACTTCTCTCTGGAAGTTAACTCAACAATTTATCCCAATTTATGAGAACTCCATCATTGTGCAATTTAAATCGAGGAATGTATAATTCAGAATGCTCTGAACCCAGTGCTTCACTCTGTGTTGTTACCAATAGGACATTCTCGTTTTGTTTTCCTTTACTATCAAAATACCGTTTGCACATGCTCACATGACACGGCGGCCCAGTGGCTTCGCACTGCTGCCTCACAAGTGCTAGAGACCACGTTCGATTCTAGCCTCTGCCAACAGTCTGCGTGGAGTTTGCACATTCCCGTGTCTGTGTGTGTTTCCTCCCACAGTCCAAACATGCGCAGGTTAGGTGAATTGGCCATGCTAAGTTGCCCATAGTGCTAGGTGAAGGTGCAAATTTTGGGGGATGGGTTGATCTTCGGAGGGGCGGTGTGGACTGGTTGGGCTGAAGTTTCCACACTGTAAGTAATCTAATCTTGAGATTTCATTCTTCCTGGAGTCCTTACCCAATAGTTCAACTCACTTAATATTCTTCCAATTTGATAAGTTCCGCTAAATTTTGTGTTTAAAGTTCCAACTCACGGGAAGTAATGCTAATCATTTATCTCTGTACTCAAAATTGTGATTGTTTGATCTCTTATCTGCTTTCTGTTCCATCAAAACTGTGCTACTTTTAAATGCTGGCCACATGACTCCCCGACTCAATTTCATCATTCACTAAAATTTGATACTTAGTCCAAATTTGTGGCAACTGAACGCTGACTCTCCAATTTTACCTTAATTAATTTCAGTGGTGCCCAAAAACGCATTCACATGGACTGAAATTGGGCGGTTCTTTTGGTACATCCCTGAAGACAAATAGCACAAATGGAATTCGTTTATCCAAACTTCTGGATAGTTTTTATTATTAGCCCTCAACATGGTATTAATCTTTGAGGCCTTTCTAACATTCCCGATGATCCTTGTTAGTAAGAAGTGGATTTAAATTGTTTTATTCCTAAGCTGTGCATAACTTCCCTGAATAATTTTGATGTGGAATTTGACCCTTGATCTAATTGTATCAAGAGTAACTCTTCTACAATCCTGGTAGCAGTGATATTGGACAATAGGAATGGCCTCTGGAAATCGAAGGAACACGTCTATTGTTGTTACGAATACTAATTCCCATGTTTTGTTTCAGGTAGGGGTCCGACGCTATGAATTAAGACCCTTGTAAAAGGTTCCTCAAATGCAGGAATGGGTATCAATGGTTTTGGTTTTATTACTGCTTGCAGTTTTCCAATTACATGATTGCTGTGACAATCCAGGCTGGACAACTGAAAGAACCTGAGAGGCATGTGCACATGCATGGGGTTTTGTGGTTCTGCAAGATGCGGCTGGAGGAGTGAAAAGGCATTTTGTTTCATATTACGTTGTTGCATGGAGACATGTAGGGCTTGTTGGATTTTCCTGAGATGTGGGCGAGGGTATCCCAGTTGGAGTGTTCAGATTGGGAGGTGCCATGACAAAATCTCGAATACACTTCCTCTCAAATGGAGAGTCCATAAATCATCCAATACATGTGTTTTAGGCATGTCTACAGAATGAAAGCATGTGACCTGTGAATTTACTTTCTGCCGTGAATTCCTCCAGCCAGGCAACTAATGATAGAACAAAGCGTTCACCTCAAGATTGACATGAAGGCCCTGAACATCGTCTATACACTGGAAAGATTCCCTACCGGCTGAGACAAATGGAATATTTCCTTTGTTTCGACATGAATTATCAGGATGAACAGACATCACCTCAGACACCAAAACTAAAGTGAATAACTCCTAATGACATTCTGTAGCTGTCATCCAACACTTCGTGATAGAAACTGCCTCTTTGTCATGCAGTAAAGTCACATTGCATCTGAAATGCATTTGTGCACCTGCCATCGAGTAGAGCATGCCGGCGACCTCGAACAATGAAAGTGATTGCATAGGAAATATGATATGCTTCCCATAGCCACAGACACTGAAATGTCCATGCAGTTTAACATAGCGAGACATAACACACACGCACACACACTACCTAGCCAGGTAATGAAACGTCTGGATATCAAACTTACAGCTCACGGAGCAAACCTACACCCTAAACCTCAACTTGAGCTATAAACCTTCACAAATCTTGGTCCATGGCTGCCCAATCCTTTCCTATCCACGTTGTTATCCAAATGTCCTTTTAAATGTTGATCATGCACCTGCCTCAACGCTTCCACTGCAGTTCATTCCAAATGCATACCACCATCTGAGTAAAAGAGGTTGCCCGTCAGGTTCTCTTTTAGTCTTTCTCCTCTAAACTTAAACAGATGCCCTCTAGTCCCCAGTTCCACAAACCTGCGAAAAAGGCAGTGTATTCACCCTATCAATGCCTCTCATGATCTTATACAATTCTATAAGATCCCTACGCTGTGAAGAAAAATGTCCAAACTTGTCCAATCTCTCCCAGATCATTGAGTCCTGTAAACATTCCTGTAAGTTTCTTTTGCACTGTTTCCAATAAAATAACATCCTTCCTAGAGCAAGGTGATCAAAACTGGAAAGAATACTCAAAGTACTGTCTCACCAATCTCCTGTACAACTGTCTTCTTTAGTGAAGGCAGAGCTAAAGCATGTATTCAGTCGCTCAGCCATTTCTTTGTCCCCTAATATACATTCCCCATTTCCATCTGTAGGGCATCTGCCTTAGTCTTCACCAAGCTCTTTCGTATCACATACTGTAGAAACTTTTAGTGTCAGTCTTTATGTTCCCCGTAAGGTTATTTCAAACTTTATTTTCTCCTTCTTAATCAATCCCTTACTGTTTCTTTGTTGAATTCTAAACTGCTCTCAATCCTCAGAACTACTTTTTTCTTGGCCAATCTGAATGCTTCATCCATGAATCGGATACTATCTCTAATTTCCTTTTTAAGCCATGGATTGGCCCTTTAACCTGTTTTGTTTTTGTGCCAGACAGAAGAAACATTTGTTGCAGCTCCCCCATGCCCTTCCTTGAATTTTTGCCATTGCCTATCCACTGTCATCCCTTTAAGTAACTTCCCAGGATCTATCAATGTCAACCCAAGCCTCATAATTTCAGTTTCCCTTATTAAGATTCAGCACCATAGTCTCCGAATCAGTGAGCTTACTCTCTATCTTGATTAGAAAATTTTATCATGTTACGATTGCTCATCCCCAAGTTATCTCTAACAGCTGGATTGGTAACGATTCCCTTCTCATTCCACAGGGCCCACTAAAAGATGTCCTGTTCTCTAGTTGGTTCCTCGACATACTTGCCAAGAAAACCATCCCGTGTATACTCCAGGCATTCCTCCTCTATGGTATTATGGCTAATTTGATTTGCCCAATCTTTGTGCAGATTAAAATCACGAATGTTCAGCAATATTGCCTTATCCCGTTCATCTCTAATTTCCTATTTAATGCAATTCCCAACATCACCACTGCAGTTTGGGGTTCTGTATATTACACCCACTAATGTTTTTACCCCTTGGTATTTCTCTACTCTACCCATTCAGACTCCACTCCATCACAAAAAATACATGAGCAGAAATTAAGACATTTTGCTCAAATTTAGAGTTGATTTGTTGCTAAGTAGCCTTGTCCCCTTTGAATGAGTTGCTTCATAAATTCTGGGAGGGCCAACGGAACGTGATGAGCTAGAACAAGAGCAGAATTGCTTCTCAATACAGTTGTAGATGAACATCAGTTATTGACACTTCCACAGTAAATGTAATGGGAGTGCTTCTCCAGCAGATGGAAGTGAGGTCTGATAGTAGATCGTTCAACCAATGCCTTTACTCAAAAAAAAAGTAAATGCACAAAATGATTGACAGGCCACTTAGTTGAAGATCATTTATTAAATGGAGAAGTATATAATAAAAGATGTAACAACAGAATATTGAAAAGTACATGACATGATCAAGAGGCTGGAAGAAAGGGAAATTTTGCCTTATAAATACACTAGAATTCTGTGAGAATATGGAGTAAGCAGTGATTAATATACTTAGATGTCCGAAGGCATTTGATAAGGTAATGTTGGGGATGAAATGAATTATGCAGTGGGTGACTCACTTGCAGTGGCCCAATTTAGATTAATAACCGTGCCACAGCAACCTTGACATTATTGACTGTGTTCATGAGCTCACGGGGAGAGACAAGTCGACCGAATAGTCACAAGTCACTCTGATGAGATACAGAGTGTTGCGTGATTAGATATGTTGCAATCGTTTTAACAATTAGCAAACTTTGAATTGCAGGTTAATGGGCAAATTAGGCACATTGCCCAGTCATTAGCCTCAGTCACGTCGTATCTGGACAGTGTTGGTTGGTAGCTGATCAACAGGTTTTAGTTTACAATAGGTTCTTGTAAAAGAAGAGCCTTCCCATGCTGGAAACAAATTAATTTATTAGGTATTAGTACAGCTGCACGGCCAACAACCTCATTGAGCCTGGGAAAGTACGAGCAAGAAACTTTGAAGATTAATGCGACGTGGACGAAATAAATGAGAATAGACATAAAAAAATGAAGTTATGCATTTTGGCAGGAAAAATAGAGTGGCTGAATATTATTTAAAAAGAGATTCATTTCAGAAATCTACACAGCAAATTTGGGAGTCCTCATCATGGAATCAATAAAGAAAATTTTTAATTTCAGATGTCAATGAGGAAGGCAAACGTAATAGCGGTGTTTATTTTAAAAAGAAAACTAATGGGATTTTGAAAGGAGGAATAGAAGAATAGTGAACATGAATGCGTGGCTGAGGAGCTTCTGCAGGCCAGAATTCACATTTTTCGATCATTGGTATCCCATCAGGGATAGAATTGATCTGTATAATTAGAAGTGGACTAATATTACTCTGGGAAATTTGCTGCAGGTACTCTGCAGGTTTTAAACTAGTAACGGGGTGATGGGATCTGACGTGACGGTGAGAAAAGAAAAATGTTTGAGGTTGGTACAGTCGATAAGGTGAAAAATTCTAAGAGTCAAGGCAGACGGCAGCTTGGCAGGAACGAGGTAATACGGCAGAATTGCAATTAGTTCAACACAAGAGGCCTCACAGGTGAGAGAAATGAATATAGGGCATGAATGGAAACGTGCGATTGGGATATCAATACTATTGCAGAAATGTTACTCAGGGCTGAATGTTACTGAACAGAATTTGCAGCATAACGTTACGGGTGCAGTTGGAATGGAAAGCATTGACGGGGGGACAACAGTCGAGATGGAGTACCGTTTTTAGTTCGGAAGGACATTACGGCTTGATTTGGGGAAGATATTCTTGTTACGATGCTCAGTTAGATTATATGGATTAAAATTAAAAATAAGAATGGGGTGATCACCTTGCAGGGATTGTGAAACAGGCCTCCTGATAGTCATTGGGAAATTCACAAGCGATAATGTAAGGAGATATCAGCTACCTGTAAGGAGAATTGAATGATTTTAGGGATTTTTATCTTTCCAAACATAGTTTGGGACAGTCAGAGTATGAAGAGCTTGAATGACAAAGTGTCTTCAGGAAAACTTGCTCATTCAATATGTGGATGCCCCTAATAGAGAGTGAATAATGCTTGATCTTCCATTGGGAACCATGGCTAGACAATTTACTAAGATGTCCATGCGGGCACACACATCGTGGAAAGAGATCATAATTCTATCAGTTTAAAATAGTGACGAGAAAGGATAGAACTGATCAAAAAAATGAGTGTTTTAAACTGGAGTGAGGCCAGTTTTGATGGTATTAGACGGGCACTTAGAAAACTTGGCTGAGGGAGGATATTTGCAGGTAATGGGAGAGTCGGGAAGTGGGAGGTCTTTAAGAATGAGATAAGTTTAGTTCAGAGATTATATGTCCTTGTTTATGTGAAGGGTAAGACTGTTGGCACACGTTAGTCGAAAAATCAGGGAAAATGCAAAGAAAGAGAGATGAAGAGTTAGGAGGGGACACGAGAAGTTGTCGGTGGACAGGTTCAAAGAAAACCCTAAGGCTTTCTATACATATATCAGGAATAAAAAGAATGACTAGAGTAAGATAAGGGCTAAACAGGGATAGTAATGGGATGCTGTGCGTGCAATCAGTGGAGACAGGGAAGCACTATTTGAATATGTTTCGTCACTATTCACAATTGAAAAGAAAATGTGGTCGATGAGAATATTGAGATAAAGGGTACGAGACTACATGGGATTGAGGTTCACGAGGACAAGGTGTTAGCACTTCTGAAAAGTGGAAAGATAGGTAAGTCCCCTGGGCTGGATGGTATTCATCCTGGGATTCTCTGGAAAGCCAGGCAGGAGATTGCCGAGAATTTGACTTTGAACTTTCTGTCGTCATTGTATACAGGAATAGTGCCAGAAGACTGGAAGATAGCAAATGTTGTTCCCTTGTTCAAAACGAGGGGTAGAGACAAGCCAGGAAACTATAGATATGTGAGCTTTACGTCAGTTGTGGGCAAAGTGTTGGAAAGGGTTATAAGAGGTAGGAATTATAGTCATATAGGAAGGAGTAAGTTGATTCGGGATAGTCAACACGATTTTATAAAGGGTAGATCGTGCCTCACAAACCCTATTGAGGTATTTGAGAAGGTGACCAAACAAGTGAATGAGGGAAAAAGCAGTTGATGTGGTGTATATGGATTTCAGTAATGCGTTTGGTAAAGTTCACCACAGTAGCTTAAAACATGGTGGCATGAGATTGAGGGTGATTTTGCGGATTGGGTCAGAAATCGGCGAGCAGAAAGAAGACACAGATTGGTGGTTGATGGGAAATATTCATCCTGGAATTCAGTTACTAGTGGGGTACTGAAGGATCTGTTTTAGATCTTCTGTTGTTTGTCATTTTTATAAATGACTTGGATGAGGGAATAGGTTAGTAAATTTACGAATGACACTAAAGTCGATAGAGTTGTGGACAAAGACAAAGGCTGTTATAGGTTACAGAGGGACACAGTTAAGTTGCACAGATGGACTGAGAAGTGGCAAATGGAGTTTATGCGGAAAGGTGTGAGGTGAATAATTTTGAAAGGAGTTATAGGAATGCAGAGTACTGGGCTATTAGTAAGATTCTTGGTAGTGTAGATGAGCAGAAAGATCTCAGTCTCAAGGTTTATGGATCCTCTACAACTGCCAAGCGGCTTGATAGATTTTCTTTAGGAAGGCAGACGGTGTGTTTGTTTCTGTTGGTAGAAGGATTGTGTTTCGTGACCATGAGGTTATGCTGCATCTGTACAAAACTATGGTGTGGCCACACTTGTAGTATTGTGTACAGTTCTGATCACCGCATTTTAAGATGGATGTGTAAGCATTGGCAAGTGTTCAGAGGAGATTTACTAGGAGATTACCTGGTACAGATTGAAGATCTTACGAGGAAAGGCTGAAGGCCTTGAGGCTGTTTTCGTTAGAAGGAAGAAGGTCGAGGGTGACTTAATTGAGACATATAAGATAATCTGAGGGATGATAGGGTGAACAGTGAGAGCCTTTTTCCTTGGATGGCGATGGCTAGCACGAAACGATATAGCTTTAAATTGAGAAGTGATAGATATCGGACAGATGTCAGAGATAGGTTCTTTACTCAGAGAGTGGTAGGGGCTTGGAACACACTGCCTGCACGAATAGTAGACTTATGAACTTTAATTGCATTTAAATGGTCATTGGATAGACTTTTGGATGAGGTTTGAATGGTGTAGGTTAGGTAGACTTCTAATTGCATTCACAGGTTGATGCAACATCAAGGTCTGAAGGACCTGTATAGTTCGGTAATGTTCTATGTGTAGGGAATGTTGGCGGGGAGAGACATTGAGACTCTGGCGAAGGAAAAGAAGAAGGCATATATCAGATATGGACTGTTGGGATCGAATAAATCACGAGAAGGGTAGAAGGGCAGCAGGAGTATATTTAAGAAGGAAATCGTGAAGGTAAGAAAAGGAACATGAACTTGCTTTGGCAAAAAGAGTTAAGTAGAATCCAAGAAATTCCATCAGTATGTTAAGGGTAAAAGATTAATTAGGGAGAGATTGCAGCTACTTAAAGCAGATTCACCAGAGATGAGTGAGATACTGAACGAAGATTATGCATTAATATTTACAGTAGAAAGGCACACAGTACTTAAGGAACTTTAGAAATAGTGATGTCTTAAAAAGAGTTAATCATACAGAAGAGGAGGTGCTGGAGGTCGTAAAGTGGGAAAACAGAGATAAATCTCTGAGACCCGATCAGGTGATTTCCAGATCTCTGTGAGAAGTTAGGAAAGAGTTTCATCTTGCTGAAATATTTGTATCATTGAATGTCATGGATGATGTGCGAGACGACTGCTGATTGTCGAATGTGGTGGCAGTATTTAAGAAGGCTGTAAGTAAAAACCAGGGAGTACGAGACTGGTGAACCTATTTCTGCACTGATGCTGCAAGACCTGCCAACTTTTCCAACAGTTTTTGCTTTTGTTTCTCATGCACAGAATCCGGAGTTCTTTGTGTTTTTATTTAATAGTCGTGGAGTGTTTTTTTTATTGAAGTGTGTTATAACATAACAATGTAAGAATGTAAGAAATACAAGAAGGAGTAGGCCATGTAGGCCTACGAGCCCGCTCCACCATTCAATAAGATCATGGATGATCGTTCCAGGGACTAAGCTCCACGTACCCACAGGCACACGATAATGCTTCATAATTTTACTGTTCAAAAAGTCTATCTATTATTGACTTAAAAGAATTCAACAAGGAAGCCTCAACTGCTGCGATGGCAGGAAATTCCACAGGTTCACAACCCTTTAGGTGAAGACGTTCTTCCTCAACACAGTCCTCAATCTGCTCCCTCTTATTTTGAGGCTACGTCCCAGTTCTAATTTAAATCCATCAGTAGAATCAGCCATCCAGCTTTTGACTTTTCTATCATCTTTATAATTTTAAATGTTTCTAGTACATCTCTCCCTCCCAATTCTTCCAAATTCCATTTGAGAGTCCCAGTCTACTCAATCCCTTGTCATAAGCCAAACTACTCATTTCCAAAATCCACCTAGTGAACCAGGGCAGGACTCGTGCAAGTAATGAGAAGATTTGTAGCTCAGGTTGAGGTTTTGGATGTAGGTTTGCTCGCTGAGCTGAAAGGCACATTTCCGGATGTTTTGTTAACTTAGAATGGTAACATCTTCAGTGGACCTCATGCGAAGTAATGCTGAAAATTCCTCCTTTCATGCAAATATTGGCTGTCCATGGCAAGTGTTGCTGAGCAAAGACACCAAAGGATGCAAATATGTCGTTCATTGAAAGTGGAGCTGCAGGTAGACAAGGCATTGAAGAAGGCAAATGGCATGCTTACCTTCAGTGATCAGAACATGAAGTAAAGGAGCTGGGATGTCATGTTTTGGACGGGCAGAACATTTATGAGGCTGCTTTTAGTCTACTGTGTACAATTGTGGCCCATCTTTTATATGAAAACTTATGTTAAATTTGAGAGGGTGTAAAAAATGTTTCCAAGAATTTTGCCAGAAATGCAGCATCTAAGCTACAGGGTGAGGCTGAATCGGCTGGGGCTCTTTTCCCTGCAGTGAAGGAGGCTGAAGGATGGCCTGAACAAGATTTATAAATGCATGAGGGGCATTGATACGGTGAACAGCCAAGGTCATTTTCCGAGAATTGGGGAGTTGCAAAACAGAGGCCATAACATTAAGATGAGAGGGGAAATGCTTGAAAAAAGCCCGAGGGTAACTTTTTTCACACAGAGGGTGGTGAATGTATAGAATAACTTCGAGGGGAAGTGGATGAGGAGGGTAAAATTACAACATTTAAAAGGCACCTGGATGGGATTAAGAACAGGAAACATTTGGGGGAATGTGGGCCAAATGTTTGGCTAATCATACACGGTGAGATTGGGATACCTGGTCAGCACAAATGAGTTGGACTGAAGGATCTGTTTACGTGCTGTACAGCTCTATGACTAAAAGTTCTGTTAAAACTAAACAAAAAATTCTCTCGTCATACCACAGCTGGAATATTGTGAACTGATCTGCGACTCATACCAAAATAAGTGATACCCTGGAGTGCGGGACAGTCCACGTGAGGTTCAGTAAACTGATCCTGAGGATGAAGGGACTGTATTGAGAGTAGAGATTGAATAATTTGGGCCTGTACTAATTGGAATATGGAAAGGTCAGAGGTGACGTTCTGAAAGATCTACAATTTTCAGGAAACATGATTGGTGAAATGCAGAAATGTTGGTAGAATGTTGGATTGGGGGTACAGACTCTGAATTAGTTGTCACAAATTAAAGTCAGAAGAGAACCTCTTCTCCCTGAATGTAGTAGATCACTGGAATTCTTTAGCACAGAACACTGCCGAGGTTGAGTCATTAAGTATTTTCAAGGGTGAAATGGACAGATTTTGAATCGGTAATGAAATCAATGTTTTCATGAAAAAAGGCTGAAATGTTGAGGTGAGGATTATCAGTTCAACAATGATGTCATTGAATGGATGACCCAACTCGATTGGCGGAACAACCTGCTTCTGGTTCCACTTCTTAGAGCCTTACAATTTACCTTTCCTCTAAATTAGTCTTGTCAGAATTACTATACGCCTTATTTTAAAATTCCTCAGTTTCGTGTTTTACAAGAACTGCCCAGCTACTTCAATTCCGCGTCCTCATTGGAAAAGACTCGACTTGATAACATCATCGACAGATTTTATTTATCTCTCTTTGGTGGCATTGCATTCTTTGTCTAAAGCAGTGATTTCATTTATAACACTTCTGTTCTGCTGAATATTTGTCAACCATAGTCAGACAATTAAAGAGAAGATTAAAGACAAATAAAACTACATTTAGACAACCCCATCAAAGACCCTGTAGGCATGTGGAGCTTGGAATACACACCTGTCGCAAATATCACCTTGTAAAGTTCGCTCAGAGCTCATTCATAAACACTGCAAAGTATGTTAAAAGATGTTTTGTGCATGTGTCAGAGTGTCTGTGTCAGTAGATGTTAATCAACCAGTGTACCAAAATTTCGACAGAAGTTTTGTTCCATTTTGTTTTGGTCTCAAGCATTCTGAAATCTGAAGGCAATGGTAGGAGTTCAAATCCCTTTATAATGTTACATCAGATGTTTCCATGAGTGTACAGCTCACGTATGTGTTGGATAGACCTCCCTGTACATTGTGCTATGTAACGCAATCATGTCAAATACAGTTTGGTTTAGATGCAAAGTAGACCTTCGTCCAAGATTCCCTAAAAACAATACTCCCAGAAGTTGTACAACACAGTTTCAATCCAGAGTAAGCCGCCCTCCTAACTTTAATATGAAACATTCCCTGAGATGTATAGTAAAGGTTAATTATAGACTAAGTATGCATTACACTGAGCCATCAAATATTCCTCAGCCAAGAATAGTACTGGTGAGATACAATGGAAAGCCGTTTCAACACTAACACAGTAAAGCCTTACAGCCTTCCTACATTACAAGTTAGAGGCTGAGCAAAGACACTTCGTTGTGTTACCATCAAGCACTTCCAGAGCACAGAATACACTGACAGGTTTTCGAGAAAATCTTCCTCTACTGACTCAAATCTCTAGAAAGAAATGGACGGATTAGGCTGAGAGGATATGTTGGTGAATCATTGACTTTATTATTGAGGAAAACATTGATTGTGGAGAGGCAAAATATGGCATCAGATACAACAAAAAAGGAGGAAAAACAGGAGGCGAAGAGACAAAGAGAATAGGAAACATTGGCCATGCCAATGTATCACGAAATTATAGGGGTTTTTGAGGATAGCAAATGTGGTTCCCTTGTTCAAGAAGGGGAGTAGGGATAAACCTAGTAACTACAGGCCGGTGAGCCTCACTTCTGTTGTGGGCAAAATCTTAGAGAGAAATGTACGGGATCGGATTTATCTACATCTGGATAGGAATAATGTGATCAAGGATAGTCAGCATGGTTTTGTGAAGGGCAGATCGAGCATCACAAACCTTATTGAATTTTTTGAGAAGGTGACTAAGGAGGTGGACGAGGGGAAAGCGGTAGATGTGGTGTATATGGATTTTAGTAAGGTTTTTGACAAGGTTCCCCATGGTAGGCTACTGCAAAAAATACGGAGGTATGGCATTGAGGGTGCGTTGGAGGTTTGGATTAGGATTTGGCTGGCTGGAAGAAGACAGAGGGTAGAAGTTGATGGTAAAGGTTCATCTTGGAGTGCAGTTACTAGCGGTTTTCCACAAGGATCTGTTTTGGAACCATTGCTGTTTGTCATTTTTATAAATGACCTGGAGGAGAGGCTAAAAGGTTGGGTGAGCAAGTTTGCGGATGATACGAAAGTCGGTGGAGTTGTTGGCAGTGAGCAAGGATGTGTCAGGTTACAGCGAGATATGGATAAGCTGCAGAGCTGGGCAGAAAGGTGGCAAATGGAGTTAAATGTGGGTAAGTGGAGGTGATTTACTTTGGTATGAGTAACAAAAAGATGGGGTACTGGGCTAATGGTCGGATACTTGGTAGTGTGGATGAGCAAAGGGATCTTGGTGTCCATGTACACAGATCTCTGAAAGTTGCCACCCAGGTCTATAGTGAGGTGAAGAAGGTATATGGCATACTGGCTTTTATTGGTAGAGGAAATGAGTTCCGGAGTCCTGAGGTCATGTTGCAGTTGTATAAGACTCTGGTGCGGCCGCATCTGGAATATTGTGTGCAGTTTTGGTCGCCATACTATAGGAAGGATGTGGAGGCACTGGAACAGGTGCACAAGAGGTTTACCAGGATGTTGCCTGGTATGGTAGGAAGATCGTATGAGGAAAGGCTGAGGCACTTGGGGCTGTTTTCATTGGAGAAAAGAAAGTTTAGGGGTGACTTGATAGAGGTGTACAAGATGATTAGGGGTTTAGATAGGGTTGACAATGAAAACCTTTTTCCACATATGGAGTCAGCTATTATGAGGGCGCATAGCTTTAGATTAAGGGGGGGTAGATATAGGACTGATGTTAGGGGTAGATTCTTTACTCAGCGAGTCGTGTGTTCATGGAATGCCCTGCCAGTATCAGTGGTGGACTCTCCCTCTTTAAGGGCTTTTAAACGGGCATTGGATAGGCATATGGAGGATAGTGGGCTAGTGTAGGTTAGGTAGGCTTGGATCGGCGCAACATCGAGGGCCAAAGGGCCTGTACTGCGCTGTATTTTTCTATGTTCTATGTTCTACGTTCTAAAAGTTCATAAGTCACTGTGATTCTCTATTCATGTAACTTTTTTTATTTTAAAATGCCGAAAATAAATTAATATTGGATTCCATTGAGTTGTATGTATTTTTGCCACGATTCTTGTGTTTTCCTTGTGGAGAAATATAAGCTGGAGTTTTTTTGAACGATGAACTTTTCTAAGAGTTCTATTTCGGTGTTTTTTTACATAAACTCTTCATTACTTTCAAAGAACAGTTGGTGACAGCAAAGCCATATGAACGAAATTATTTATTGATGAGTTTCAAATCGAAGTATGCTTATGTTAAGAACGTTAACAGTTTGCAGAAGTGAAAAGAAATTTCATAAACATCAAGTGCAGCACACTTTATTTACTTCCAGAAGGGAAATACAATTTTAAAGTTTAATTGAGTTTAAGAATTCAGTTCTGGAGGTTCTGCAGCTGAGCATTGCTGTCGAAATGGATTTACTCTGAATATCGCATTGATTTACATAGTAGTCCATTTCGACAGGAAAATATCCAGCTGTCTCAACATAGCTCAAAGTGCGTTTTAGAATATTCATATAAAACACTTGAAGTGACATCAGGAACCGCCACAACAACTTCATTTTATTCATGTAGTTGTTGCGAGGTTTTAGAACATAGAAAGATACAACAGAGAAGAGACCCTTTGGCGCACGAAGTTGTGCCGAGGATTAACCCTAATGTAAAATATGATGACTTAACCTACTCTCCCCTCATCTCACTGCTATCCATGTGCATGTACAGCAGTCGTTTAAATGTCCCTAATGACTCTGCTTCCACCACCACCGCTGGCAACGCATTCCATGCATTCACAAATCCTTGTGTAAAGAATTTATCTCTGATGTCTTCTCTATACCTTTCTCCTAATATCTTAAAACTATGACCCCTCATGCCAGTCAACCCTGCCCTGGGGAAAAAGTCTCTGGCTATTGACTCCATCTATTCCTATTATTATCTTGTATACCTCGATCAGGTCTCCTCTCTTTCCTCGTTCTCTCCAGAGAGAAACTTCAGAGCCTATTCAAAAATTTTTCATAAGACAAGTCCTACAGTCCAGGCAGCATCCTGGTAAATGCCTTTGCACCCTCTCGAAAGCCTCTGTATCGTTCTATAGTAGGGCAACCAGAACTGGACACAGTATTCCAAGTGTGGTCCCATCAGAGACTTGTAGAGCAGTAGCAAAAGCTCGCAGCTCTAAAACTCGATCCCCCTGTTAATGAAAGTCAAAACACCATATGCTTTCTTAACTAGCCTGTCCACTTGGGTGGCAACATTGAGGGATCTATGTACTTGCACACCACGATCTCCCTGTTCCTCCACACTGCCAAGAATTCTGTTTTTAATCCTATATTCAACATTCGTGTTCGACCTTCCAAAATGCATCACTTCGCATTTATCCAGGTTGAACTCCATCTGCGATTTCTCAGCCCAGCTCTGAAACTTGTCTATGTTTTGTCATGCTTATATTTTCTTTTATTCTTTCATGGAGTGTTGACGTTGCTGGCTAGGTAAGCACTGAGTCCCTATCCCGAACTGCCCATTGTGTAGCTTACAAAGGCCATTTCAGAAGACAGCCAATCACTTTGCAGTGGATCTGTAGTCTCATTTGGGTCAGACAATGTAAAGGCATCAGATGTATTTTCTAATAGTTCTTATTGAACCAGCTGATTTTGGATTTTTCCATTGACTCTGGTTGCATTGTCAACCTTAGGCTTACATTTTCGTTCCAGGATTTCATTGAATTCAAAATTCACTCTCGGCAAATGGCAGCATTCCAAACCCTGTCCATTCAACATCAAACTGGTGTTCTGGAATACTGCTCAGCGATATAATCACTGTGATCCTGCGGTTGGAAATGCAAAAAAAAAAAAAAAGCTGCTACATACAGAAATGCAATAAATCTGGCACTTTACATCATGAATAAATACTGGAATGGCATACTGGGAAGAATTATCTTGCAGCTTACAGTAATGTCACGGGAGACTTTGCAGCCAATCGCCAATGTAAAATCTGTTTGCAATTCTCTGTTTGTAGAACCTGACATACCTGCTAAGTAATTCCCACATTTCCATTTTTTTTCAGATTTCCACACACCATTGCAATTTGCACCATTTGAGTTATTGTTTAAAATATGAAAAGTTAAGTATGTACCACAAGAATATGGTCATCGGCTACCTTTGTGAATACCTACAGTTTTGCTCAGCTAATTATATTTGTTCTTTCTGAAGAGGCTTTAATACAGCTGATAGCTTTCTTAGTCAGGTTCAGCAGAGGAAAAGAAAAGCACCTTATTGTTGAACCAGTAGGGCAAACCAGTTAGGAAGGACAGACGTAGCCCTCTGACGTGCAGTATTGAGCAATGGAACATACTTCAAAACTTTGCTATGTCCATGATTGTGCTTTCATTTCATTCAACTGTTGTCGTTATTGTCGGCTTTACTGCAAACCTTGTGATTGGTTATCAAGTACTCGTAAAGCCTACTTAACCACTTTATCGAACTATTATGTTAGCTTCGACGACCTTTATTGTTATTGGCTTATGGGACATGGTAGTTGCTACTACCCGTCTATAGGTGTCCTTCAGAAAATAGTAATAAGCTGCCTTACTGAATGACAATGGCTCAAAAACGTTCTTAGGAAGGGAATTACAGGATTTTGACCCACTTGCACTCAAGGAATGATGATATATTTACACATCAGGATGGCGAGTGGTTTGGAGAGGAGCTTGCAGATGGCACTGTGCCTGTACAAAAAGCAATCAGTGGACATGCACATCAAAGGTCCTCGGACTTTACCAGAGTTCCACCATTCAAAAAGTAATACCTCACACTTTCTTCTGACCAAGTGAATCACCTTACACTTATCCAGAATGATTTGCATTTGCCACTTCTCAGCACATACAGCCAACCTATCTGTATCTCCCTGCAATCTAAAGCTATCATGCTCACTACGTACCAACGCGAACATTTTCATTTCATCTGTGAAATTTCTGGTCAACCTTCTTACATTCTAGTCTAAACAGTTTGTACATAAGAGAAAGAGCAAGAAAATCAACATTGATCGCTGCAGAACTCGACTAGACATTCCACTACAGTCACACAAACATTCTACTACCATTATTCTCTGCTACCTGCCACTCTGCCAGTCCTGGATCCAAGGCGACTAATTAACTCGGATAGCATTTGCTCTGATCTTTGCTATCATCTCGACATCAAGTTCTCTCTTTGAAACCTACCAACTAATTGTTTAGACATGAATTCCCTCATTAAAATCCTGCTAAAAATTGTTGATTAATCTTCCAATTGAAGATTAACTGTACTCCTCAATAGTTTCAATAGTTTCCCGACCACTGAAAGTAGCTTTATAAGTTTGTGGCTACATTGTTTATCCCTTCCTCCGTCCTGCATAACGGTTCCACGTTGCCTGTTCTACACTATTTGGCACATCCCTTGTGCGAGACAGGAATTCTAAATTATTGCCAGAAACCTAACAATTTAATCCTTTGCATCGCTCAACAGCTGGGCATACATTTTAGCTGCTCTGGAAATATGACTATTCTCATTCAGCAAGACAACACAGAATATTACATCATATATCCTAATTTCTGAAGGTAAATCACGATATTTACCCATGTTTTCCATATGCACATATTCCTTTGTAGTCGTGAACAACTACATTCTCGAACACCCCGAGCCATTTTATATCTTTCCCTGTCTGGCCTGAAGGCACTATATCCTGGAATATTGAACTGCCATTCTGTCCCTCTATCAACATGTCGCAGTGACATTAATTGCACATTTCTTCATTTATGCCATTAAATCATCTACTTTGCTCATCATACACTTTTGATTAAAATAAATATCATGTCACCTTGCTATCTACCTTCTGATTTAACCTGTCTATCATTTCTGTGCCTTCTTGACTACTTTTCTGTGACCTCTAATTTGGCATCACATCAATATTGTCAGATACCTTCCCATCGTCCTGCTTATCTCCCTCTGTGGTTCACAGCTTGTGCACAATTATTATCCTCCTAATATAGAGGCTAGTATCTGCTAACCACAATAAAACTTCATACATAAGAACCGAATGTCAGATAATTCGTACACAAATGTTCAGGCATTTTTTTTTCTCCAACTCTTCTCCGAACTGTGAGCTCCAGTGAGGAAACGGCAAGCAGCAAATTTGCGACCATTGTCTGTTCAGTCATTGATTTCCATCCAAAGTCAATGTCCGTTAGTTGATTGAAGAATGGCTGACTTGGATTCTGGTTTCTTCACGTCTCCGATGTGTGAAACGAGCGGGAATTTCTCGATGACGAATCGGCAGACAGACCCTATGATGAATGGTACAACATATCAGGCCACTCATGAAGGGGACACTCAGTCAAGACATCACTGCACCTCAAGCAACAGACATGTATCAAGAGAACCGCAAACCATTCTGAACTCGGATGTGGATCAGATATACAAACTTATCAAACATGGTAAACAGCACAGTGCAGTTTCTAATTCACCAACATGCATTGTGTCTCTTATATTAGTTTGTGTTACATTAGCATTGCTCATAATTCAATATTATGCCAAATCAAAAAACATGTTTCCCTCTATGTTGAAGACATATAGAGAATGAACTGTTTTTTTTTAAATAGTTTGTTGGCTGACCATACTGGGAGGGGCAGTCAGAGTGCCGAATCCATGCCTGGTAATGGTATCAAACATAAGGGGGGAAGGTGTGCAGGGATGTTGTGTGGGAGGGGGAACGGAGTAGGGGGCGGGTTCAGAGAGGAATTTCATTGAAATTTAGAAAATACTGAGAGAGTGAGTTGGAGTGAATGGGGAATAGATGTTTTCACTGAGAGGCGAGATTAGGCCCCCACGGCACAGCCTCAGAGTCAAAGGGAGGACCATTTGCAACTGAGATGGGGAGGACTTTCTTCAGCCAGACGGTGGCGAATCTTTGGAGATGGCTTTGGACACTAAATAATTGAGCGTATTAAAGACAGAGTTAAATTCATTTGTCAGTGGAGCGCACAGGAGAATGGGATTGAGAAACATATCAGCCATGATCAAATGATGGAGCAGACTGGAATGGCCGAATACCATCGTTCTGCTCCTCCCTCTTACGATCTTGTGTTCTCAGAATGACACGGTAAAAATATACAGAGAAACTTTTTTTTTTCCACAATAAATCAAAATGTGTTCAATGCTTCATTCCCTGCTCAGGAATGACGGTTGGACTTGAACATTGTGTGGCAAAGACTTTCCCTGGTACTGAGTGCTTTAACTTCATTCATGAGACCAGGCTACAGATCAAGTGGGCAACATTTGATTAACAAGGAAAAACGTGTACTAATTGAGCGTTTTTAGGATGCTGTCTGTAATTAGTGGATGTGGCAGGAGAATAAATTCTGGTCGGAATACTACAGTAGGGATTAATGAACCAGGAATAAAGTGAGGCTGTTTCAGCCAAGTTTCACGAGGGTCATGTTTACACAGTGACTAGGGGAAGTCTGAATAATGCTGCCGCAAATTTCCATCAAGTTTTTAGGTTAATTTAAGACACTCCTTGCTTTTTTTTTGTTTTACGAAGAAATGCAGTGTCTTGTTTTTAGAACTATTCTAAATTCGACACATGAGGAATAATATCTCATGGCATAGTTTAGAGAAAAATCTCACAACAATAGGATAAATTATTTTCGAAAATGTTGAATAGATTGAACAGAATTTCTGTGGCCGTCCACCCCTCCTGCAACACTTTATGTCCTCTGCAAATGCATGAGAACAAACAGAATGAATATGATTGATTAGATTTCGATCAAATTTGGGGATGTGACTTGGCACTCAGCATGCTCAGCAGCATTTGCAGGCAAGGACCATGAACAGAAAAATGAAGTCATTCTAGTCAGATTACTTTTATCTCAAGTATGAACAGATTATCTTAAGTGAAAGATAACTCCATGGATTGCATCATGGTATGTATGATTTTACTTTTTCACAGGTTTCACTTGTAAAGCCAATGTTCTTTAGGAATATTTGCATAGGATATGTTACAAGTAATCACAAATGTTTTCACAAATCGAAATAGCTAAACAGTAGTAAGCATCGTTTCAGCAATAATTGGAAATTGCCATTTCGAAGGTGGAGGAAATAACCTGAAGAATGGGGCGTTTTAATCCGACAGAGGTATTTTTCATTGTTTTGACTTTCGTTTCATAGAAAATACCGAGTGCCATGATCATAGTTAAAATTGTACCAGTAGAACAGGTCTTACTAGAAGCAACGGTGACATTCACCTGCGTTGTGACCAAACTTCCTTTTGGATTCAATGTCACCTGGATACAAGAAAAGCAGCCTCCGAAATTCGAGGTTTCTGACCAGCCTGGAGAAAATCCTGACTATGTTATCAGCAAATTCGACATTTCTACTGAAGCCTGACTGAGCGGTGTTAATTTTGAATGTGTGGTGAACCACCAGTACATACTGACTCCTCAGAGAGATTCCATCCACAAGGAGAAAAGTGAGTGGCGAGATTAAAACACAAATTACCACATGTGCAATTTAGATCCAGTCACATTAATGGCAGAGTTTGATACAACTGGAAGCGTTAATGATGCATCTGATGGCAGGATACCTAAGTAGCTGCTTAAGAAAAAGACAGACCAAAGGATATTCTATTCTGATTAAGCCCGATTGTGTGGGAAGAAGCCTGGTGCGTGATGCAAACATTGGCAATGACTAATGGACAGAATGTCCTCGTGGTGGGCTGGAAACATGGAGGCGACTTGCGAATTAAACTGCACTTTTTATTTTAATAAATAGAATGGATACCATTCTGCTTCTTTAAAAAATGAAAGTGAATAAATCCCAAATTAAAAATTGCATATATTAATATTTAGTAAAATCGCAATATTGATTCTGAATTTTTATAGTTGATTCATGTTTTTCTAAAATATTCCACAATGATAAATCCACTGGATCCATCAGCATCTGTCCTCCTGCCATCAACAGAAAAATTCTTGCTTCACAGGTTTCTCTCCCTCGCCTGTTTACTGAGAGGTTTCTCACCCCGAGAGATCTTCGTCAAGTGGATGAGCAGTGGGTGTATCCCAGTAACTGCAAGAACACATATGTCATGTCAGAGAGCGAGAACACCTCCTTCTTCATGTGCAGCCTGTTATCCATTACAGCAGGGAAGTGGGCCAGTGGTGTTTCTTACTCCTGTGTGGTTTAACGTGAAGCGATCCCATTGAAGATCACCAACAGAACAGTCGATAAATCCGGTGATAAACCGAGTTTTGTGTACATTTCACTTGCACTGAAGAAACTGTTAATTCATGTCAATAAAAATCTCAAAGTTCGATTTAATAATTCAACAAAACTAATAACGTTCTTTTTTTCCTCCAATTGCGATTTAAATACACAACCGTTTGATTAACTGTCTCCCAGTATTATTTCTGTTCCATGTGTCCAGTATAAAGTGGGTCCAGGATTCGTGTCTTGTGCAGTTAATGCTCTCTACTTGGACACACCTTGCGTCAGAGACAGAGAAAAGCTCATTCATTGTAGGTTTCTGCAAAGTACTGTATCCATCTTAACAATTGAAATGTCCATTTTTATGTCAAGTGAAGATCACGAACCTTGAACTTAGTGTTCCTGCTTCACCAATTGCCCATTCTTACATAATTCATGTCAGCTTTAAACTACAACATTGCACCAATTGGGAACATAAACTGAGCAGACTCTTAATATTAGTTTTGATTGGGACATTCGAACAGCAAAGAATTGCTGTGGGCACCAATTGCAACGAGAGCCACCTTTGATTCTGTCGAACTGCCAGGGATCTTGCACCAGTGCATTAGTACTCACCAAAGAGAACCGAAAGAAACGTTGTTGCTTTGGAACAGAGGGAATAAGAGAGGGAACGAGTAACGGTCTGTAGTAGAGGCCCTCGTAATGTAACCCAGTTACTAACAGGAACAGTCAGCTGCTTGCTTACTGTCCGAAGATTCAAAACTTCCATGCAAAATTAAATCTCTGGCGCATACTGGCCACCCTTGTCTCGGTTAATCATTTGTTAACATTGACTCACCATTATCCAAAACTGATGTTTACATCTTCTCAGTTTGTATTCCATAGTTTTGCCTTAGTTTTCTGAGCACATGTGATCAATACTGATATTCGAACACCTGATGTTGTTTGTTTACGTACAGAAAATAAGTAGGTTCTTCCTAAGAAACATATTCAGAAATGTTATCATACATCGCTGAACAGTGGGAGTTTGAAATTAGGTCTCTTATCTTAGAGACAGAAATTCTATTACAACAACAAAGAAATTGCTCACAAAGCACTTATCTCTCCGCACGGGCGAGAAATGTTCCCTCCACCATCAGGTCTTGTTGTTGGCAATCCATTCAAGTTAGAACAATAGTAAAAATATAGTCTGATATAAGAGCAGAAACACGTAGATACAGAGAGATGCTTACAAATGCACATAGAAAGACACAAACACAGGCTCTCTCCTGAAGATACATATTTATGCGCGTATATAAATGTGCATACAGATAAGCTATCACACACGCATCCATACACAAAGCCATACAAGCAAATGATACTTGAACGGTCATCTAAGCACACTCAAAAATGCACACAGAGTGAAAAGCACATGCACAAAAGGACAGAAATACCCACACATAGCCATAAAAAACATAGATCCACGTTAACACGCAAATAGACATGAATACATGTGCAATCATACAATGTAATGCATACTAATACACATGCATAAACAGACTGATACAACATTCGAACAATGTCCTCCCACACGCAGATTCATAGGCACATATGAACACAGAGGTAAATATTAATATCATTATTTTCCCATTTTCACAATGACAAACACATGATTGCAGAGGCAGCTTAATTATTTATTTTTAAACCGCAGTGATCAGCACATACATGCGGTCACACATGCACACAATTTCAGAGTCTCACTCGCAGCCACGTAAGTGCATAGATCAACAAAAAATGAGGCATTTATAAAACAAGGAGAATGACACAAGCATCAGCTAACATCCACACCCAATAACACAAACAAACATATGAGGAGATGTTTTAGGATAGATTACCAATCAAACCGACATCATCACATAAATATAAACATCCATCAAAACATAAAGTTGCATACTAACATTTATGGAGCATATATGAATATAACACATAAACACAAAGACATTAAAAGTTAAACAGTCATCAACGAAGTTGCACATTAACAAGATTATGCTTGCACATTGTTAAATTATTACAATTTACGCACATGAACACGGGAATGAATAGTGCCCCTCGGATGCAGCCTGACCTGATGTGTTTTCCGAGAACCACACCCTCGACGTGTGAATGATCATACCAGTACTAAAGGAACATGAAGATGTTTAGTCATGCACAAACTCCAACATGGGCAAGTGCGATGTAAGAGGCACTTATAACCATATACACAAGCATTAAAAGAAAACCACGCACACCATCGGTAGATCAAATAAATTAAAGGACAGAAAAGCTTATTCCGAATGTATACAGACCCTACAAACAAAATTACGCAGCAATGTTCTTATTGTGGCTGAAATTTATGTTCATGATTTTCGAGCAATTGGTCACCAATAAATTAAGAACACGAGAATAACATAGCAACTCCTACCCAGTGATTACCACACTTTTCAATTAAACAGCTGTCACAACCATTATTTGAAATGTAATATCATTAAAATAATAGTTCCCAATAAGTATTCACCAAATGATAAACAATGATTATATTCTCCAATAATAGATTAAAAGACGAAGTAATTCAAAATGTTCTGAGACGGATAATAAAGAAAGAGCATGTGCAAGTATTGAAAAGTTTATGTTAAAGTTAACAGAAGTGAATATAATGACTGGGTACCAGATTGAGATGAAAACGCATGCACTCTGAACTGTGAATTTTATGTACATCTGAAACAATCATCAGACAGAGAAATCAATAACTCAACAGAAAGGACAGGCAAACCTTCTGAATAAGGAACAAATAAAAACAAAACAAAGGGGCCTCAAACAAATAGGAAGCTACAAATGATCCCAACCATAATTATTTCAACGATATCAAAGTAAACAGGAAAAGCCATCGATAATGTTCTCAGTTGCACAGTGATAACTGGAGTGACCTCCGTGTTAGTGTCACCAACTGGTCAGCTTGTAGGTATGCAATTCAGAGGCCTCGACAAACAGACAAGGAAAATCCATGGGGTCCACAACTCATTCATTTAACTTGAAACAGAGAGATAAAGTAATGACGCAGACGTTTTATGATCAGGGGCATTTAGGTTTTAAGTTTTATTAAAATAAACACATAGAGATTTCAGAAAACATATTTGTCTGCTCGATGTATGAAAGTTTTGATTATTCTCAGATTCACCAGAATATAGGCAGCGCAGTAGACTTTGTCCAGGTCTACAGGTCTCTGAAATGGTGAACGAGCGTTGAATGAATATGCATTACCTTTGAGTTTGCTTAAATCGTTCTTCAATTCCAATCAGTTATAGTACATTTTCCCAAGTTAACACTCCTTACTCCTTTCCCAGCCAAATACTTTTCACTTATTCTGTTGGGTTGTCTTTCAGCTAGCCTTTTCAGTCAATGTTGCGCTACCATACCGCACACTAATGTAAATGCATCCCATGTCAATGTAACAGTACTCACAATGTTTATAATGCATAAATTCCACCATCAGCCATGGCAGGATTCAAACCCAAGCCCAGAGAATATTATCTGAGTCTGTGGATTAAAAGAAAATGGTCCGTTACCTGCCCTTGATCTCTTCATTTTTAACTGCTGTTGTGACTTATGCCACCTCAACCTGTCCACCCCCCTCATCCAAGCCTGACCCATTGTCTCAACCTGCTCCTGCCCCATCAAACTCAACCCTCCATATCTTGACAGCATCAAATCCCTTTAGTTAAGGGACCACCTACGCCCTTCACCACGTCTACAGCGTTCACTTCCCCAGTACCCAATGCCTTATCTTCACCATGGGCATGCAGTCCCGGTACACATCGATCCACGATGACAAAGACCTGCAAGCACTCTGTTTCGTCCTCTCACACTGACTAACCCAGTACCATTCCACTGACACTCTCATCCGCTTGCCTGAATAGGTCTTCATCCTTAACAACTTCTCCTTCCTTCAGTATAGAGGGCCCTAGCCATGACTGCCTATTTGTCAGATACGTGGAAAAGTCTATTTTCCACACTTATACGAGCACAATTCCCAATTTTTCCTCCACTATACCGATGACTGTATTGGCGCTAGCTCAGGCTCCCAGGAGGAGGTTGAACAGTTCATCAACATCACCAGCACCTTCCACCCCGAGCACAAATTTGCCGTCTTGGATACCTCCCAACCCTTACTGGACCTCTCCATCTCAATTAGTAGCAACCAACTAAACACGAATATCTACTATGAACCCACCAATACTAATCTCTCTGGATTACATGTCCTCCCACTCTGCCTCCTGTAAAAAAGTTATGCCTTATTCCCAATTCTTCCATTCTGCCACATCTGCACCTAAGAGGATCACTTCCACCACAGAATTCCCCAGATGTCCTCCTTCTTCAAAGGCCACAATTTCGCCTTCTACATGACCAATGATGCCCTGCAGCGCATCTCCTCCATTTCCCACACCTCTGCCCTTGAACCCCACCCCTCCTAAAACAATAAGGACAGAAGAACCCCAGTCCACAACTTCCATGCCACCAACCTCCGGATACATCACAGCATCCTCTGCCACTTCGGCCACCTACAAATTGACACCACCACTCGGCATATAGTTCCCACGTCACACCTAGCATCATTCCAAGTAGATCATTCCCTACGCAACACCTTTGTCAGATCCACGCCACGCACTAATTTGCCACACACTCCCAGTATCCAACTGCAAGAGGTGAAAAACCTGCGCCCACATTTGCCCCCTCACCTCCAAGGCCCAAAAAGATTCTTCCTTGTCAAACAGAAATTTACTTGTACTTCTATACATGTCATTTACTGTATGTGTTGCACCTGATGTGGTCTCCTCTCTATTGGGGAGACAGCATGACAACTTGTAGCTCATTTCAAACAACATCTCTGGGACACCGGAACCAACCAACCCCATCGCCCTGTGTCTGAACACTTTAACTCTCCCTTCCATTTCACCAATGGTATGCAGGCACTGGGCCTCCTGCATCAGCAAACCCAATACCTGAAGGAAGAACGCTTCCTTAGAACACTCCAACCACACGTGAGCAGTGTGAATTTCACCAGTTGCATCATTTCCCCTGCCCCCACCTTATCCCAGTCCTAAGCCACAAACACATCAATGCCCTCTTAACTGGTCCCACCTGTCCATCTTCCTTCCTCCAATCCACTACACACGTCTCTCCGACCTATCACTTTAACCGCGAACTTCATCCACCTATCACAATCGCAGCTACCTGCCCCCAGCCCTTCCCTTACATTCTATCTCTCAACACCCCCGTGCCACAAGCCTCATTCCTGATGTAGGGCTTAAGCCTGAAATGTTGATTCTCCTGCTTCTTGGTTGCTGCCTGACTTGCTGTGCCTTTGCAGCACTGCATTCTCGACTAACTTATAAAGTGCCACCTAAGATGCCCAAGTAAACCTGTGTTTCGGAATCTGAGGCAGAGGTGCAGATCAGATGATGGAGTCAGTACTGAACAGCCAGCCACAGCATGAAAAAGTGTCTGTGAGTAGAGATCGGCAATTGATAGGGCAAATGTGCAGTCAGTGCGATCGATTGAAGTGTGTCTATTTTAATGCAAGGAGTATCAGGATAAGGGTGCGAACTCAGAAAATGTCTCAGTACTTGGAAATATGATGTTGTGTCCATTATGGATATTTGAATATAAAAACGGTGGGAATAATTGTTGAATGTTCTGATGTTTAGATGTTTCAAAAAGAATAGCGGGGGGGGGGGGGTAAGAAGGTTGGGGGAGTGGCATTGCAAATCATGGATATAATCACAGCCGTAGAAAGGGAGGTTGTTGAAGAGGGTTTTCCTACAGATTCAGTATGGGTGGAAGTAAGGAACAGGAAAGGAGAAGTCACTTTATTGGGAGTTTTCTACAGACTCTCTCACAGCAACCGAGACATGGAGGAGCAGACGTTAAGGCAGATTTTGCATAAGTGCAGAAGTAACGGCATATACCATTTTTGACTTCAAATTCCCTAATATTGACTAGAACATCCTTCATTCAAATCGTTTGAATAGTACAGTTTTTGCCAGGTATGCTCAGGAAGGCTTCCTGACTCAATATGTAGTTAGGCTGACTAGAGGGAAGCCATGTCGGATTTGGTGCTTGGCAACGAATCAGATCATGAATGAGATCACTTGGTGGGAGAGCATTTCAGAATTTGTGATCAACATTCCCTGTCCTTTACTATACTCATGGAGCAGATAGGAGCAGAGGGCATGGGAAATAATTTAACTGTGGAGGGGGAATTACAATGCTATTAGG
The DNA here is from genome assembly GCF_047496795.1 of Chiloscyllium punctatum. Lineage (NCBI taxonomy): Eukaryota > Metazoa > Chordata > Chondrichthyes > Orectolobiformes > Hemiscylliidae > Chiloscyllium > Chiloscyllium punctatum. The sequence goes on along the minus strand of NC_092742.1, from coordinate 108,451,216 downwards.
CAGGAATCGGGGTACCTAACTTGGGAACCGATGTTCTCAGGGAAAAGCATGACAGAAATGTGGAGGTTGTTTTGGAACTACTTGCAGATTGTGCTGGACATGATTGTTGCACTGAGGGGATGTTAGGAAGGGATGGTAGGTTGAAAGATTCTTGGGTGAGAAAGGATGTGGAACATCTAGACAAGAGGAAGAAGGAAGGTTCATTAAGTTTGGGGAGGCAATTATCAGACAAGGCTTGAGAGGGTTACAAGGTAGCCAGGAAGGAACTGAGGAATAGACTTAGGGCATCTAGAAGAGGACATGAGAATGCTTTAGCAGGTATGATTAAGGAAAACCCTCAGGCATTATACTCTTATGTAAGGAACATCAGGGTGGCTTGTGTGAATGTAGGGCTAATAATGTATAGTGGAGTGAACCTTTGCATGGAACAGGAAGAAGTAGGTGAGATCTTTGATGAATATGTTGCTTCAGTATTCACTCCTGAGAGGGGCCTTGACATTTCTGAAGACAGTATGAAACAGACTGATATGCTGGAATAGGTTGATGTTAGGAAGGAGGATGCTATTAAAATTTTGAAAACGTAAGGGTAGATAAATTACTACAGGAAGCGGGGGGAAATGATTGCTGCACCTTTGGAGACGAATTTTGCGTTCGCATTTTCCCATGGTGTAGTGCCAAATGATTGGAGAGTGGCAAATGTTCCCTTTACAAAAGAGAACAGGGATAGTCCTGAAAATTATGGTAGAGTCAGTCATACATCAGTGGTGCACAAAGTATAAGGGAAAATTCTGAGAGACAAGATTTACGATTACCTGTAAAACTATAATTTGATCAGGGATCAGAGGTCATGCCTCACACACTTTATTGAATTCTTTGAGTATGTGAGATAACACTTTGATGAAGGTACAGCAATGAATGTGGTGTACATGGATTATAACAAGGCATTTGATATGGTTACATATGGTACTCTAATTCAGAAAGTAAGGAGGCATGAGATACTGAGAAATATGGCTCTATGGATACAGAATTGACTGGCCCAAAGAAGACAAAGGGTGGTGATAGATGGAAAGTACTCAGCCTGGAGCTTGGTAACCAGTGGTGTTCTGCTGGGATTGGGCATGCGAACTCTGCTCTTTTTGATGTTTATAAATAACTTGGATGAGGAAGTGGAAGGGTGGTTTATTAACTGTGCCGAAGACATGAAGATTGGTGGTGTTGTGAATATTGTGGAGGACTGTTGTAAGTTGCAACAGGGCAACGACAGGATGCAGTACTGGGCTAAGTGGCAGATAAGATCACCTTGGAAGTGCGAAGAGATTAACTTTGGAACGTCAAATTTGAATGCAGAGCATGAGGTTAAAGGCAGTATTCTAGGCAGTGTGGAGGAACAGATGGATTTGGGGTCCACCGTCCATAGATCCCTCAAAATTGCCAATGAAGATTTTCAAGTTGTTAAGAAGGTCTATGGTGTGTTGGCTTTCATTAGCAGGAGGATTGAGTTTAAGAGCTGTGATGTTATGCTGTAAATCTATAGAGCCCTGGTTTGACCACACTTTGAATATTGTGTTAAGTTCTGGTCTCCTTATTACAGGAAAAATGTGGAAGATTTAGAGAGGATGGAGAGGGACTGTACTGGAGTGCAAGTCTTAGGAAGAAAATGTTGGGGGAGCTAAGGTCTTTCTGATTCGAGTGGCGAAGGATGTGAGGTGATTTGATAGAGGTGTACAACATGATGAGAGACATAGCTGAAAATCTGTTGCTGGAAAAGCGCAGCAGGTCAGACAGCATCCAAGGAACAGGAGAATCGATGTTTCGGGCATCAGTCCTTCTTCATTCCTGAAGATAGAGTGAAGTGATGGAGACTTTTCCCATTGCAGCAATGTCTATCACGTTTGGGGAGGGGGCTAATTTCAAGGTAATTGGACGAACGTTTAGAGGAGATTTCAGAGGTAGGATATTAACACAGAGTGTGGTGGGCCCATAAAGTCAGATATATTAGGGACATTTAAGCAGCTCTTGGATGGGCACATGGATAATAGTACAATAAACGATATGTACGTTACTCGGATTTTAGAGTAGAATAAAACGTCGACACGATTTTGAAGGCCAAAGAGCCTGTACTGTGTTGTACTGTTATATGTTCTATATTGAAAACATTCATCAGGCGAAAATGTCAGTGTTCAGTCAGATACGCAGACACAACACGTGGAGAAACCAAGAGTTGACTTGCAGAACAGGAGATTTATTTTCTGACACGTAGTCTCATGGAGCACAAAACCTGGGATCTATTTGACCCACAGAAGCATCCAGGATGGTTCCCTTTCGCAGTATGTAAATAGTCCAACTCGGAAAGTGGCCAGACTGGACCTGGTATTGGGGAATGGGCCCGACCATGTGGTTCAAGTTTCAGTTGGGGATTACTTTGGGAATAATGATCACAATTCCTAAAGCTTTAGAATACTCATGGACAAAGTGGAGAGTGGTCCGAAAGGAAGAGTGTTAAACTGGGGGAGGGTCCAACTATACCAAAGTTGGGCAGCAGCTGTGGAATATAGATCAGGAGTGACAATGTGAAGGTATGCCCTCATTTGATATGTGACGGTTTTTTTTTAAAGTAAGTTTGATTAGAGTGAAGGAGAGATATGTTTCTGTGAAAACGAGGGATAGAAATGACAAGATTAGGGAACCATGAATGAAGGGTGAAGTTGTAAGACGAGCTGAGAGGAAAAAGGAAGATATATAAGGTCCAGATGACTGAAGACAGACGAAAATTTGGAAATATATCAGAATGTAGGACCAATCTCAAACAAAGAAAGAAGAGGGGGAAAAGGTCATGAGATATTTTTAGCAAACAGGGTTAAGGAAAATCCCAAAGCCTTTTTATTGATATATAAGGAGCAAGATGGTAACTCGAGCAATGCTTGGCACACTAAAGAACAAAGGAGGAAATTTATACGTGGAGTCAGAGAAAATTGATAAGATTCTTAACAAGTACTTTGCATCAGCATTCACCGAGGATAGGGACATGACGGACGTTGAGGTAAGGGTTAGATGTTTGATTACTGTAGGTCAAGTCGGTATAAGGAGAAATAGAATGTAAGGAACTCGAAAAGGCATTAAGGTGGATAAGTCCCCAGGTCCAGATGGGATCTATCCCATGTTACTGAGGGAAGTGATAGAGGAAATAGCTGTGGCCTTAACAGATAACTTTGCAGCATCTTTGACCATGGTGTTATGATACGGGGTAATACTCTCTGCTCATTAAAATCTGACACACAGAGAAGCTCATCTTGCAACATAATCTGTTAAATTTTGAGAAGCAAAACCCTATCCCAGATTTCACAATGTAAATTGAAATTTAACAATTTCATTTTTAAATCAGAGGACATTAAAACCATTATTTACAACACCTTTCCCTGAAGCCTATCTTTTAAGTTCCACTCTACAAAACTGGTGCGAGAAAAAAAACACAATTCAGATTGTTTTTTAAAATCAAGCTTCAAAACCATTTGTCGATTTTACTCTAGAGAGTTTCCTCTGCAGATTTCCTTTGGGTTTTACTTGGTCATCTCTCTTCGATCTTCTGCTGTGCAAATTTTCGTATGGACAGGTACCTTTCAGAAAGCTATTTGGCTCGTATGGTATACTTGGTAGTTGCTTGGCAGTTCTCCCCCTAACTGTTTGAGGTGTCCGCTTTTATAACCCAAAACATCGGATTATTTAATTGGTTGACTGTCATCAAAACACTAAATTCAAATTCGATTGAATTTTTGTATCTATTGCATGATTAAATGTTAAATTTTAAACTTAAATATTGATTGGCCGAATTTGAATTTCCTTTTTTCCATGGTAACTCCAGCTGTTTGTATAAACCAAGTGTTACACTTTTACCTTGTTGAGCACTCTCTGTACTTTTGGTCAGTCCTTGCTATGTCTCTCTCTCTCTCTCTCTCTCTCTCTGGGACAATTCACGCGTACACTATCATAATACGTCCCCCTTTAGAAAAGAAAATGAACTGTCATCATGAAAATGCAGCTTATTCTTCTTCTGCTAGTCCTTCATCACAATTTCATGGCGTGCATATGTCTTCAATCTAAGTTCATATTAACTTCATCTCACATTATTTATACGTATAATATATATATAGGATAGGTACCAATCTCATCTATACTTTATCGGTTAATTCCGTGATAATTCATCTGCAATTGCATTCATATGACCAGCAAAATGTATGAATTAGAAATTAAAAGTCTGTAACCCCAATGGAATAAGACTTCAATGAAATGGATTCATATAAGCATTCCAAGAATGCAAAATGATTATGATCCATGTACACAACCATCTCTGAGACATTGTTCATGAGGTACACATTAAAATATTGTAAGGCCAGGACCAAACTCAATAGTCCTTTTTTTGATTGTGCAGTATTTCCTCAGATCGATGTTGAGATTCTTTGAAAAGTAAAAACTGGCATTTCAATTCTATTATCACTTCCTGTTGCATTACAATTCCAACTTTTACGTCAGTAACATCGATGGCAACTGTGAAAGGTTCCGAAAAGTTTCGTGTATATAAAACTGGGAGTTATTATTGATTTCAAATTGTCAAATGCCTCCTAGCATTGTTCTGTCCACCGAAGCTTTATGTTCTTCCTCAGCAAATCGATTAATGCTGACACTGCACTGCTGAAAATTGGAACAAAATTCCATTAGAATCCATTTATTGGCAAGAATCAAGGCATGCATTTTTAGTTCGAATTTGGTCATAGAAATTCCTTGATGACGTTCGTTTTGCATTCCATGTGGTCTCCTTTCCATGACTGATGATATACCCCAAGAACGTCACCTCTGTATACACAAATTCAGTTTTGGCAAAGTTTATTACCAGTTTTGCTTCTTGTATTCTTTCAAAGAGCTCTGACAGCTGTACCACGTGGTCTTCCCAGGTTTAATAAAGATTTCCAGGACTCACCAACTATCGTTCAAATAGACTGCACTGTTTGTTAACCCAACCACAGCACTGCTTATGAGTCTTTGCAATGTGCAATTGCCCATTTGGGGTTACAAATGCAGAAATTTATTTCGTCATGTCTGATAAAGGTAACAGCCAGTAACTACACATTTGTGTTGCAGACGTTTCGTCCCCTGTCTAGGTGACATTCTCAGTGCTTGGGAGCCTCCTGTGAAGCACTTCTGTGATGTTTCCTCCGGCATTTATAGTGATTTGTATCTGCCACTTCCGGTTGTCAGTTCCAGCTGTCCGCTGCAGTGGTCGGTATATTGGGTACACGTCGACGTGCTTATTGATTGAATCTGTGGATGAATGCCATGCCTCAAAGAATTCCATGGCTGTTCTCTGTTTGGCTCGTCCTATAATAGTAGTGTTGTCCCAGTCGAATTCATTTTGCTTGTCAGCTGAGTGTGTGGCTACTATGGATAGCTGGTTGTGTCGTTTCGTGGCTAGTTGGAGTTCCTGGATGCGGATCGGTAGCTGTCTTCCTGTTTGTCCTATGTAGTGTTTTGTGCAGTCCTTGCATGGGATTTTGTACACTACATTGGTTTTACATGCTGGGTATCGGGTCCTTCGTTCTGGTGAGTTGTTGTCTGAGAGTGGCTGTTGGTTTGTGTGCTGTTATGAGTCCTAGTGGTCGCAGTAGTCTGCCTATCAGTTCGGAAATGCTCTTGTTGTATGGTAGTGTGGCTAGTCCTTTGGGTTGCGGCATGTCCTCATTCCATTGTCTTTCTCTTAGGCATCTGTTGATGAAATTGCACGCGAATCCGTTTTTGGCGAATACATTGTATAGGTATTCTTCTTCCTCTTTTTGCAGTTCTGGTGTACTGCAGTGTGTTGTGGCCCTTTTGAATAGTGTCTTGATGCAACTTCTTTTGTGTGTGTTGGGGTGGTTGCTTTCGTAGTTCAGGATTTGGTCTGTGTGTGGCTTTCCTGTATACAATTGTGGTGAGTTCTCCATTCGGTGTTCTCTGTACCATCACGTCTAGGATGGAAGTTGGTTGTCCTTTTCTTCCTCTCTAGTGAATCGGATTCCTGTGAGTGTGGCGTTGATGATCCGGTGTGTTCTCTATTTCTTTGTTTTTAGTGATTACAAAGGTGTCATCCACTTATCTGACTCAGAGTTTACCTTAGAGAAAGACAACGGAACGAGACAGGGGACGAAACGTCTGCAACACAAATTCCCAGCTCGGCGAACAGAACCACAACAATGAGCACCCGAGCTACAAATCTTCTCACAAATTTTGAGTAACTACACAGTAAATCCAACTTGGCGATGTAACTGGCTTGTCCAAATTTCTCGATGCAGTCCTGCAATCGCAGTATTGGATATGAGTCCAAATTCGTAACGGCATTGACCTTCCAATAATCCACACTAACTAGCTGAGTCCCATCAGTTTTGGGACTAAGACAATCGGCGAGCTCCTCTCACTCTGGCTTGGTTCGATGATACCCTCATTGAGCATGGCCTTCACCTCCATCTGGACCTGTTTGTCTTTAAGAGGATAAATACAATAGGGGTGTTGCTTTACTGGAACAGTATTGCCTATGTCTACTTCATGTACAATAGCATTAGACTTGCCAATATGATTCCTATATATGTCCTCATACTGCAGTCACAAGCATTTCAATTGTATACTTTGCTTCTGAGAGAGTTTAGTAACCTGTCCCACTTCTCCAGGACTATTTCATTTTTGAACAAATTTTGAGGCAAACCAAAATCTGCAACATCTGCATTTGATTACTCACTCTGCGGGGCCATAACTAACACTTGTCTCTTCAGTTCATTCTCCCAAGTATAATGCTGTTTCTACATGTTCACATGATATACCCGATACAGTTTCTTTTTCTGACAGGCATCTTTCCCAGATATGTCACCTGATTAAACGTTCTCTCAATTTCATAGGGACCACTAAATCTGGTGTTGAAGGGATCTCCTATCATTGCTAAAAATGGTAACACGTCCCTCTGGAATACGTCCAAGTCTCTTTTTTTATATATATCTGCCATCTGCCTCATTCTATGATCTGTTCTCTTTAGGTACTGTTCAACTAACTCAACTACTCGAATAAAGTTCTACCTCACCTCCAATATATAATCAAAGTGTGAAATCTCCAACTTTTCTCTTGTCAATTTCTCTTTAATTAATTTCAAAGGGCCTGTCAACTCATGCCGAAATATTAACTCAAAGCGAGTCAATGGAGTAGATTCGTTTTGGTCATCTCTAATGGTCAACAATACAAATGGGATACGCTTATCCCAATCATTCAGGCAATCCAGACAGTATGCTCTCAACATGGTCGTCAAGGTTTGATGTTACATTTCTGAAGCTATCTGGGATTCAAGATGATGCGCACCCTCTGCATGTTCAGGTTTTTCATGGGCCATTACAACAAATTCTGTTAACTCAACCTCAACTCCGAAACCTTTCCCTTTAGTTTTTGCTTCCTGCTATGACTAATGATAGTAACGTCTTGTTACTGCATAGTCTGGGTAAATTCCAGGGCGCTTTTTTTATTTAACTCCTCAGTTTCTTGATCTTCCTTGGCTTCTCCACAACAAGGGGTGTCACTCTCAACTTGAACCCTGCTAAATCGTTCCCAAGAACAAACTGGATTCCTGGAACTGACACTCTGTCAATCACTCCACTGCTGCTTCCCCAGTCTTGAGTTGGAACTCCCATGTAATCTTATACGGGGAACGCTAAATTTCTGTCCATCTATCCAAAACGTTACCACACTCTCGGGTAACAGATCAGAAAGAGTGCAAATTCGCTCTTCACTTACTACTAGAGACTGGTTAGATCCTATATCTCTCAAAATTAAAACCTTCTGTCCTTCTCCCGCTGTATTTTCTGAGTAAACTTTGCTAACAGAGGCGAATTCTTTATCGAGATCAGGCACTAACTCCATACCCAGCCCCTGCCTAGGCTGTGCACTCTCCTGCAAATCCTCGGCTATTCTTGGGATTTCTGTTACTACCTTCAATATTATCATTGGCTTAGCTTTTATTACCACATCTTTTCACACAGTGCCTTTCTTTAACAACTGGCTTTACATGTCCCACGTTACCACAGTGAAAACAAACTGAGGCCTTTCACCTCCTTTCCACGCACTTGGGCTTCTTTTGGAACTTGTGGCAAACTCTTACCAGTGTTTGCTACTCTTTGTTTTGTCGTATGGGATCTCCCCATTTCCCAACTTGTATCCCTCACAGAACGAAATTATGGCCGGAAGCTTGTCCTATGTACCAACAGGTATTTGTTCACTAATTCTGCTGCCTTTCACACTTCCTGAAATTTCTGATCCTCCACGTGAATTCTCATCATACCTGAAAGTAGGTTTTTAAATTCCTCCATCAGAACAATCTCTCTTAGAGCCTTATCGGTCTTACCTATCTTTAAAGCCTGCACCCACCTATCAAAATAACCATGGTTAGTTTTTTCGAGGTCAAAATAAGTCAGATTCCTTCTTTATGTTTCTGAATCACTTCCCATACACTTCCGGTATTAATTCATAAGCACTTCAAATAGCATGTTTGCCCTCTTCATAATCTCTTGACCCCTCATCTAACAGAGTGGCAAAAACCTCACAAACTCTGCCCCTGGACTAGCATTACCCATAAATCCTCGAACCACCCTTTCTGTCTAGCCAATATTTCAAATGTAAAAAAGAAGATTTGACATCTTTCTCATCAAAACGTGGTTGAGTGTTGACATACTTGTATATATCACTGCCTTCTCTTTTAATCTCCACCCTTCACTAAGTCACAACTTCTCAAGTTCAAATTCTCTCCCTTTTTTTCAGCGAAAAATCTTCTCTCTCTTTCTGTCTCCCTTTCTTCTCTCTCTCCTCTCTCTTTTCCGTTCTCTCTTCCTTTGTTTATCTTCTAACTACATTTTCTTCGATTGTAATTTACGTTTTTCAAACGCTACTGACACTTGTCTGTTTCTCTGACGCACCTAGGTGTTTCAGTAATTTCCTTACAACTTCAACCTTACTTTTGTCTTCAATTAAACCCAATCCTAACATATTTGCTAATTCCAAAAATTTGATATTTTGTTTTCGTTCTGAACTTTCTTGGTATTTTTGGGAAGCATCTTCATACCACAAAACTTCTTTAGCAATTTGAGGAGCCATTTCTCCCACTTTTAATTTAATTTTAATTTGTAAATGAAATTTAACAAAGTGTGTTATCTACATTTTATTTAAACATCTAGGACACAAACAGGCAAGTGTTTAAATCGACTGGGCACTTTTTTCGTAACCCAAATATATTCCAGCCTCTCCAAATCTCAGATTGGATCTGTCTAAATCTGTTCAAACCACGGACGAAAACCACCAAACTTTTATGACACAGGGTAAACCCCTCTGCTAATTTGAACTTGAGGCACAAAGAAGCTCACCTCGTGCCTTACTCTGTTAAACTTCGAAAGGCAAAGAACCATCCCAGAGGTCACGATTTAAAGTAAAAATTAAGAAATTTATTCTTTAAGTCCAACAGATAATAATAAAACCAACAATTATTTACAACGACTTTATCTTTTGCTTCCCACTCTTTAATACTGGTCAGATTAAAAACACGATTAAGATTTACAATATAAGAAAGAACACATTTCAAAACTAGTTAACTTTGTCAATTCTCCATTGTAGACTGTCCTCTGTATATTATTCTCTTGGTTGGTTTTGGTGTTCAGCTGCACAAATGTCTTGTGGACAGGCACCCTACAGAGGGCTCTTCGGCGAGGAATGCACACTTATTGGTCTTTTTGTCAGTTCTCCCTCTGACTGTTCAAAATATTCGGTTTTATGTTCGCACACATCAGATCATTTCATTGGTTCAATGTTAACAAAACACTAAATACAAATTCAATTGGACTTTGGTATCTGGGCATAATTTAACCTGTTTGGCCGAATTTGAATTTGTTTTTGTTCCATGGCAACGCAATCCTGCTATTTGTTTCAACCAAGTGTGATATTTTTCATTTTGTTCAGGGCCCTCTGCACATTCAGTCATTGCTTGAAAGCTTCTTCTCTCTCTCTCTCTCTCGAAGGTACAGTACACCTCTACACCTTCACACCACGTCGTAGTTTACGAAAAGTTGAGGTGCAACGTGATAAGCATATCATCTGGAACCATTGCTGAAGAAGCAGCATGCAGTCAGGTAACCTAATTCCACGCTGCCTTCCATATCCATAAGATTTCAGTACAGGAGGTGGATGTCTTTCAGCACTTAAACGAGGCCTTGGTAAGGCCACATCTTGAGCATTGTGTGCAGTTTCGGAGTCTTAGTCTAAGAAACTATATGCTTACTGTTGAGGGAAATCAGGAAAGGTTCACAAAAATGATTGCCAGGATAGTTGGACGAGCATGTGAAGAAAGACTTGTGCTTCCTGGAATTTAGAAAAAATGGGGGGGAGGGGAGGTTGATCCCGAAGAAACATATAAAATATAAATAGGAAAGGAAAGGCTTGATGTGGGAAGAATGGTCCCGGTTGTGGAGAAGTCCAGAACTAGGAGTCACAGCATAAGAATCAAGTGTAAGCCATTCAGGACTGAGATGAGGAAGGAATTCTTCACTCAGAGAGTTGTGATCCTTTCGAATTCTCTACCACAGAAAGCGGTTGGGGCCATATCGTTAAATATATTCAAGATGTGGAGATGCTGTCATTGGATTGTGGTGAATAAAGTCATAATTCACGTGACATTAGGTTATAATCCAACAGGTTTGTTTCAAATCACAAGTTTTCAGAGCACTGCTCCGTCTCTGTCCCTGTTTCAAACAAGGATTGCGACATGAAACGTCTTAACATAAGTTGGCCATTCGGACCAACAATGAGATCCTCGTTGATATGCTGAATCTCAGCCCCTCTTTCCTGCCCTTTTCATCACCACCCTTGATTTTATTCCTTGCATGGACAACACTTATTTATAGGAGGTACGATCAGCAAACTTACAAATGACACAAAGATTGCGTGAATGGTAAATAGTGAAGTAGGAAAGGCTAAGAAGGGATGATATAGACAGGCTGCTCAGATGGGATGAACAGGTACAAATAAATATAATCCCGAAAAAGTGAGGAGAAGCATTTTTGGAGAAGTTAAAGTAAAATTACCATCATCCATTCTCTCATATAAGAGAGGCAGCTGTTGATTTTAACGTGAGGATGACCATAACTCAGGAGAACGTGAGGGCTGCAGATGCTGGAGATCAGAGTCTAAGAGTGTGGTACTGGGAAAGCCCAGCTGGCAGGCAGCATCCGAGGAGCAGGAGAGATGAAGTTTCGAGCATACGCCCTGCTTCAGAAAATACATTTCGAGTAGAGGGTCTTCATCAGGAATCCAAATAATGTTCGGGGAGGCAATGGCCTATTAGCATTATCATTAGACTGTTAATCCACAGACCCAGAAAATGTTTGAGGTTAATTATCAGACAGAGCAAAAGACATTAACTCGCTGATTCCCTGTTCACAGTAATACATCTTTAATAGGACCAGCTACAATTTGCTGACATGCCAAAATTAAATGTTCAGTGATTATCATTTCAGCATAAACTTATAAAGAATCTTGAGTTAACTGAATTATGACAGGCAAGGCAATTGAGCACATCATACCTAGGAAACGCTGTGAATAAAAGTGTCAATAAAACTTTGTGAATACAAGTGAAGTAGCAGAAACGAGAATATTGCAACGATAAACAATGTTAAGTTGATGAAAACGTTCCCACTATAAGGAAAATGAATGAATTGGATGAGAGATAAATTGTTATCAGTGTTCTGAACTCATAACACACTCATCAGGAATCAAGTACTGCCATTACATCATAAGCATTGTTTAGCGAACTCCTGCTTTAGAAGATTAAAGGAAAATAAGAGATGACTGTTTTTAAAATAGTGATTAATAATGGAGCACAAAATCAGTCCAAAAAGGTGGTGAAGGAAAATAGGCAGAGAGTTTCAGAACACAAAGCTTATGAAAATATAAGTTGCCTCACAGCACGAGGATCCCGGGTTCAAATAAGCAACTGTCTACGTGGGATTTGCATGTTCTCCCAGTGTCTGTGTGCGCTTCATCTGGATGTTCTGGTTTCCACCCACATTCCAAATTGCACATGCTAAATTGTCTCGTGGGGCCAAGGGATATGAGGTGAGTTGTGTTAGTTATGGAAAATTTAGGGTAAGGGAATTGGTTTGGGTGGGATGCTCTTCAGATGGTTGGGGTAGACCTGTTGTGCTGAAAGATCTGTTTCCACAGTGTAAGGATTCCATTCTCTTCTAATATTCGCATTTATATCCTATATTCAAATCTTTCTGTAGTTTCAGAAAATCATGTCTGAGCAGACACCGTTCATGTTTGCCTGGACTGATTCTAGACGCCTTCAAATCGTCATCTCAAAACGTTGTTTGTTTCGGTTTTAATGTTTTTCTTCGCTGCCCATCTTCACAGGATTGTGCAGGGGTTAAATACAAATTCTATTGCATTTCTTCTGGATTACTGGGTCCTCAAATCTTACTAAATGACTGTGATCATCTGCAGTGTATCAGTTGTCACATTTGCCCAACATTTCAAAGGGCTCCTCCCTAAAACAGCGCTTCCCCTGTTTATCTGTGTAGCCACTTGCGGATAGAAGTGATCAGAGCTCGTTATTTTACTGCCATTATCGTCACCCAATCTTAATTTTAATCTACTCGGCAATATTTGCTGTTGTGGTGAAAAAGAAATCCACATAAGTTCAGTGTGAAGTTTTGCTGAATTTCTCTGTGCTTCAGTTCTGAATATCAGCAGAATTTAAGTGCACACACCGTAATCATTTGTACGAGCACAACTTGTTTGCCCTATTTCATTTTGCTCGTGTACTATTTATGGCATTGACTTAATACGTGAAAGTGACCTGTTTCAAAGTCAAGCAGAAGCGTGATGTGCTGGTGCTACAGTACACAACTGATTCCAGATTTAACCTCGCTGTTAAATGTAATCTTAAAGTAGTATATTAAAGTCATATTTCAGTTGCTGTCTGCCATGTCTCCAAATGCATGAAACAAATCCAAAAGGCTTCAATCATTGTTTGGAGTCGAGAAACGTGTGCACATTTGAAAGCGCAGTACCCACTCGTATTTCATTCTGTCAACAGGAATAAATTGATTTGCAAAATCAGATGAACCTCCTGGCTTATAGAGTCACGAACATTAGTGCGTGCTGTGGAAGACAGACTCAAGCTGCGCTGAAATTGAGGAAATGATAGGCAGTCTACCAAACCACATTGTGTCGATTTTCTTTTTCATTTATATCGCAGAATGAAAGGCACATGCTGTTCTGGGGAAAACTTGCCTCTGATTCACCAAGATTCAGGCACCTCAGTTTTTCACCCCTAGAAAGATCGCAATCCTGCATGGAAAATATAAAATATAAACTGCTGGAGATCACAGCAGGCCAATTAGTATCCACCAGAAGGACAGAAAGTTAAAGTTTATAGTCTATCTGACTCTTCATCAGACCTCAGCTCATAGAATTTGCACCTCACTGACATCAATAACCACCTTTTATGCCATAGAATTCATACAGTGTGGAAGCAGGTCGTTCAGTCCATTCTGTTAATCCCAAACCTCCAAATCACATTCTCCCCGGACACATCCCCGTGATGCTGCATTCCCCACGTGAAACCACCTCGCCTGTCTGAAATTTTGTTCGGTTTGTCATTTTTGCTTTGGTTACTATGTCAAAGCTGCCTCTTTGTGGACTCGCTCGATCCCTTCGTTTTAGGTGGTATCTTTTTGCAGCCAAAATTCTAATCAGTTGGTCTCGTCACGAAATATTGCATTCAGTCTACTGATCAATGCTTGCTGTTGTGGCAAAAAAGAAGACCATTCTAGTTAATTGCAGTGTGATTTATTTTGTTGGACCTTTCCCCGCCCTCGTCCTAAATATCGATGGAATTGCACTGTAAAGACTGTGATCATACATAAGAGCTCCTTTGGCGTGCTTTGATTCGTTTCTGTAAGGTAATGGTTCTTCCATTTTGCTTCAGGTTGCAGTTCTGAAGAAGGGTCAGAGATCAATAGCTTTACCTCATCTTTCTCCAAAGAAGCTATCAGACCTGCTGAAGTTTTTCTAGAAATGTCTGGGTGTGTTTTTGTTTTGGATGCACGAGATATATTTTCCCTGAGGCAGCAGAGAGTGAAAGGGGATATGATTGAAAAAAAATCATAATGGGTCGGAGATAAGGTAGAGAGATATGAAATTTACCCCTGGCTAGAGTGACTAATGGACAGTAGATGACGATTACGGTATGGAGCAGGGATTTTAAAGGGGTTGTGAGGATTCTTTATAATTCAGAGGGTGGTCAGACTCCAGAACTCACAGCACAAAAAGGCAAAACTATTTAAGTATGCACTTGCAATGCCAAGGCGTAAAAGACTACCAGTCAAGTGCTGGAAAATGGAGTTAAACTGGCTGTTGTAATCGTGTTGAACAAGGTTTATTCTTTGCTATAGACTCCTGAAACCCTACTATGAGAAATTAGTGTGACCCCCTGATCTGTAACTGACATTGGTGGGAAAACTGCCAGAAGAGTGAGCAGAATATCATTGTATCATCTTTGATGGCTTCTGAAACTGTGACTAAAGATTGGCTGCTCCAAATTCCATTTGAATATTGGAGGAATTTAGGGGTTAGACTGGTGAGGCGAAAAAGTTGGGTAACTAACTCGTTGTTAGCCAGACGTCAGTCGTGGGGAATGTGAAATTCAATCGTAATTCATCTCCTAATTCGACACTTACAAAGAAGTGGTTTTGTTCTATAAACTCAACGTAACGGTACAAAGTGGAAAACATCTTCGTAAAAACTTCAACAAAGGTAAACAGTGACGGAATATCTAAAGTTGCACTCCTGAGGTAGCTGAACTCTTGTTGACCCATACATTGAAGAAACCATGATTGCATGTTCAAGAATTCCAAACAATGAGAGGTTTTCTCTTGAAATAATCACAGCGACAAAAGGTCTGTTAGGTGCAGAAATGGAAACCAAGTTCCCCTGACTTGGATCAAGTATCAGGGAGCACAGTTTCACAGAGAAGCCATTTGGGTTGAGAGGAAGCAGAACGTCCCGGTCTGAGGGGTATAAGTCTCAACAATCAGGTTCTGTGAACGCTCAGGGGAGCAGTTTCAAGTGATTGTGATTTTTTTGCCATGCTAATCTCGCCAATGATATGGGTATGACGTGAGAACATAGCGTTGAATTAAGTTATCCACCAAGATGTAAAAGTGCTTGGTGGCTCTGGCTTGAGAAGGTGAATGAGTTGTTTATAGCCATATGTATCAACAAGTGAGATAACATTGGGATTTCACAGCAGGGTGATAAGACCAGTTGAACTGAACAGAATGGTCAAAATTTATCATGCATATATTTTGTCGAAGAATACTAAATGTGATCAATTTGCGGATACCAGCTGTCCCTGTCCCTTATACACTTGAAGATAAAATGCAAACTATGGCATGTTTTGCAAACCTGAAATAAATGCATTAGAACAGTTTATTTGTTCACAAATACTCTGCCAGCATCTGCGTCACTGTTTGAACATCTTCAGTTTTACTACAGGCCCATTACCAACTGAGTGAAGTTAAGGCAGCCGTTACCTTGAACTGAAATTGGCAACTGAAGGAAATAATGCCGCATTTTATTTTACCAACTATAAGTGTTACTGTCGGGTACTGGCACTATGGACTATGTTACGAAAGGTTCAACACTGAATTTAATAATGCAAAACGGAAGCATTGTGCTCTGAATATAGTACTGTTGGACCAAATTGAGCTTGACAAAATTGAATGCACATTTCCTGGACTAACCTTGTCCTGTGCTAAGAACTCAATCGATACTGACACTAAATTGCTGAATCACCATTACCCATGATAAAGTTAGCCATGATTGAAGAGATCCTACTGTGTTGCTGATTATTGTCTTGAACTTAATTTGCTTCTTAAATATGAACGTTGTGGAATCCTCATATTGCCATCAGTTTCACCAGGCTGGTCTATATAACAGTCTGTAAGATTACATTGCAACTCATCTAAACACGATTGAATGCACCATTTTTGTATCGATTTCTTGATCATGCTGGCAGAATGATAATCCTGAGTGGAAGCCTGGAAGTGGTTCTCCTGGAAAATTCGTACTTAATAGCACTGTAAGTAGTGAATATCATTGTCGTGCAGTTAGCCAAGTATCCAGGTGTTGAAGTTTTATTTTAAGATGAAGTATTATTCCTATCTTTGTGTCAAAAATATTAAACAAAGCGAATCTTGTCTAAACCAAAGCAGCTGCAGAGCACTAATGAACTGAATTGGATATTTCAATGAATTAAGTAAATGTAAAAGATCAATCTAATTAATGGTCTCCCTGGACACCAAAATCAGGTTTAAATGCAACCACTCTGCACCGAATCAGAAACCGTGTTCAGAGTATCAGATAGAAATGCACGAACTACCAAAAGGTCTGGTGTTTGCCATTTACTATCCTGTACTTGCTACAATCGGAGTTCCAGGTAAATCAGGGTAATTATAGAATATGTAACTCATTGGTTTGATGCATGAGATCTTCCCATGGTACAGATACCTGACCTACCATTAATGGGAATATAGCTCTCACGTAATTAGTGTGGTGTGCATCCTTCAACGGATCGACTTGTTCATTCTTGCAGCTTCCAGAAAATTCACCATTTCATGATCATGTCATCTTCCATTTACTCACATAATTTTATGATATTCATGCGTAACTTCTCGATTTTATCGTGGTGGTACGAAGTCGAAAAAGTGCATGTTCATTTTAAGAGAGGGTTTTTGTTTCTGAGCTGAGGGATTGTGACAGCACGTGTCTGTGACAAACCAACAAGGGGAGAGAGTGCTGAGAATTTATAGCAGGTAGCAATCGGGTTGGAGTTGTGATTTGATGTTCAGGAAAACGGATTTGAATTTCACCAGTTAATTTAAGTTATGCTGAGGACAACAAAAAACAATTGAATTTAAACTTGATTGTATTGCTGACATGGTACCAATGAGAGGGTGTGAGCATTGAGGAAAAGAAAGAGCATTTTGAAAATTCGTCAGAGCTAACTGTCCATCAATCACACGTCATCAGAAGGGGCTCTCAAAACTTTCAGAAAGAGCCATCTATTAAAGGTTTATACAAGGGTTTATAAGATTAATTTTATACAAAGATACGCACAGCAAAAAAAAAGACAATCAGAGAAGACAGCCGAGGGAAAGACAGCAGAATCTGAAAGATGAAAAGAAACAGCAGATTCTGAAAAATGGAAGGAAACAACAGATTCAGATAACTGAAAGGAAGACAGCATAAAACACTATATGGACTTTGAAAGATTATGTTAATTTAATACTTAATAAGTGTGCTCTTGGAGAAGTCTTTTCATGGATTTGGGGTTAGAAAGTCATTACTTATGAAGAAAAAAGGGGTTCTCAGGTTTTTTAACAGTTTTTGTCTGAGTCTTGGAGAAGAGTTGTTTCGTGTTCACTGTTCGAGTCAGGAAAATAAACTGTGTTTTTAAAAGTAAAAATCAAGGATTTTCTTTCACTCACAATTTTAACATATCGCAAGGTGAGTCAAGATTTTCTGGGTGTTTTAGTTTTTATTAGTGATGGGTTCGATCTCCTTGTCATAACAATTGATATGTCATCCTTTTACTGAGTCATACTAGACACATTACATGTTTGATTTATACCCTTTAATCTTGGACTGTTTTTTTTCTATCGTCATGGCTATTTAATCAATTCAATTGCACTATCTTCTGATTTAACTCTGAGCATAAATGGCAAATCGCATTCTGTTGTGTCAACCTTCTTTGTTGCAAGTTCATTTTAATTCCGTTATTGGCAATATGTTGTATGTAAATTGCCTACTAGTGATAATGTCGTAGATGCAGTTATATTTGGCAATGACACCGTCCTTCGAATATTGCTTGTTTGCCATCTGAAAAGAAGTTCTCTTACATTATTGTCTTTGTTTACTCTGTGAGTTATGCTATCATTGTAATGCAATTTTGTTCTGCAAATTACTTTGCCATTGAGAGTATAATTCCTACAACTGAGTTATTGTTCATGTTGTTTTGCAGGACTGAATAGTTCCCATCTGCAATTACTGATTGCATTTATTAAAGGAACATTATTAATTAAGATGTTTTGAGATGGACTGTCAATGCCAATGCCTTTAATATACACATACTTACCTTTCTCAGACTCATAGAGCAGCGTTCGAACTAGAATTAGAATCAGGTTTTATTGTCACATGGACACAGGGATACAGGTATACAGTGAAATGTTTGCAATGTTGCCATTCACGGTGCCATCTTGGATACACTGTAGCCAGGCAAAAAAAATAAACTTAGGTAAAGAATAGAAAAGTTTAGCAAAGAAATAAGTTAAAAGTTCAACAATAATCCTTGTTAGTATAAAGAGGTGATTAAGCAAGGAAATGTAAGGTTCCAAATTACAGACATTCTTTCGCCATGGAGTTGCAGTTGCTCCATACTGGGCTTTCCTCGGGAGGACTCATTCTCTCAGTCCCACTACTTCCACACTGCCATGTCGCTGACGACTACTATCCAGCCGTTTTCACAATTCCACTGACCACCACACTTCAGGCCGAGCACACCAATTGCCTCACATCTGACCAACATTTCGCTGCTCTCGGCCTCCAGCCACTGCCATCACTGCCACTGTTTCCACAATCGAGCTCCCTCCTGCAGGTATGATGAGATACAAAATAACTCAAAATGAAACCAAAGAAAAGGAAAGAATTGAGTAGAGATGAAAAAAAAGTGGTCGGAACAGACGAGCTTGGCACCAGGAACTTAACTCCAGTGTGTATGTTCTCAGCCACTAACGCTCATTAATTTAGTACCACTTACCTCTGCTACATTTGCTGCTACAAGATCTAAGTTGGCAGTTATTCTCGGTACCAGGGAATATTTCAGACAGTTATACAGTCACTATTTTATCTGGTTGACTTAATTTGCAAATCCGCTGACAATTTACATCAAATTTGCAAGGTTTTATTTCACAAGTCCAATCTGATAACGTTGACAATTTCTCTTGAAAGTGCAGTGAAGCATGAATGAAGTCGTGTGCTATGAGTTTCTTTCTCTCAACAAGATATTATTAGCTGTCAGTTCCGATTGTTCAGAACAATGCACCTGAAGTCATATGACTATTCAGTGGAGTTCCTCGATCTACCATTGCATCTTTCCCAAGATGAACTCTTTGACGTTAGTGAGTCCATTAACTTCTCAGTGATCCTTTTTTATTGACAATTAAAAGATATTTTTCCAGCAGTGGAAGATTTAACAATGAATCATTGAACAAAACTACTTTGCCTGCTAATGAGTTTGAACTCATTACCTAGTTAGTTTCCAGATTTATTGTCTGTTGCTGTGATTCTTATTTTCGTGAATATTTTCCATTGAGCCTAGCTTGTGTGATATTTATTTGTGTGAAGTCATTGGATGCATGATAAGTTTTCAATTCCTTCCTGTCTTTTGCTTATCCTTTTTTTTCATTATTACCACGCAACTTGGTTGAATTGAACTTAGAGGATAATTATAAATTCTAAAATTAATTCTACTGAACATGAGATATACTGATCAAAAACTTTTCAAATTTTGAAATTGTGCACTTAATCCTATCAAATGGTGATTCATTTGGGATGAAGTACAATAAGTTTCCCATTCAAGAAGAAATCTCCCTCTTACACTTTCAGCTAACCTGGCAGTTGTTGTGATCCTGTCTCGAAGAAGATGTGGTCTCTCTGGATGTATCACTTATTACCTCGTGTCCATGGGGGTGACAGATCTCCTCGTTATGGTAACAGCTGTGATATTAAACCGCATTGTTGGTATTTACTTCCCATCCAGTTTTCTCTCTATCACACCAGTGTGCCGTTTTCGCGCTGCCTTAAACATGGCAGTCATTGACTGTTCTGCCTGGTTAACAGTTGCTTTCACCTTTGATCGTTTTATTGCTATTTCCTGTCAGCAGATAAAAATAAAATATTGCACTGAGAAGATGGCATCGTGGGTTATAGGAATCGTGACTTCACTGAGCTGTGTGAAAAACATCTTCATATATTTGCAACTGGAACATAGGTACATCATTAATAATATACCTTGGTTCTGTGTCATAAAAGCAATATATTACAATTCTCCTGCATGGGCTGCATATGACTGGATTCGATCGATTTTAACACCCTGTCTTCCATTCATTCTGATTCTACTGCTCAATGCCCTAACAGTCCGGCACATTCTAGTGGCTAACAGAACCCGCCGGAGACTCCGAAACCAAGGCAATGCAGAGAATCAAAGTGACCCAGAGGTTGAAAAACGAAGGAAATCGATTGTTTTGCTGTTCGCCATCTCAGGAAGTTTCCTCGTTTTGTATTTGTTATTTTTTGTCAATATCCTTTACGTTCGAAGTGCAAATCTTACTTATTCTGCAGGATCCAGTTTGCAGAATTCCACATTTTTCATTGAACAGAGCGGATATATGCTTCAGTTATTGAGTTCATGCATTAACCCATTTATTTATGCAGTAACCCAAACCAAAATCAGAGATGAGTTAAAGAATGGGCTGAAATATCCTCTGATCATAATAGTTAATTTTTTAAAATTCCAGTAACAGGACAAATCAAATCGATCGGAATTCTTCAGAAGGCATTTCCTTTTTGTTTTCTCTTGACGGCACAGATTCCGCCTTAAAGACGCTCACTATTAAGGCATTATTTAATACATTAATTTAGCAACTTTTTTCGGAATGATCCATGGTTTCAAAAGGCAGGCTGCCACGTTGCTCTCCGTTTGTTTTGATGGTCTTTTTCTCCTTCGCCCACCATGCACGAGGCTGGAGGATAGTTTATGTTTGCAACCTAGAAAGGATTGTTTCGTTATTCTGTATTTTTCTCTGATTTTATTCACATCATTATCATTTCATGGCAAGTGATTGTTGCAGGAAAAGTCAGCTTTTATTACCTTCTCTTTGGTCCCCTTCTTATCGAGCCATAGAATCATGGAGATCTGTACAGAAAAGATCTTTTGGTCCAGAACATTTTCACTGGTCAAAAACAATCACCTAAACATTATAATCCTGGTATCCAATACTTAGCCCATGGTCTTGTATGCCTTAGCATAGCAAATTCACGCCTAAATATGTCTTAAATATTCTGGTGATTTTAATGTCTAGTATACATACAGGCAACACGTTCCTGATTTCTGTCCATCTCTGGGGAAGAAAATGTCTTTCATCACATTTCCTCGCAACCTTCAATCTCTCATCTTAAATTTTTTTTCCAAGTTCATTGCTCCTTCAGTCAAGAAGAAGTTCTACGTCTTGTCTACTCTACCTATAACCCTCGTCATTTATTGCAACTTAATCATGTCCCATTTCAATCTTTCTACTTAAAGGAAAGCAATCCCAATCTGTCCATACTCACTCAAACCTTACGACACAGGGAGTATCCTGATTTTTTTTTTCTGCACCTTTTCTGGTGCAATCACAATCCTCCTTTCATTTTGTGCCAGAATAGAGCACAATACTCCAGCTGTATCCTAACGAAACGTTTGCAGATTTCCAGCGTCAGCACCTGCTCTTAACTTCTATGTTTCAGCTAATAAAGGCAAATGAACTATATGCCTTCTGAACCACTTCATTCACCTGTCCTAATGCAGTAAGAGACCAGTGTTCAAGAACAGCACAATCCTTCTGATCTTCGGTGCTTCCCAGGGTCCTACTTTTCATCATGCATTTCCTTGTCTTATTATGTCCGGCAAAAGTACATTACCTCAAATTTATCGAGATTGAACTCCATTTCCGAATGATCAGCCCATTTGACCAGTCTTTTAATAGTTTTCTGTACTGAAAAACTATCCAGGACACTATTTTCCACATGCACGGCCATGCAGTATTTACCACAATGTTTATATCTCTGGGAACTAACTAGTCAACCAAGCATAATTCATTGATATAAGCAAGAACAGCAAGATACCCAACACTGCCTCATATTGGACTCTAATGGATGCAAACCTCTCATCAGCAAAAGAGCACGCCTCAAACAATAACTGTTTTCCTACACTCAACTAATTGATGCAATTTGCTAAATTTATTGGAGCCCATGGCGTCTGACTTTTAACATCAGTCTCTCGTGTGGGATTACATCAGAAGTCTTACTAAATTCCAAGTAGAATCCATCAAACATATTGCCCTCAACGTAATTACTAGATCCCTGGATGTGCTCATTGTCTGGTTGGAGCCCATCATTGGCCAGTGATACAAGTTATGAGTTCTCGATGGATGAGATACTTGCAGATGTCCCATGGTGAAATCAGCCTCTACAGCGTCGCTCATTATTCCACGACTATGTCAGCAGAACGAATTTGAGCACAATTAAATAATTTCAATCGATCAAAAGCGAGTTAGTACAATTTTCTTTGCTGCTGTTAGATGCTTGGCTGCAAGTACGGAGTTTTCCTTCAAATATGCCACTATTACATTCATTTGTCACCAATCACAGATTTTGTGCTTGCCCTGGTCAGAGTGTGAGACAATTTTTAAAATGCATCATCACAGATCTATTTCTCCTCCTCCGAGGCGATGAAATGTTGTCCCGTCTTGGAATCATACTTCCTTTGTTTGTTGCATGGAAGAGAAGTTCGTGTGCTGAGGGTAAAATACGTCCCATCAGTTTTAAGTTTAAGTATATACTGATTTACATTACAAACATTAAGCCTCCTGTGTTATGACTTGAATGCACCTATTCAGAAATTTACTTGTGGGGGTATCCACATTGTTCGCATCAGAATTATTTGGAAGAAATGATATCATCCATTTGGGGTATTGTCAGCGCCAGCAATTATTTGGAAGAAACTATATCATCCATTTCCTTGCTCATCTGTAAGCTCAGTTGTCTGCGTGATTAATTTCTAATGTCGAGTCATGCAAACTGATCCCATGCCAGTTGCGATTGACATTAAATTTCGACCTCATCCCTCACCAGAGCTGTGGTGGCTATTAGATTAAATCACCATCAGTTGCTATTCTCTGGGATATGGCTATCTTAACTTTTATTCCCGTGGCTAAAACGTGTGATTTCGTTCCAGATATTAGTTAGGCAAAATACTGTAATTACAACAGGGCTCTGTTAATTGTGAGCTATTATTTAATATTAATCTATTTATTGTTGGAAATATGGTCAGTTCTATCACCGCCTACATTGCAATGCGGAGTTTACATTGGAGTGACAGCATTCTCTTGTCTTGTGAGTGAAGTGATTCACTCATCCTTCCAAACTCCTGGGGCACCAGCATGATCCAGATTCTTCCTGTCTGAAGTCTAAACCTTGCTTTTTAAGGTTCCCCTACCACCTTGTACTGGTTTTTCAACCACAATAGCAGCACTTCTACCAGTGTATCAGCTATATCATTCACAAGGACGAATTGTATTCCAAGAGCTGAGAGTACTCCTACCAGAAATTCTCCATTCTTTTCTGGACACTCTAACCTCACTGTACATAACTCAGCACTTTTTGTCTTACCATTAATTCCCGTTACCAGTACCTTTTCAGGCAATCGTCATTCGGGAGTACATAAATCTTCATCCTTTAACACGGCAGACTGAGAGGACCCTGTGTCCATTAATACTGTAACCTTTATACCTGCTACTTCTGGCCTGTGTGAATAAACTTTACCTTTGCAAATACTTTTTCTAAGCAGATCTGGCACTTCCTCCTTAATAAAATTCCGATGAGCTTGTACACTCAGAGTGCACAGTGGTATTTCGAAAGCTATGTCAGTTATCATTCTAACAAGATTCCCAGGCTTATCCTGTTTTCCTACATTCGGATTTCCAGTGATTTTCCTACCTCACCAAAACTGCGATTTCATGTGGCCCACTTTATCGCATGGAAAATACCAGAATTTTTAAAAACATCTTTGGCCCCTTCAAGGGTTTCCTTTCTACCCTGTGGTCTGTTATCTTTATGATCTTCACAGCGATCGAACTTTCCCTTTTCAAGTGAGGATTTCTCTTTTCCCCAGGTTCTATCGCTCATGGATTAAAATTGATTCTGGAAACAAAACCGTGTTTTAAGGACAAGCCCAAAATAACCAGCCACTTCAGTTGCTAACCTTGCTGTTTTAATTCTCTGTTCTTCCACATGGGTTCGCACTACTTCAAGCAGTGAATTTCTGAACCCCTCCAAAATAATTGTCTCTCTAAGAGCGACGTACGTTTGCCTATTTTTAATGCTCTTATCCAGCTATCAAAATTATTTGTTTGATCTTTTTAGACTTAATATAGGTTTGACCAGGGTCCCTCCTGAGATTCCTGAAAAGTTGTCTCTAGGCTTTTGGTCCAAGCTCATATAAGATAGCTTTTTTCACCTCCTCATACACCCCAAATACCACCCCACCCCGCCCCAACGGTTATACGAATACCTGCCTAGCTCTGCCTACAATTATTGGTTGGATGAACAAAGCTCACATTGTCACTGGCCACTGCAATTGATTAGCCACTTTTCCAAATGAGATGAAAGAGGCATCCACACCCTCCTCATCAAATTTTGGCAATGCTTGAACATACTTAAACAGTTTCTCATCAGGCTTTTGACTTCCAGGGGCTTTCTCATCCCCACTCTCAATCCTTTTAAGTTGATTTTCCTTTCAAAGTATAATTTTCTGAAGATCACCATCTCTCTCTCTCTTTCTTTCTCTTCTGCTAAAGCCCTTTGTTCTTTTCCTTTCTCTTCTGCTTTTAATTGTAACTCAAACTGTTTCATTTCTGCTGTTCCTTCCTTATCTCTCGCATCTTCCTCAAGCTGTTTCATTTGCAATTGAATTTTGCCATCTCTACAGATGTGCTGATATGTCAAGCACATTTAAATGCTGAGCTAACTGCTATAATTATCTCATATTTTTCTCATGGTAGCATCAACTCCAGCTTGTCTACTCATTCCTGCAGATTTGCCTTACCTCGCTTTTGTAAAATATCCGAAGTCACTTCTTCCTACTCCAGAAAACTCTTCGACATGGATACAGCATCACTATCTCAAGCTATGTTTACCCAACCAAATCAACACCCGAAATAAAAGACACTAACACCAACCACTCTCTTCCCATGTCCAACAAAGAGCCCCCAATCTATTATGGACCAGGTCCGAACCCTCAAAACATTTTAAAGCAGGAAGCCCATACTGTAATTTTGCTATTTGTTTCAGGTAAGTGTAGACATTCCCAGAGTGACTTAACTGGTCATACTACCGGTTTTTAAACTAACAGAATTTATTGACAGAGTTACAGAATGAAACACACAAAGCCAAAAATAGTATACGCGATTAACTTATCTTATCTGAATCTGACAGGCTATCCCGACTTAATGATGCTGTTCCAAAATTCTTGCAACAATCCCAATAAACAAAGCCCTTCCCACACATAGTAAAAAGGACACAAAAACGCTTCCAGCTTACAAAGTCAGAAGGGCAGAACGCGGGAGAGTACCAGGACTTGCTCTGGCACCGTTTCTTCACACACGCTGCTGCTGACTTATCTTTAATCTCAATGAAGGCTAGCTCTACAGCTAACTGTCCCCTTCCTTTTGACTATCCTTTTTTTCACGACAATGAAAGCCTTTGGTGGTGGGCATCATCTGTTCGGGGTAAACAGAAAAGGGCCCAAACAAACCATTCAAACATGGCCAAATACCGCTTCTCTGAAAAATAACTCAAGTGCACGATAACATTGTAAAAGACCAGTGTTATGACAGGCGAAACAAGAAGCCTTCGTTTGCATCAGTTCTGTGTGAATATCGGATTCACATATCAAATTCATATACGGAAACACCAATTAGGGTACAACAGGTGTAGACAATTCTCATTTTTTATTATGGGAAAGAATGTAGTCGGATAGAATCATGAGGACTTCGTGAGTCTGCCACTGAAATGTAATAACCCTAGTTCCATATGACGTGATGTACGATGCTATCATTTTTCCTTCATAGCAATGGTAGCCATTTTGTCAAAAACATTTTCTCGGTGCAGACGAGTTTCTGAAACTGCTACAAATGAAAACCATGTCTCACTCATACTTTTCGTTCCAACAACTCACGGTTTTGAATTGTATTAATTCAATCTTCTCTGAACGGCAACTAACCAAACAGACGATCCATAACATTTCTCTTCGTTTATCTAATGTTTTATTGCGTCATTTTCATTTCAATTTTTCTCCATTCTTCTAAAGATTCACTGCCGAGAACACTGGGTACTGTGTCCCTGTGCAGACCCAATCTTAATGTTACATGCAAATATCGTCACGTTCTCATCATTGCAGCGCATATCAATACTAAGGAAGCCTAAAAGATAATGCATTGAAGTAATTTAGGAAACGGAATTGCAGTTAAAGTAAGATACTGCCATGATGCAAAGTGGGCTATGCTATAAATTGACAACAAACACTTCACTGCATTTAATTGTTAATGTCACTTGTTGAAATAAACTAATTTGTTAGCGTGTCTGAAAAGGCAATTACTCCAAAACGCCAGCTACGACTTTTTGAACAAACTTTCTTATGAGCCAGTGCTCACATTATAGTCTTAAACATCTTGGTGGCGAGGTTACAGAAAAAATACAGTAGACAATTAACTTTGGCTTGTCTGGCGTTAAGGAAAACCCAGAAGTTAAAATTAGTAATATGTCAAATGGATTTTGAAGTGGACAACAGTTTTTGATAATATTAGGGGGATTCGTATCCTTGATACTACTGCTATCATAGGAGGTTATCCAGGCAATACCAAACTGAAAATAACTGAAGACGTCTGCCTCTATGCAGTGAAAGTAACTGCACTTGACATGACGACAATCAATATGCACTTAAATTCTTCAAGCACCTATAAAATATGAGTGAAGCTTGGAGAAAGGTTTCAACTGATTTACTTATTACAATGGTTCAACAATGTTTCAAAGTGAAAATCTGCCAGCGTTCTCTTTTAGAATATTTGCATTTCTCGTGGAGGGCAGTTGTGAATAAATCTGTGTTCTTGAATTCGTGGGACAAGTCAGCTTCTGCTGAAAATCAAGAAATGTAAAAAAGATAATTCTGTAATTTCTCTGTATTTCATTGCACAAATCCGAACACCAACTGCAATAATTTGCATAATATAATGTCTTTAAATAATTCATTCCAACAAACCAATTAATTATGTCCCTGAAGTCCAGCGCTTTGCTTACTAGATCCGTTTCTCTAAATTGTAAATGTGTTCGGAGTTTCTGACAGAAATGAATGCAATTACAGCAGGTCTGTTGTTTGCCATCTACTATCCAGTTTTTGTCGCTGTCCTGGTTCCAGGCACATTATTGTGGTGAGTTAGCAGCTGCTAGTCATCACTTAGGTCAATTTACCGATAATGCGTCTTTGTGTTTCTGCTTCCACTCATCGGTGAAACGTCATCCAGTTAAATTATACAAACTGTTATTTTTGACAATGCATGTTTTCAATCTTAATGTATTAATTATCCACATAACCAACGTTAAGCCACTAACAGCTTAATTAAATATCATTATTTCCCTTTTCAGACTAATTTTCTCATCCCAAAAAGGAATTTTCTTTCCCTTCAATATTATGTTGTCTCCCTGTAACAGTTAAGATCAGACCATTTTAATCGTGTAGGCTCTCATGTTACAAATCAGTATACAGTAAGGTAAATTAAGTTCTACTGTGGCATTGACCTTGCTGTGCTATCATGTTAGGCAAAGGTGCAAAGGTAGTTCCATTGGGTGGTTGACGATGGTTTTCTGGAAGCATTATCAAACCAAACCTTTACTAACGTGAAATGAATCTCTTTTGTGGCATTGAAGAATCTGACTCATATGAATCTTGCATCTTGGTAACAGAATTTAAGTGAGATTATATCTTGCTAATGCTGCAGTTGCTGTTGGAATGTCAACTTGCGATCACAGTGTATTTCTGATTATTGCAACTTCTATCTTGAAAACTTCTGAATAATGACTAAAGCTGTTTTATAACTGACTTATTTTTACCATAGTATAAATCTTCTCTCAGTAAAGCATTACTTAGCATTGAGGGATATTATAAAGCCCCAAGATATAGACAGAAAAATGGCCTGAAAGAATATTGGCCTGAAACGTTGTTGCTTTAAACCTGCAGAGACACCTTTCTGTTCTCAGTCTCGAACTCTCACTGATTTGACTCCGTTCTCTTCTTCAACATGAACTGCTGCTGATGTTTCTAAATTAACGATTGTTGATTGCAGGCTTTTGCTCATCACCACAAACATGCAAGGCTTCACACACTTTGTACCTTCACCAGACTCTTCACACTCAATTAAAAACTATAACGAATGGAAACTCTAATATGCAATTAATAATTATTTTAACATCAGTTATTTCATTCTAGGATCCATTCCATCATCAACATAGACAGCCCACTTCCAGTCATACAATGATATATTGAACAAACCTAACTTCTTAAGACATTCATCTTTTGGAATGGATTGCAATTTCTGGAATTAATATGTAAATTCCCGAACTACTTTTAAGTCACCTTGTCGAGATAGATTAAGGTTTGGTTTTAAAACAAAAGGTGACATCTCAGCTCAGACATTGCATTGAAAGTGTGAGGTCAGAGTCTGTCTGCACCCTAGTCTTGAATCAGGCTGCTTCTATGTCCAAAGTGGAATTTACAAAATATTGCATGTATTGCCTTCCTGCGTTGATTGCATGCATGTTCTGCATTTTTGAGCAAAATAGAATGTATGTGCAAATATAATTCTGCAAATACAAATTCACTCCATCTATGTTTTGTGTGTGTGTGTGTGTGTGTATGAGTATGATTGCAAGTGAGGTAGTGTGCATTTGCATCTGCACAAGCTTGGTAAAGTGTAATGGGATGGGATAACACATATCCTAGCTGTACAAATTGTTAAAAATCTCCACTGCTGGTTAAAAAAAAACTAATAGTTCTCCACTGTGCCATCTGTAGTATGATCACTCTTTCCTGTCATGCAGGATTCAACATTGCCAATGTGCTGCAACTCGTGTTTTCTTCTTTCTCGGACAAGAACAACTGCTGACTCATCTGCCACTTTCCTCAATGTACTAAAGACTGGGCGTTCTAACCTGTTAGCATTTAAAGGATACTGATAAATGATATCAAAACAAGAGGAAATCCTCATTTGCTCAGTCCATCTTGATGTTAGACAACAGATTTTCGTGAATATTGAGCCTTATGTGGATTGGGCAAAATATGATTCCTTGTTGGCTTTACATTTTGAGTCTTATGGTTTTAGACACGAGGTAGTGAAACTCAGAACAACAGATTTTTTTGACCTTGTGAACAGTTCACAGTAACAGAGACCAAGCCTGGGTACTCAATCCGAGTACAGAGGTCATGCGATGGATTTCGAGCTCTGAAATCTGCAATAATACATAAGAATAGCTAAATCTTCCAGAGAAGTAACATAATCTATAATTAGAAACTATAAACAGTCCAAAAATGGAATAGTCATTAATGGGGTATTGTGGCAGCAGGGTGGCTCTGTGATTGGGACTGCAACCTCACAGCGACAGTGCTCCTGTTTCATTCCTTGCCTCGGGTGACTGTCTGCGTGCTGCTCGTGCATTCTCCCTGTGTTTGCGTGGGACAATCCAAAGATGTGCAGCCTTGGTGATTGGTCATAGTAAATTGCCAAGTCAGCGAGATATGTAGTGGAATGAGTCTCGGTGGGTTACATTTCAGACTGGGAGGGGACCCTTTGGCCAAAAGATCTTTTCCATACTGTAGGGAATCTAATCTAATTAGTCTCCTCTTTTCCTGGAGATATTAACGTCCTGGTTCAACGTAAGCAACAGTCTCAGTTCCTTTGAAAATTATTTTCTTCTTATAATTTTGTTATGGGATTATTAACATCAGAAGGAACAAGCTGGAACTGCCAGTATAAGAATCCTGGGAAAGATTGACAGCAACAAAAGCAGCAAAATTCAACATTGGTTGTCACTCATTAAGCTGCTGGTGCCTCCAAAGCTATGCGATAAGGGAATCAATGCCTTCTCACACTGAGCAGGTGAATGGTCTTTCTCCAGTGTAAAAGTGCTTGTGTGTCACTGGGATAGAAGACAGAGTGAATCCCTTATCATACAAGCAGCTCGTAAATGGTCTCTTCTGACGGTGAATCCGCTGGTGTGTCAGCAGGTCATTTGTGGTTTTATAATTCTTCTCACATTCAGGATATTTCAAAGGTCTTTCATAAGAGTGAACATGCCAGTCTGAAGTGAGATGTGATGGTTGTATGAATCCCTTCCCACAGACAGTGCACCTCAATGTCTTCTCCCCTGTGAGACTGCTCAAGTTCAGTGAAATTGTGTGACTGTTTAAACAGTCTCCCACAGCAAGAACCTCTGATGTATCTGTCTGTCCGGGGCTTGACCAGATCCACAGAGCTTTTGAAGACACCCCTCATTGTCCAGATGATGAAGCAGCTTCTGTGCCATGTGAATTTATAGGCGCTTCAGCAGGTTGGGAAGCTGATAGAATTCTTTCCCACGCACAGTACTGGAAAATAGATATTCCCCAGTATATGTGCAGCAATGAATTTCCAGCAGGAATGCATAAATGAATCCTTCACACACTCCCCACAGGTTTCTCCATAGTGAGGGTTTCCTTGTGGCCCCTCCCCACCCCCACTCCAAACCCCCGGTTGGTTATCAATTGCAAACTTAAGCACATACAGAACACGGGAAAAATTCTCCCAGTTGTGAATAAGACCATTGCTTAATTTTGTAACTCAGTAACTGCTTGAAGTTGTTTACACAGTGAATTCACTGGAACACACAGTCTGTGCAACTGGGCAAAGGTCGTCCAACAATCTGTTCACTGGAATGCTCTCACCCGGTAATGATTGCGTTCCAGTGTCTTTCCAGTCATTCTCATGTTTGATTGTCTTTCCCCCTTAGCCAGAACAGTCAATCACTTCCCCCTTCCGCAAACAAAAGCTAATGATGTTCTGGTCATGATTAACTAAGTGTCTCTGTCAGATCTTGATGTTACGTCCAATTTATCTGCCTGGAAAAGAAAATTCAGAAAGGTGTCACCGACATTACAGGACAGATTTTCAGAACAAATTGAAACTTTCTTAGCGTTCTTGTTTCACCAAATACATGGTGAAGAATCAGAGAACTCAGACAGTAAGGAAACAGGACCAACAATCCATACCGACCCTCCAAAGAGTAACCCACCCAGACCCATTGCACTATCCTATTATTCAACATTTGCCCCTGACTAATGCACTATGCCTACATATCCCTAAACACTAAAACACTATGGGCAACCTAGCAGGACCAATTCACCGATCCTGTACATCTTTGGATTGTGGGATGAAATCAGTGCACCCGCATTAACACCATGCAGATGCAGGCAGAATGTGTAAACGCCACACAGACATGCGAGGTTGGAACTGAACCTGGAAGCCTGGCGTTGTGAGACAGTAGTGCTTACCACTGAGCCATTGTGCCATTGAATGGAACTTAAAATAACTGAGACTTCCCAGCCAATTCAGAAAATTATTCGTCATGTTTATATGACACTTGATCAATGTAGGTATCCATAATGTGGAATGAATTAAGCTTAATGTTGTGCAACACTTACTCCATCACCAATGCCACCGAAGCATCGACAAGAGTATAGAAGAGAGATAGTCCATGAGACACTTGTGAAAAAGGACAATTCATAAATAATTGAGTAGTCATGATGATGGTTGCACATCAGTTATGTTTACATTACCAATTACTTGTTGCATGACATAAATACACACGTGGAGGATAATAATAATTGTAAGTGGTGGATGAACAGAAAATTATTAAAGCATTCTGATTAACGGTTGCTCAAAATGAAACGTTGAAGCCTTATTTTTTCTCTCCATGAATGCTGTCAGACATGCTGAGTTTCAGCGGCATTTTGCTGTGTTTGTTTCTGATATGCTGCATCCCAAATGTTTTTTTTCATTTGGCAAGAATCGTTGCTGCCAGTCATATTACAGAACCCCAGAACAGTCAAATATCTGCATTTCTTCATCACTAAGGCGTAGTGTGTGAAATGCTCATGCAGTTTGATGGGCAGGTAATCACATTTCTTAACAGTGGGCAACAAGCTCATCACAGTCCTTCCAAAGACTTCTCCTTACAAAAATGAAGACAGCGCATGGGTCCTGTTGCTCTGTGTCCCAATAAAGATGGCAGAAGTCTCCCGGTGGGGCCCATCACTAACGGGAAGCTTGGAGCCTTTGTTGTGCTTGATGCAAACGGAGAATCAGGAGTTGCTTATTTGAGGATTTTGATTGTCACAAGATGTTCACGAAGCTTTCGGACACCTTCCAAATCCTCCCCTCCCTCTCTCCCTGCTCAATTGCACAGTTTGCAACAGAAACAGAAGTTGCTAGAAAATCTCAGCAGCTAAGGCAGCATCTGTGAAGAGAAAACATAGCTGACATTTCTGGTCCAGTAACCCTTCCTCAGAACTCATATTAGCTAGGTAATTGTTTATATGCTGTGGATAGGTTGGGGGAGGGGAAAGGAGTAAATGGTAGGCGGAATAAAAGGGCCACAATAACTGGGAATGATGTAAAGGTCCTTGTGAAGACGCAATGGTTTAGGAGTATGGTTTCAACAATGAATCTCGAAGAGGGATTTGATTCATGTGCATATCAGTTATGACGGTTTGAAATAAATTAGAAAATGTCAGTTCCCATTCTCATTAAATAAGAGCTAAGGATACTGCTACTGAAATAATAAGGTTATCTCTTCATGAGATATTTCCTGATCAATTTATACACATATGTAATGGCACACTTCTTGATCAGAATAGGGATTGAACATAGGGCTCCTTACAACACTTAACTGAAAGTAAAGAGCAGAAATTTAGAACAGCTGATTCTAAGTACGATTGGAAATTCTTTTTCCTTTATTCCCCCAGTTGCAAATTCTTGGCCCACTACCACTCAAAGGTGTGGCCATTAACTGCAAATTTTTAAGAGGAGTTTGTGTTTCCAAATTTTGACCCAGGGACAAGAACGCAATGTTGATGTTACATGTCAGATTAGCTTGTATTTTGAAGGAGAATTCATACAGGATGATACTTCCTTGTGTTTGCTGCAATTATTCTTCTCGATGGTAAGATCACAGTTCAGGAAGTGCTGTTAAAGGAGCAAGGGTGCATTGCAGGAAATCTTGTTGATATGACAAACTGTTGCCACAGTGTATCAACGATGGTGTGAATGAAGATGGATGGTGGAACTGAAGAGCTAAAATTTGTATTTAGGCTGTTGTTAGAAGCAACAAGTATAAGTGGATTTTTTCATTGACAGCAAAATGGCTTTTCATTTTAAGATAACACAACAAAATGGCTGTAAGTAATGATTTGACTCTATGAAATTGAACTGATGATTTGCTAAGTTGGTTGTATTTAGAGATAAGATTTTTCATAATATGAATTATAATCCAGTGATTTGGTATTCGAAATAACCTCGAAATGCTTGCATGAGATGGTGATCTACGTACATTTATAACCCTTTCCCAGGGAATATCGTTGGATAAACCTGTTGTAAATCATGTCACCTTATTATATGTGATTGGTCTTTCCTTGGTCATGAAGGCTATACTGGCTCTTTAAAAAAGCAAATAAATAATATGCAATTTTCGAATTTAATTGTGCTATTTCTCCACAGAACACAAATTTTTTTAACTTCCGTGTTGCTGGACAAATTTTCGCCAGACTGTCTTAATTTATTAAACCGGTAAACTTGCTTTAAAAAGACTGTAATCCGAGTGATTCTTTTCACTGATCCCGAGATCGAGAGGCAGTGCTAGAGGGTCTAGATCTTCTGAACCACAATCACGGAATTGACAGCAAGTAGGAGGAGGTCATTCAAACCGTCGTGTCTGCACTGGCTTTCTGAATGAAGGTCTCACACAGTTTCATTCTCTTGCTTTTTCGTCGTCACCATGAACCGTGTTCCTATCAAATTAAGAGTCTTATTCCTTTTCGACTGCCCCGATTGAAGCATACAGAATGGAAAATCAATCAAGCAGGACGGCTTCGTCCTGAATTGATCTGCTTTTTGACCATTGTCAGGGCTGCACTCATCATGTTCAAAAAGGAGTATCCCATAAACTCCTGCCTTTTGTCCTTGCAAATGGCGGGCAAACTTTGAGCAGTAAGAAAATGCTTTGGGAGCAATTTGGGACCAGGAGCTTTTGCACGATTCCCAGCTTCTGAAGCTCATAGCCACAGATGTTGGAACCTTGTTCTATTTCAGCGTTGGCTGATACTGCGTGCAAGATATTGGTTATGAGCCCAGGACTCCCATGATTCTCGTGCAATCCAAATGAGCGAAACTGCGCAGGCTCTTGCTGCATAAATCCTGCTTGATAGCTTTGACAACTAATGTATCCGTCAGTTTGCGAATGATTGGGGTGAGATTAAATGAGTGAGATTGAACATTTGCCCTGGTTTGTCAGAATGGGAGGTACATGAAATATTTGTTGTTCATATTATCAGAGAATGTCAATTTTGCATCTGCATTAGGAGTACAACAACGTTCATACAAAAAGATTTCTATGATGGACTGACAGCAATGACTCTTATCCACTACTTTTAAATACGTCACGGCTGGATTGTATGTCTCAAACCAAACCATCTCCATATTTTCATGACCGAGCTGACAGTGGAGGAGCACTTTGGGATCAGTTACCATTGTCCTATCATTTTAAAAATTATTTTGGAGAGGGACAATAATTTTCCCCAGGTTCAAGTTCTAAATTGAGGCAAGACGAATTTTGATGGAACCAGACTGGAGTTTACAGGATTTGATTGGTGTAGTTTGCCTGTGACATTGGATGGCCTTGAAAAGTGGGACAGCTAGAGTTCAAGGTCTATATATTCTCGTGATGGTGAAGTAATAGGGAATCCGGGATTACAAGACATATTAATGTTTTGACCAGAAAACAAGAAGGAGGCGTGGCTCACATACAGGCAGTTGTGATTAAGGGGATATGTGGATGTATGCCGGGATTACAGGAATTTACTGAAGAGTCAAATCACCTGGGGGAGAGGAGGCATGATATAGTCGTGGCTGTAAAGGTTGGGATGAATCCAAAGAGGTACATTAAGTATATTAAAGGAAAAGAGTAACTAACAGAAAATAGAACCCCTCGAGGCCCAAAGTGGACATGTATGTGTAGAACAGCTGTATATTGGCAAGGGTCTCAATAAATATTCCCTTCCCACCCCTCCTTCTCCCCCACGCCCCCCACGACCCCACCCCAGGGTGATCACGGAGAAAGATATGCAGACTGTCAAATTGGATGCAAAATTGTTTTGATAGTAAAAGGAGAGAGTAGACGTGGAAGGATGTATTTCGGACTGTACGTCTGTGACTACTGGAGTGCCTCCGGGGTCGGTGCTGGGTCCATTACTGTTTGTTATCTATGTCATATTTTTGGATGAGAATGTACAAGTTAAGTTTGTAGCTGACACAGAAATAGGTGGTATCGTGGACAGTGAGGGAGCTTATCAGAAATTGAATCAGGACCTTGATCAGCTGGTGAAGTGGGTTAATAAATGGCAAATGGAATTTAATATAGTTCAGTCTGCGGTCTTGCATTTTGGAAAGTAAACAAGGCAGGAGTTTCATGGTGTATGGTAGGGCCGTAAGGAATATAGTGAAACAGAGGAATCATAAGAGTTCAGGTTAACAGTTCTCTGAAAATGAAGTCACTGATAAGCACGGTAGTGAAGAAGGCTTTTGGCACACTAGTTGTAATCGGTCAGGACAATGAGTGTAGAATTTGGGAAGTTATGTTGTAGTCATACAAGACGTTGGTGAGGCCGCTTTTGGAATATAATGTTCAGTTTTGGTCACCTTGTTATACGAAAGATATTAATAAAATTGCAAGAGTGCAAAAGCAATTTCTAAGGATGTCGCCTGGAGTCAAGGGTCTGAGTTATAAGGAGAGTTTGAACAAGCAAGGACTTCTTTCTTTGGAATGGAGGAGACAGAAGTGCAATTTTATAGAGGTGTATAAGATAATGAAAGGCATGGACAGGGTGAATACGCTCCGTCTTTTTTCACAAAGTTTTGGAATTGAGGACTAGAGGGCGTCAGATTAAGTTTAATCTGGAAAGAATAAAAGGGAACCTGAGGGACAACATGATTACACAGAAGGTGATGCACATATGGAATAAGCTGTCAGCACAAGTGGTTGAGCTGGGTACATTAACAACATTAAAAAGGCATTTGGAAAAATATATAGATATAAAAGGATTACAAAGAGGTAGGCCAAGTCCAGCCCTCGTTTGGGCCAGCCAGCCTCGCTCCGTGATGCAGCACTCAATGACGATATAACATGTTCACTAGCAGATAGTGATATGCATTTATTTTCTACATCGTTGAACATAAGTGATATTTCATCATTCCCTGTACTTGTGAAGTTTGAAATTGTAAGTATTGCAAATGCACCACTGCAATGTTAAACCAGAAGTGGAATCTAATTCACATACTTTTAGATACTGAGGCTGGGGCGAATATTTGAGACATCGGCATATAGTTCATAGGTAGTGGGCAGGTCACTTTTTTTAAAAATCCTTTCAAAGTTAATGTGTTGCTTTCGCTGAAGAAATTCATTTCCTTAGAAAGCATACTTTCAGATTGCTTGGGAGTTTTTGGCAGGTCAGAACTCCCCCTTAATATCTCATTGTCAGGAATTTACGTATTCTCAGTTGGTGTTGCATGAAGCAGCATGAACAGACTGAATGCGACACTGGATATTTAAAGAGCAGTTGAGTTCAATGCAGTGTCATAAGACAGCCAATTGGATTTGGCACGAGTGGGGAAGGGACATTTAATATTGAAAATTGAAGTCTTGGTGAAGTCCTATCTATGGCACATTACAGAAGTGAAATTGAACCATTAACCAATTTTCACAGGATGGGGGCACATAGAATCATAGAACACAGTTGGCTCTTTACCATGGCCAATTCACATAACCTGCACGTTTTTGGAGTGTGGGAGGAAACCGGAGCACTCAGAGGCAACCCATGCAGAAATGGCGAGAATGTGGTAACTTCATGCAGACAGTCGCCCGAGGCTGGAATTGAACCCAGGTCCTTGGCACTGTGAGGCAGCAGTGCTCACCACTGAGCCACTGTACCTTAAAATTCTTCACGATTGAAACTTTCCTTGGAATCTGTCCGACTGGTAGTTTATAACGGAAGAGTTTAAAATTTGCATCTGATCAAGAGTTAGCTGATGTATTGACTGTCTTCTTGATGTAAATTTCTGAAGAGGCATTTGAAAGGAAACTGTTAACCGTTCAATATGATGGACAAGCAGTGACTAAATACCTCTGAGCATGTGTTCAAATTTATTTGTTGTGGGTTTGTGGCAATGCGTATTAGGTAACATATGTACTCCAACTTTGTCCATGGGGAACTTCAATACAAATTATACTCAAGGTTAATAAAAAGATCCATGCCATATTACTCCATTCACTGTCACTTAGTTAATTCGGTGTCTCAGTTTTAATGTCTTTTTAAATCTATGAGCTCTACATTTGCTCATAGGCTTGTTTTGTAGTATTCTATCTAGTAAATTTGGAAGCTAATGTACAGAACATGGCTCGCTTTGCCCTCATCAACTTTGTCTGTGTATTTTGAAAAGTAAATCCAGTAAGTTCTTGAAACCCAATTTTCGTTTATTGAATACTCATTTATGCGTATTCATTAGCCAGTACCTTTCCATGTAATCATTACATTTCTTTAAATTATTGTTTACAATGAACAAAGAAAGTTTACACGCCAGGAACAGGTCTTTCGGCCCTCCAAGCCTGAGCTGATCCAAGTGCACTGTCTAAATCTATCGGTCAATTCCAAACAATCTGTATCCCTCTGTTCCCCACCTACTCATGCATCTGTCCAGGCGCATCTTAAATGAATCTACCGTGCCTGCCTCTACTACCTCTGCTGGCAACACGTTCCAGGCACCCACCAACCTCTGTGTAATTTATTTGCCGCGTTTATCCCCCTTAAACTTTTCACCTCTCACCTTGAAAGCATGACCTCTCGTTAGTGAATCCTTCACACTAGGAGAAAGCTTTTTTCCATCTATCCTGTCTATACCCTTCATGATTTTGTGGGCCTCAATCAGGTTACCCTTCAATCTTTTATTTCCTAATGGAAACAAGCCTAACCTACTCGACCTCTCTTCATAGCTTGTACCTTCCATACCAGGCAACAACCTCATAAACCTTCTCTGCACTCTCTCCAAAGCGTCCACATCCTTTTGGGAATGTGACGATTAGAACTGTACACAGTATTCTAAACGTGACCGAACCATTGTCTTCTACAATTTTAACATGACCTGCCAGCTCTTATATGCAATTACCCATACGATGAAAGCAAGCATACCACTCTAGCCACATGTGCAGGAACCTTCAGGGTACAATGGACACGAACTCCCAGATCTCTCTGTTCATCAACTTTTTCCAAGGCTCTTCCGTTTACTGTATAATTCTCTCTAGAATTAGATTTCTCAAAATGCATCACCTCACATTTAGCTGGATTGATCTCCAACTGTCACTTCTCTGCCCAACTCTCCAGTTTATCTATATTCTCTTGTATTCTTTGACAGTCCCCTATGCTTTCTGCTACTCCAACAATCTTCGTGTCATCTGCAAACTTGCTGATCATACCAAGAGTGATATCTTCCAGATTATTTATGTATATCACAAACAACAGTGGGCCCAGCACTGATCCCTGTGGAACACCACTGATCACCTTACTCCATTTTGAGAAACTCCCTTCAACTACTACTCATTGCCTCCTTTTGCTCAACCAGTTCTTAACCCACCTACCTAGAACACCTGCATACCACGTGACTTCACTTTCTCCATTAGTTTACCATGGGGAACCTTATCAAATGCGTTCTAAATCATTAATGTTTAATGGACTCACCTCGATTTCTCTTGATACACTGTTTATTTCCTAGTTCTCTAATCATTTCACATTAACCTGATGACGAAAATGTTATAGGTACCGCTTTCACATTTTTTATTTCCACTTCATTCAGTGTCCTCTGGGGCACATTCTCCGGTCTCAATGCTTTATTCATTTTAAGAACAGGCTGCTTATCAATTATAACCACCTGTTGTTTCTGAATTAACAACACAATCCAATTACTGCAGTTACTTATGCATCTCTAGCTTCTCCACAGGTGAGGTAACTGAGTGAAACCTTTCCCACAGGCAGAGCAGAGGAATGGCCTCTCCCAAATGTGAATTCGCTGGAGTGCTGTAAGGTTAAGTAAGGGCTTGAAGCCAAATCCGCACCTAGAGCGCCTACATAGGGCCTCTTTGGCGTGAACAAACTGGTGTGCGATCAGGATGGATGGAGCAGTGCATCCCTTCCCATGCTCATTGCAACTGAAACGCTTCTCCTCCGTGTGAATTCGCTGGTGTCTCAGCGGGGGGATAACTGAGAGGAATCTTTCCCACGTTTTGAGTGGATGAATACTCTCCCTCGGGTATGAACCCGCTGATGTATCAACAGTTGGGATAACTGTGCAAGTGCTTTCCTACACTGAGGACAGGCGAATGGTCTTCCCTCACTGGCAACTTGCTGGTGTGAAGTGAGTTGAGATGATGTCCTGGACGCAGTCTCGCAGTAGGAGCACATGAATGGTCTCTTATCGGTGTGACCCCGCTGAAGGGACATTAGTTCAAGAGAACCTTTACAGCATTTCGCAGAATCTTGACGTTTAAACGGTCTCTCATCAGCGTGAACTCGCTGGTATCTGAGCAGATTGGATTGCTGAGTGAATCCCTTCCCACATTTGGAGCAGGTGAATGGTCTTTCACCAGTGTGAATTTGCTGGTGTCTTTAAAAATGGGCCGATTGGGTGAAAATTTTCCATATCCAGCACAGAGGAATGACTTCTGTGTGATTGTGCCAATGAGCTTCCAGCTTTGATGAGGAAACAGATCCCTTCCCATGAACTGCATGTCGCCATGCTTTCTTCCCATACTGACTACATTTATGTTCAGATAGAGCAGATGATTGGCTGAAGCCTCGCCCATGCACAGAACATTCACACAGTCTTTCACACTACGAATGGTCATTTTACTTTCCATGACTAAAATCTGATAGAATTTAGATTGCAATAAATTGTGTGCCTCCATAACATGATTTTGTGTTAACAAACGCTATTCTTTATCTTCAAAAGTCTGTGGAATTGATTCAAAACAGAAAGAATGGCATAATAGAGATCTGGCTGAAGCGTTGAAACTTTGTGAGATTGAGTTCAATTAATTGGTAGTTTATTGAAATCGGTGGAATTGTGGTGAAAACCAATTACGGTCAGCAGAGTACATCGCAAATGGGAGCACGCACAGAGTTTGACCAACACTAGACTCTGGCCTCAATGGAAGAAAGCAGAGACAGGGAGAAGCAGAGTCTGCAAGAGAGAGAATTTATGTACCCATACTGAAGCATACAATTGATGTAATTTCGCATTTCTTAAACTCTTCGGTCCAGAATGATTAGGGCAACAGATGCATGTGAACGCCATTACCTTCAATTCACATAAGATCCTAACCTGTCGAACATCGAGTGTACTTTTCACATATCCCCATCAGCACCAGCATTGCTTTTCCTCTGTTAAACTAACCATTCCACTTCGTTTTCCACAACTGTGATCAGGTCATTCTTTGAAAACATTCAATATTATTACAAATGCCAATGAAATATGATTTGTTGCTGTGAGCTGATTTATGTAGTAAGTAGAATTTGTAGACCTCAAGAATCACTAATTTCTGTAATTTATGTTTTTATCTCTTGTTTCTGCTTTTTTTTTATTTACACATGAATGTGTAAGGAATTTCTACTTTGTAAACCTTCATTTACTGGTAATCGACATTTATTCATGTGAAGCTGGAAACATCCATACTACTGTAAAGGAGTTTCCAGAATCTATGACTGTCAGCCCAGGAAAGAAATTCATATCACTTCCTTCTGCTGTCCCAGGATGACTGTGCGTGATGTCTGCTGGATGTCCCCCCTCCTGTTGATCAGCGTTCAAACGATTATGTTTCCACAGTTTTTCGAAACTGAATGGTGCAACAGATCTTTGAACCGTTCGGGCATGGTGTGAGATTAGGTAGAGGAATGGGGAGAGCAGAATTTGATTCATTTTCTTTCTTTATGTGAAATGAATCTGCTAAACCATTACAGCATTGGGTGTGAAAGTCAAATGCATATTGATGGACAAATTGACTCCTTTCTGAACAATGGGCAGCCAGCTCCTCCTGGATATTCCAAATATTGTTCCCTATAAAAATGATGATCACAACATTGCCCTGCTGCTCAATGCCCTAAATAAAAATGGTGGGCACTCTTTGGTGCCTGTTCCAGGGAGTAGTAGGCCTTGTATTAGTTACAGGGACCAATAAGCCTTGCTTTGAAGGGATTTCCTATCATTTGTAACAGCACCACTCTTTATCCACATGGCCACATTAATGACTTTTAGATTTCAGATCTGTTTCCTGCTTCATTAGGAGCTGTTTCCAATTCAAATAATGTGCAGCAAATTCACATTGCTGCTTAATTTTTCTTTCACCTCAGAAACATAATCTATCAAAGTTATCTCAGACCTATTAACATTCGATTAGATTAGACTACCTACAAAGTGGAAACAGGACATTTGGCCCAACTAGTTCACACCGACTCCCCAAAGAGTAACCAAACCAGACCCATTCCCTTCTGAGTAATGCACCTGATACTGTGGGCAATTAACTGAGTTACTAGACTAGACAAGAGTGAGGTTCACAAGGAGGAGGCATTAGCAATTACGGAAAGTGTGAAAATAGATATTCCCCCAAGGACGAATGGGATTTCTTCTAGGATTCTCTGAAATGCCAGGGAGAATATTGAAGAGCCTTTGTTTTTTGATCTCCTTGTCCTCATTGTCCACAGGAATAGTGCCAGAAGACCGGAGGATCGCAAATGTTCTCCCTTTGTTCAAGAAGGGGAGTAGAGACAACCCTGGTAATTAAAGCTTTAATTTGGATGTGGGGAATGTGTTGGAAAAAGTTCTAGCAGATAGGATTTATAAGTATTTAGAGAGGAATAAGTTCATAAGGAATAGTCAACGCAGTTATATGAAGTGTAAATCGTGCCTTACATATCTTGTTGAGTTCGTTGAGGTGGTGGCCAAGCAGGTCGATGAGGCCAAAGTGGTTGATGTGGAATTTCCGCATTTCAGTAAGACTTTGATAAGGTGTCCCACTGTAACATATTGCACAATGTAGGGAGACATGGAATTGAGGGCGATTGAGCAGTTTAGATCAGAAATTGGTTGGCTGAAAGGAGACAGAGGGTGGTGGTTGATGGGAAATGTTCATCCGGGCGTTCAATCTCTAGTTGTGTACCGCAAGGATCTGTCTTGGTTCAGTTTTGTTTTCTTTTTTCAGATGAACTGGATGTGGGTGTAGAAGGATGGATTAGTAAATTTGCGGATGGCACTAAGGTGGGTGGACTTGTGGATAGTGCTGATCGATGTTGCGGTTAAAGTGGGACATAGGTAAGCTACAGATCTGCGCTGAGAGATGGCAAATGGATTTTAAGACGGAAAAGTGTGAGGTGATTCACTTTGGAAGGAGCAACAGGAATAAAGAGTACTGGGCTAATGGTAAGATTCCTGGCAGTGTAGATGTGCAAAGAGAGCTTGGTGTTCATGTACATAGAACCCTGAAAGTTGACTCCTAGGTTGATAGTTTTGTTAAGCAGTCATATAATGTGTTAGCTTTTATTGGTAGAGGTACTGTGTTCTTGACCACGAGGTCATGCTGCATCTGTACAAAGCTCTAGTGCTGCCACACTTGGAGAATTGCATACAATTCTGACCACCGCATTTTCGCAAGAATGTGGAAGCTTTGGAAAGGGTGCAGATGAGATTTACTTGGATATTGCCGGGTATGGAAGTAAGGTCATATGAGGGAAGGCTGAGGGATTTCATTAGCCTGAAAACGATTACCTGAAAACAATAAATTGCCTGTAAACAATTTATTCTTTTGTTAGAAAAGAATAAATTTGAAAGG
The DNA here is from genome assembly GCF_047496795.1 of Chiloscyllium punctatum. Classification (NCBI taxonomy): domain Eukaryota; kingdom Metazoa; phylum Chordata; class Chondrichthyes; order Orectolobiformes; family Hemiscylliidae; genus Chiloscyllium; species Chiloscyllium punctatum. Next base: position 108,408,007 of record NC_092742.1, on the reverse strand, counting down.
TGACTTAGTTGGTAGATGTAACAAAATCAGAGGGTTAGATAGGGTGGAGAGTGAGAGCCTTTTTCTTCGAATGGTGATGGCTAGAACGAGGGTACATAGATTTAAATTTAAATTGAGGGCTAATAGATATAGGGCAGATGTCAGAGGTACGATTCTTTACCAGGAGAGAAAACGGGGCCTAGAACGCACTGTCTTCAACAGTAGTAGTCTGGCCAACTTTAAGTGCATTTAAGTGGTCATTAGATAAGCGTATGAACGAAGCGTATGAGTGCGTGCAGCAGCTAAGGTAAGACTGTTTGTTTTAAAAGTACTTACCGGTAGCGGGCAGCGGTGTTTTTTTTTTACTCTCTCTTCACAGAAAGAGCGGGAGCAGCAGGGGGAAGTGACGACGACCAGAGAGGTAGCCGAGACCCGGAAGCAGGTAGAGCGTAAGCTTACCTGGATAGGTTTGTTTCCCCATTAAAAGCGCGCAGCTGAAGAAACCGAGGCATGCCTCCCACCCGCCCTCCTACTCTAACCTAATAATAAGATCCGTTGTGGTAAGTAGGTAAGTGCTGAATTTTGCTTGTTGTATTCTTTAGACCCAGTTTTGTTTTAAAATAATGGTTAGCTTTAGAGGGATGGCAGTGAAGGCAGTGCAATGTTCCTCCTGCAACATGTATGAGGTGAGGGATGCCATGGACGTCCCTGCTGATTACACTTGCAGGAAGTGCACCCATCTCCAGCTCCTCCAAGACCGTGTTAGGGAACTGGAGCTGGAGTTGGATGAACTTCGGATCATTCGGGAGGCAGAGGAGGTCATAGATCGGAGCTATAGGGAAGTAGTAACTCCAAAGATGGCAGATAGATGGGTGACAGTGAGGGGGACTGGAAGAAGCAGCCAGTGCAGGGACCCCCTGCGGCCGTTCCCCTCAAGAACAAGTATACGTTTTGGATACTTGTGGGGGGGGGGGGGGGGAACTGACCAGGGGTAAGTGACGGGGCTCAGGCCTCTGGCACGGAGCCTGTCCCCGCTACTCAGAAGGGAAGGGTGGAGAAGAGCAGAGCAATAATAATTGGGGACTCGATAGTTCAGGGCACAGATAGGCGGTTTTGTGGGAATGAGAGAGACTCACGTTTGGTATGTTGCCTCCCAGGTGCAAGGGTATGTGATGTCTCTGATCGTGTTTTCCGGGACCTTAAGGGGGCGGGGGAGCAGCCTGAAGTCGTGGTCCATATTGGCACCAATGACATAGGTAGGAGGAGTGCTGAGGATGTTAGACAGGCTTTTAGGGAGCTAGGTTTGAAGCTCAGAGTTAGAACGAACAGAGTTGTTGTCTCTGGTTTGTTACCCCTGCCGCGTGATAGAGAGTCGAGGAATAGGGAGAGAGAACAGTTAAATGCGTGGCTGCAGGGATGGTGCAGGAGGGAGGGATTTCGGTACTTGGATAACTGGGGTTCTTTCTGGGGAAGGTGGGACCTCTATAAACAGGATGGTCTGCACCTGAACCTGAGGGGCACCAGTATCCTTGGGGGGAGGTTTGCAAGTGCTCTTGGGGGGGGTTTAAACTAACTCTGCAGGGGCATGGGAACCCAGACTGTCGCTTTAGGGTGCAAGACCTGGAGTGTAGGGATGTTAGGAATATGGCATCAATCTTAAAGGAGGTGCCTGTAAACAGAAAGTGGCTTGAAGTGTGTATATTTTAATGCCAGAAGTATACGAAATAAGGTAGGTGAACATGCAGCGTGGGTTGGTACCTTGGACTTCGATGTTGTGGCTATTACGGAGACATGGCTAGATCAGGGACAGGATTGGCTGTTGCAGGTTCCAGGGTTTAAATGTGTTAGTAGGGTCAGAGTTGGGGGTAAAAGAGGGGGGGTTGTGGCTTTGCTTGTCAAAGATAGTATTACAGCGGTGGAAAGGAAGATGGACGAAGAATTGCCATCTGAGGTAGTTTGGGTTGAGGTTAGGAATAGGAGAAGTGAGGTCACCCTGTTAGGAGTCTTTTACAGGCCTCCTAATAGTCCTAGAATCGTTGAAGAAAGGATTGCGAAGATGATTCAGGAGAAGAGTGACAGTAATAGGGTGGTTGTTATGGGGGCCTTTAACTTTCCTGATATTGATTGGGAAAGCTATAGCTCAAGTTCGTTAGATGGGTCAGTGTTTTTCCAATGTGTGCAGGATAGTTTCCTGACACAATATGTAGATAAGCCAACAAGAGGTGAGGCCATACTGGATTTCGTTCTGGGTAACGAACCAGGCCAGGTATTAGAACTAGAGGTAGGTGAGCACTTTGGGGACAGTGACCACAATTCGGTGATTTTTACTCTAGTGATGGAGAGGCATAAGTGTGTACTACAGGGCAAGAGTTATAGCTGGGAGCAGGGAAATTATGATGCGGTGAGGCATGACTTAGGATGTGTGGATTGGAAAAGTAGATTCCAAGGCAAGAGCGTAATTGATATGCGGAACTTGTTCAAGGAGCAACTATTGAGTGTCCTTGATAAGTACGTACCTATCAGGCAGGCAGGAAAGGGTCGTGTGAGGGAGCCGTGGTTTAATAAGGAATTGGAGTCCCTTGTTAAATGGAAGAGGGCAGCCTTTGTAAAGATGAGGCGTGAAGGTTCAATACGGGCGATTGAGAGTTATAAGGTAGCCCGGAAGGACATGAAGAGAGAGCTAAGAGCAGCAAGGAGGGGACATGAAAGGTCCTTAGTTGGTAGGATTAGGGAAAACCCTAAGGCTTTCTATAGGTATGTTAGGAATAAAAGAATGACTAGGGTAGGAATAGGTCCAATCAAGGATAGTAATGGGAAGTTGCGTGTGGAGGCTGAAGAGATTGGGGAGGCACTGAACGAATACTTTTCGTCAGTAGTCACTCAGGAACAGGACATTGTTGTCGATATGAATACTGAGGCACGAATAAGTAGAATGGATGGCTTTGAGATATGTAGAGAAGAGGTGTTGGAAATTCTGGCAAGGGTGAAAATAGATAAGTCCCCTGGGCCTGATGGCATTTATCCTAGGATTCTCTGGGAAGCAAGGGAGGAGATTGCAGAGCCATTGGCCTTGATTTTTGTGTCCTCCTTGTCTACAGGAGTAGTGCCAGAGGACTGGAGGCTAGCAAACGTGGTTACCTTGTTCAAGAAGGGGAGTAGGGATAATCCTAGTAACTATAGGCCAGTGAGTCTCACTTCTGTTGTGGGCAAAGTCTTAGAGAGAATTGTAAGGGATAGGATTTATGCACATCTGGATAAGAATAATGTGATCAAGGAGAGTCAGCATGGTTTTGTGAAGGGCAGGTCGTGCCTCTCAAACCTTATTGAATTCTTTGAGAAGGTGACAAAGGAGGTAGATGAGGGGAAAGCGGTAGATGTGCTATATATGGATTTTAGTAAGGCGTTTGATAAGGTCCCCCATGGTAGGCTACTGCAGAAAATACAGAGATATGGCATTGAGGGTGAGTTGGAGGTTGGGATTAGGAATTGGCTGGCTGGAAGAAGACAGAGGGTAGTAGTTGATGGCAAAGGTTCATCTTGGAGTGCCATCACTAGCGGTGTCCCGCAAGGATCTGTTTTGGGACCATTGCTGTTTGTCATTTTTATAAATGACCTGGAGGAAGGGTTAGAAGGTTGGGTGAGCAAGTTTGTGGATGATACGAAAGTCGGAGGAGTTGTAGACAGTGAGGAAAGATGTGGCAGGTTACAGCGGGATATAGAGAATCTGCAGAGCTGGGCAGAAAGGTGGCAAATGGGGATCAATGTAGCTAAGTGTGAGGTGATTCACTTTGGTAAGAGTAACAAAAAGATGGGGTACTAGGCTAATGGTCGGATACTTGGTAGTGTGGAAGAGCAGAGGGATCTTGGTGTCCATGTATATAGATCTCTGAAAGTTGACACCCAGGTAAATAGTGCAGTGAAGAAGGCATATGGCGTACTGGCTTTTATTGGTAGAGGAATTGAGTTCCGGAGTCCTGAGGTCATGCTGCAGTTGTATAAGACTCTGGTGCGGCCGCATCTGGAATATTGTGTGCAGTTTTGGTCGCCATACTATAGGAAGGATGTGGAGGCACTGGAATGGGTGCAGAAGAAGTTTACCAGGATGTTGCCTGGTATGGTAGGAAGATCCTATGAGGAAAGGCTGAGGCACTTGGGGTTGTTTTCATTGGAGAAAAGAAGGTTTAGGGGTGACTTGATAGAGGTGTACAAGATGATTAGGGTGTTAGATAGGGTTGACAGTGAGAACCTTTTTCCACGTATGGAGTCAGCTATTACAAGGGGGCATAGCTTTAAATTAAGGGGGGGGTAGATATAGGACTGACGTTAGGGGTAGGTTCTTCACTCAGCGAGTCGTAAGTTCATGGAATGCCCTGCCAGTAGCAGTGTTGGACTCTCCCTCTTTATGGGTATTTAAGCGGGCATTGGATCGGTATATGGAGGATAGTGGGTTAGTGTAGGTTAGGTGGGCTTTGATCGGCGCAACATCGAGGGCCGAAGGGCCTGTACTGCGCTGTATTCTGCTATGTTCTATGTTCTATGTTCTAAAATAGAATAGTGTAGGATAGATAGGCTTCTGACTGATTCCACAGATGGGCGCAACATCGAGGACTGAAGGACCTGCATTGTACTGTCATGTTCTATCTTCTATGAAATTCTGGAAGGGAATTGACTCTGGACACCTAGTAGGCACATCTATTCCAATGAGCAAATATTGGTTGCCACTTCTGGTTTTCGGGAGGGGATGTACACAATCCACGTAAAAGATTCTTCAAATGCGTGAGTTGTCATGAAAGAATCTGGTTATATCACCGCTTATGTCTTTCATAATATCTGCAGAAAAAAATCAACCACAGCTTTATGTAAACCAGACAAATAAAAATATGTATTCATCACTTGTAGATGACCTCCTAAAGGCAATGCATGTACTACCTGCAAATCGTGTCGGCTGTATTCTGCAAGCAACACAATTTGGTGAACTTGTGACAATTTCGCATTTGCATTAACCTATCAAGATATCCATCAAAGAATACACGTCGATTCCATTTTCCAAGTAAACTTCATGATCCACTATCTTTATTGTCTCATCTTTTTTCATTACCTGGTTATGTAACATCATCAGTGGCGACCTCCAAGTGAAGCGAAGCTGTTGTCTCTTGCTTTCTATTTATATGTTTGTCCTGGATAGGGTTCCTGGAGTTTGTGGTGATGTCATTTCCTGTTCGTTTTCTGAGGGGTTGATAGATGGTATGTGTGTTTGTGTTTGTTTACGGCGTTGCGGCTGGAGTGCCAGGCCTCGAGGAATTCTCTGGCATGTCTTTACTTAGCCTGTCCCAGGATAGATGTGTTGTCCCAGTCGAATTGGTGTTTTTTTTCATCCGTGTGTAGGGCTACAAGGAAGAGTTTCGTGTCTTTTTGTGGCGAGCTGGTGTTCGTGTATCCTGGTGGCTAACTTTCTTCCTGTTTGTCCTACGTAGTGTTTGTAGCAGTGCTTGCATGGAATTTTGTAGATGACGTTGGTTTTGTCCATGAGTGTACTGGATCTTTTAAGTTTGGTTAGTTTTTGCTTGAGAGAGTTGGTGTGTTTGTGTGCTACTCGGATTCCAAAAGGTCTTTGTAGTCTGGCTGTCATTTCTGAAACTTCTTTGATGTATGGTAAGGTGGTTAGAATTTCTGGCTGTGTTTGGTCTGCTTGTCATGGTTTGTTCTTGAGGAATCCGTGGACTGTATTTTTTTAGTATCCTTTTTCACGAATACGTTGTATGGTGGTTCTCCTCTGTTTTCTGAAGTTCGTCTGTGCTGCATTGTGTGGTGGCTCATTGGAATAGTGTTCTGATAAAGCCGCGTTTGTGTGTGTTGGGATGGTTGCTGATGTAATTACGTATTTCGTCAGTGTTTGTCGGTTTTCTGTATACGCAGGTTTGTAGTTCTCTGTTGTCCTTTCTTTCGACCACAACACCATAAACAAACACATACATCTAGATGCCATCTATCAACCCCTCTGAAAACTAACAGAAAATGACATCACCACAAACCCCAGGAACCCCATCCAGGACAAACTTGCAAATAGAAAGGAGGAGACAACAGCTTCGCTTCACTTGGAGCTCGCCACTGATGGTGTTACCTAGCCAGGTAATGAAACGTATGGATATCACACCTACTGCTAAGCGAGCAAAGCTACACCCTAAACCTCAACCTGAGTTAAAAACCTTCACACACCTTGCAAAGAAAGGACTTATGCACTTCTCCGTAAGGTGCTTAGGAGTGTTGCTGAACGAAGAGTCCTTGGAGTGCAGATTGATAGCTCCTTGAAAGTGGAGTCGCAGGGAGTAAAGAAGCTTTTGATATGCTTTCCTTTATCGGTCAGAATATTGAATTCAGGAGTTGGGAGGTCATGTTACGGCTGTACAGGACATTGGTTAGGCCACTGTTGGAATAATGAGTGCAATCCTGGTCTCCTTCCTATTGGAAAGATGTTGTGAAACTTGAAAGTGTTAAGAAAAGATTTACAAGGATCTTGCCAGGGTTGGAGGTTTTGTGCTTTAGGGAGAGGCTGAACAGGCTGTGGCTGTTTTCCCTGGTGCGTCGGAGTCTGAGGGGTGATCTTGTAGAGGCTTACAAAATTATGAGGGGCATGGATAGGATAAATAGAAAACGTTTTTTTTCCAGAGGGTGGGGGATTCCAGAACTAGAGGGCAGAGGTTTATAGTGAGAAGAGAAGGATATGAAAGAGAAATAAGAGGCAACATTTTTTTCCCACAGAGGGTGGTACATGTATGGAATGAGCTGCCAGAGGAAGTGGTGAAGGCTGGTTAAATTGCACCATTTAAAAGGCACTTAGATGGGTATATTACTACGAAGAGCTTGGAGGGATATGGACTGGGTGCTGGCGAGTGTGACTAGAATGGTTTGGAACATCTGGTCGGCATGGATGGGTTGGAGTGAAGGGTATGTTTCCGTGCTGTACATCTCACTGACTATATGATTCTATGAGACAAGTCAATGAGAAGAATTGAGACACTTCACTTGACAAGTTTGATGTTACGTAGAAATGTTGTACATGAAAGTGAAAGAACGAAATATGTAAAAAGCAACAAGAAACAAAACAAAAGCTCTAAAATATATTTTACCAAAGAGCCAGCAGATATTTGAAGGGGAACCACTGCCTTAAGCCGAGGAGAATTAATGGCATTCATTTTTTTTCGAAATAACAGTGTTTGTCACGAACAAATGATCGCAGCAACCTTCAGGTCATACTGGAGGTGGATAAATATGGAGAATCATAACACATCCATGGTAAAGGGGAACTGGCTAGTGCATAAAAACAAACTAGGCATTGTGGAACCAGCTAAGAACCATGGATTTAATGAATGTGTCCACGTGCTTGTCAGTTAAATAAACTATTGTGCTTCCATTCAGGGCCTGCTAAAGTGTTTCATCAAAGTACAACTCATGCATGAGCAATAACTCTCGTTTTCCACTGAAGCACCTTACAGCCTCTGAGGCTCAGCATTAAACTTCACAACTTCGGAGCATGACCTTAGTGAACTGGAGTTTTCATACCATTCCAAACTCCTCCCCTTCCACTTTTCTGCCTGCCATCATTCTGTTTTTTGCGGTATCAATTGCATACATTTATGTCACTGCTGTCTAAGTCAGGATTGCCTTTGTTACTTTTAACTCATCACGATGAAAGTGGGGAGAGTTTCATCTCTCTGGACAATCATTTTAGAATTTGCATTTCCAACTAATGACATTCTCGACTTTTTTTAAAGTAATTTTAAATATAATTAAGTAAGTCTTCGTAGAACCATTCTTTTAAACAAATATATGCCAAATGGGGTGAAATTTATGTTATTGTCGGTCTGTAAGACTGAAGAGAGACCGTATTACAAACACAAGCATAATTTTGGATCTTGAAGATCCAAGAATTGAATATGATAAGGAAATAAATGTGAAGGTTTTTAGAGTTTGAGGAAGACATGATTGTCACTAGATGTAAGTTTACGCGTTCCTAGAAAGGGCAGATTACTGAGAACATTTGAGGAAATATATTGAAGAAAGCGCATCATGGTGACTCAGTGGTTAGCACTGCTGCCTCACAGTACCAGGGACCTGGGTTTGATTCTGGCCTTGGGCGACTGTCCGTGTTGAGTTTGCACATTCTCCCCGTGTATGCGTGGGTTTCCTCCCACAATCCAAAGATGTGCAGATCAGGTTGATTATCCATGCTAAATTTGCATAGTTAGGTGCATTTGTCAGAGGGAAATAGATCTGGGTGAATTACTCAACAGAGGGTCAGTGTGGACTTGTTGAGTCGAATATCCTGTTTACACACTGTAGGGAATCTAATCTTTTTTTTTTAAGTTCCCTTAGTGAAGAATTGTTGTTTGTGAAAACGCCCAGATCAGGTGTGTTGATTGCATAATTTTATTACTCATTCAAAGCTGACAAAGTTTAGTATCTAAATTGTGTGTGGTCTCACAGCGAAGACTTTTATTACTCAGAGGACAGAGCAGAGAATGAAAAGCAGTTAGTCAAAGCTCACACTTTTCATGGGGAACAGAAGTATCGCTTGTACTTTAAGTAACTGCAACGTGACAGTTGTAAACAACAGATTTGATGTTGTTTTGCCATTTGTTTGAATCATTTTAAATTGTGTTATCTGTCAATAGTTTAGTTGGTGGTTTTCTTTAAAAATATAATGCATTAATCTTCTGTCACAAACTTGTGCATTAGTATTAAAATAAAACATACAAGTTGGGGGTACTTATGCTTGAGTGCAAGGTCACCACGTTAAATAATATCAATAAATGAAATGACCCATCAAGTTAGACACTGTTCAGGAATTTGACATGTCCAATAGAAATATCAGTTGGGATCATCATTATTTTAACAGTAGACAATGTTAGATTTTTGGTTTGACCCATGAACGCTACCATTCGCAAGTTCTTCTTTACTGCGGGTTGTTCATTCCCAAATGTGGCCACTGCTAAAAATAACACAAAGGATGCATCCTTCCACCCTTTGAAAAGTTCCACAATTGATTAAGATCATGATCCCCTCGTGGTGTCTAAAACTCACTTTCCCTTCTTCCTCCGTTGGTTTTCATATTGAAAATCTATGCAACGATGTTTCACATAAGTGCAACGTGACAACCTCCATTATTTATGAGGAAGATAATTCTAATGACCAAAGAATTCTCAGAGAAAATATTCCTTATCTCCATGTTAAAAGGGAGACCTCACATTCTTAAACCAAGGCCCCTCATTTCAGTCTTCTACACAGAGGGAAACGCCCTTCCAGTAATCACACTCTCTAGTCTTTCAGGATATTATGTATTTCAGTAAAGTCACTGGGCCTTCTTATAATCTGAAATTTCTCAAATAAGAAACACAATTTACTCTTCCAGATATGAACTCATTCTAGATTTTTGCAGCTATACTTATGAAGAGAGGTTGAGAAAATTAGGATTATTTTCGTAAGAAAGACGAAGGTTGAGGGGGGAATCTGATTGAGATCTATAAAATCATGTGAGGTATAGACGGGGTTGTTGGAAGAAGCCTTTTCCCAGAAGGGTTCACGAGTGCAAGGTGAGAAGGGAAAGGTCTAAGGGCATATGTGTGGAATGTCCTTTATGCAGAGAACGGTGGTGGCTGGAACACATTGCCAGTGGATTTGATAGAGGCGGGCACGATTGGATCATTTAAGATGTATGTAGGCAAATACATGAATGGGCAGGGAACAGAGTGTTGCAAACCCTTGGAAAATAGGTGACAGGTTGAGAAAGTGGATTTAGATTTGTGGAGATCTGGAGGGCTGAAAGGTCTGTTACCGTGCTGTAATTTTCCTTGTTCGTTGTGCTTTGATCCCAAAAGTCATACTCCATATAACTGACAATAAACAGTAACTCTTCAACTGATGTCCTAGTCACTTGCTGTACCTGCGCATTGACTTCATACAATGCATGTACATGAACTGTCTGATCTCACATAGAACATAGGACATCGAATAGAACTGACCCTTTGGCCTATAATGTTGTGCCGAACATTTATCATAATCTAAGAACAACCTAACATGCATAAACCTCAATTCACTGCCGTCCATTTGTTTCTCCAGCCGTCGCTTAAATGTCTTTCATGTCTGTGACACTGCCACCACTGCAAGCATTGCATTCCACACAACCAGCACTCTCTATGTAAAGAACTTCCTCTGACATCACCCCATACCTTCCTCCAATCACCTTAAAATTATGACCCCTCATGACAGCCATTTATACCCTGGGGTAAAGTCTGTGGCTCTCTACTCTATCTATGCCTCGCATTACAGTGTACACCTCTGCCAAGTCACCTCTATTCTTTCTTCTATCCAGGGTGATAGTCCCTGACTCACTCAACCTCTCTTCATAAAACAAGGCTCCAATCCAGTCAGCAACCTGGTAAATCTCTTTTCCACCCTCTCTCAAGCATCTGCATCCTTCCTATAATGAATGACCCGAACTGGGCATGATATTCCAAGTGTGATTAAAACCAGTGTTTTATAGAGCTGCAACGAAACCTCGTAGCTCTTAAACTCAACACCACTGCTCATGAATGCCAAAAAAAGCACCTTCTAACAACCTTCTCAACTTGAGTCGCAAATTTGAGGGATATATGAACTTGAACCTCAAGATCCCGCAGTTTTCCTACAAGACAATAACCCTGTATTCAGCATTCACATTCGACCTTACAATATGAATCACTTCACAATTATCCAGGTTAACCTCCATCTGCTTCTTCTCAGCCTAGCTCTGCATTTGATCAATGTCATATTGCCCTTAGCACTATTTCTAATACCGCTGAACATTGTGTCATTGGAAAAAATAGGAAGTCATTTATAAAAGCTACAAAATGTCGAGTCCCAAGAACAGATCCTTGCGGGATACCACTGGTCACTGAACTCTAGGCACAATACGTTCCATCCACAACTACCCGCTGTTTGCTCAGTTAATTCTCTGTCCAGACAACCAAATTTCCCTGTATCCATTGCTCCTAACCTCCTGAATGAACATACCGTGGGAAACCTTACCAAATGTCTTACTGTAATCCATACACACCACATCCACTGCTCATTCTTCACCAAATTGTCTCGTCACAATCTCAAAGAACTCAAGAAGGCTTGTGAAGCATCATCAGTCCCTCACAAAGCCATGCTGACTATCTTCAATCAAACTATGTTTTTTTTCCAAAATAGTTTTAAATCCTAACTTTCAGAATCACTTCCAGTACCTTGCTTGTCAAGATGTAAGACTGACAGGTCTGTAATTCGCAAAGATTTTACCATTCATTTTCTTGAATAGAGGAACAACATTGGACTTTCTCCTATCATTCTGTAATAGTCCAGTGGAGAGTGAGAATGCAAAGATCATCACCAGAGGTGCAGCAATCTCAATCTTCATTTCCCGTAATACCGTGGAATATATCTGGTCCGGCCCTAGGGACTTATTTATCTTGATGCTTCGCTGAATTTCCAGCACATCCACTCTATTTATATCAATCTGTTCAAGCCTATTAGCTTGTTCCACGGTGTTCTCACGAGCAACAAGGTCTCTCTCTCTCTCTTTCTCTCTCTCTCTCTCTCTATCTCTCTCTCTCTCTCATGAATACTGTAGCAAAAAACCCATTTTGGGCCACTCCTACCTCTTCAGACGCCAGGCACAAATTCCCTCCTCTATCCCTGATTTGTCCTGTACTCTATGATATTTCTCTCCTTCCTCACGTACGTGTAAAATGATTAGGGTTTCCCTAATCCTTCCCACCAAGACTCTTTCGTGCTCCATCTTAGTTCTCCTCAGGCCATTTTTTGAGCTTTTTCGTAGCTGCAGTGCAATCCTCTAAAGCTGTTCCAGACCCGTGCTTCCTCAATCTTAACTAAGCTTCCTTGTTCCTTTTGATGAGCAGCTCCTCTGTTCTTGTCATCCAAAGCTCCTTCCACTTCTCATTCCTTCCCTGTTTCAGTGGACAAAGTTATGCAACACTGGCAACAAATGTTCGTCAAACAGCCTCCACAATTTCCCAGAGAACATTTGTTCCCAACTGATATTCTACAGCTCCTGTGTAAAAGCAGTATAGTTTTCCTTTCTGCAATTATAAAAAAACTTCCCATACTGTCTGCTCCTATCCCTCTCAATGGCTGTGGTCAAGTGAGAAAGTTGTGGTCACTATCACCGAAATGCTGTCCCATCGAGAGATCTGACATCTGACCTGGCTCGTTGCCCAGCTCCAAATCCAACATGGCCTCCCGCCTAGTCGGCCGAAACACGTATTGTCAGTTTTCCCTCCTGGACACACCTGACACATTCAGAATCCATCCAGACCATCTGCACTACGGACGCCCTAATCAATATTGGGGAAGTTGAAGTCATCCATGACAACAACCGTGTTATATCTGCGCCTTCCCAAAATCTGCTGACTAGTTTGCTCTTCAATCTCTCTGTGGCTATTGGAGGATCTACAGAAAACACCCAATAATGTGATTGCTCCTTTCCTCTACGTGACCTTCTTGTAAAGTGACTTAGCAGACAATCCTCCCGAACAACCTTCTTTCCTGCAGCTGTCATGCACTCTCTGAAGAACAATGCTACTCGCCTCCAGCTTTTACTACACACCCACCCCACCCAGAATCCAGAAAGTTGGAAAGTTCACAAGCTGAAAATGAGGTGTTGTTATTCCAGCTTGCACTGAGAATTGCTGGATCACTGCAGCGAGCCAGTGTAACATAGTGCAACATAAACAAGATGTTTCCGGGAAGAGAGCGGGGAGCACTGCTTGCCAAATTACTGCCTAATGAAAATAAGCAATTAAGATTGCATGTAAAGGAAGGTCCTGTCGTGAAAGCGTTAATTGGAGGAAAGTTGTTTTTTCAAAACAGACAATTCATGCAAATTCTAATAAATAACTGAAAAATCACTGTTATTAAGAGGACAAACTGCAGACTTAATGCTTCCAGAAGTGTCATCGACGGTATGGTCGAAAAGACCTAAAATTGCAAAGAACAACATGACATAAGATCCAACTCATGGTATCCAGATACCAATGCTGGGTTCGAAGTCTTAGCTAAACTCGAATACTAATTGGCCAAGAGCTAAACTGATTTCCGAGGCTTAATCTGACGACCAAATAGGTAATATTTTGGTTTCTAGATTCAATGTAGTTCATTAAATTTTTCAGTGTTCAAGATTTCAACTTCCCAAATATTTCGTATCATAGTAGTGTGAAGTTCTCGGATGAAGCAGAGTTCTCAAAATGTAATCAGGACGCCTATTCTCTTAAGCCAGCACATGAAGAGAGAAAGATGGTCCGAGAAATAGACTTAATTTTAGTGATGAAGTTGGGCAAATAGTTAAACTATCAATATGGTAGCATTTTGGCAAAGGGCAAATAAAATTCCAAAGAATTATAAATTGACATGGGAAAGAAAAGGACATGCCTGAATTTAAAGTTTTCACTTTGTGGAAAAGAAATGCATGACTCGGCCACACTGAGATGCCACAAGGTTCTTCTCGGTAAATTTATGTTAGAGCAGTACAGCAGAGAAAGTGGACAGCTTGTTTGGATAATTGAGAAATGTGGGAAATCAATGGTGCTTCCTTCAGAAAGAAAGTCTATGCTTTTTGCTCTCTGGCATTGGTGCCTGTACGAAGGTTGTGTCGTTCACAATTCACACGACTTGACCTCTTCATGAATGCATCTTATCAGTCATCTTATTCTGATGAAGAACTGTTTTCGCTACCAAATCTGTGAAGTTTCTCCAGAAGTTTGTCTGGTTTTTTTTTATCTCTTTTGCCATCAATTCAATCATTGGTAGTGGGTTCAATCATGGAAAACATTAATAAGCAACAGCAGGAGTGAAACATATGGGAATATTTATTACACATTGGAAATGTTCATTTGACTGTTATCCACGTTCTGTGTTCAATTTATGCATGGCCAATGTAATTCATGCTGAATCACAGCAACGTGGCAGTCTTGAGTTAGACAAACACCACCAGCCCTGTCATGCATTCATGCATTGATCTCAGTTAACGTTTTACCATTCGACTGAACTAATTCCAAGTCCACCTCGAACAATGTTTAAATAGAAATGCAATCTACCTGCTTGGGAAGTGTTTCACACCCTCACATGTATTTACTTTCCCTTCCAACATTTATCCACGTGACAATCAATACAATGGAGGTCCACTCTCAGAATTGTACGTGTTCACATCAGAACTACGGAGCTGAATTCGTCATCGTTTTAATGCATGTTGCTGAAGGGTTTGATGTGACGGGATTCTATGATTTTTCTCTCAGAGGGTGGTGTGTGCTGATCCACTTACAACTTTTGAAAGGCATCTGGATGGGTTTATGAATTCGAGGATGGATATGGACCAAATGCTGGCAAATGGTACGAGACCTGTCGGATATTGTGTCAGCATGGATGAATTCAGCTGAAGGGTCTATTTTGATGCTGTACATCTCTATGTCTCTATGACTCTGACAGTTTTGGGGTTTCTGTGTTAATAGTCTAACTATAATTCCACGAGGCCATTGTCTGCCTTGTTTCTACTCCTTTCACTCCAGCAATCATTCCTGTGTCTCACTCATTCTTTGAAGTCCACGAACAAAATGAGGGACAAAAACGCGAACTGTCTAGGCCATACATCTCTTCATTTCAGATGACATGGCTAAACTGGCCATCACAATAATGCCCGTGACACCATTCTTCTGTTGCTCATTCCCATTCCAACATCTGCCAACATTTCCTTTTTCTCCACCCTGTTTTCATTCGTTCAAAAACAATAGCCTTTTATGATATCGCTATCTGCAGATTTCACACTGACTCATTTTTTCTACCTCTGACTCTTTTTTGACAAGTTGGATTTTTATATAAGTCAAAACTATCCATTTTACATTCTTTCCGGTGACATTGACTTTTCACGGCAAACGAATGAGATACACTATGTTCTAAGGTTAGAGCATACATAGCGATATAATGAAAGTTTCTTCTGAATATTTCAGTCGCCAGATAGTTATTTCATCAGCTTAGATGACAGTTGCACATGGAAACTATTCAGAATTCCCACTGTAGAACAAAATGAATTGCCAGGGAATATCAGTTTCCATTGGGTACAGCTCTGCACCTGGAATTGTGTGAAATTCTCCATTTAGATCGAAGCTTTCAGTTGAAATTAAGCTGAGTAGTTATGTCAGTAAATTTGACACAATCTAACACCACAGTAACTATTTAATGCATATTTACAACATGCTCCCCATCTGCACAGCCTCAGATCTCACAAAGCCTTCACACCCTAAACTGATACCCTCCCTTCACGAAATTCCTCCCCCCACCTGCAATGGACCTGGCCTGACTCAACAGCTCAGTCATTGCCCCAGATGTTGGTCAGATTGCAGACTTCCTGTTCCTGCTTGTACAAGGCCCAATCTGACAACCTGCAGCAAATGTGATTGGACCATATACATTCCTGCTGGAAAAAACCTGACAATACAAAAGTGTCTGGATAACAATCTAAAAGAGAAGTGCTCTGGCCTGGCCAAATCTTACCTGATCAAACACTAATTAAACAACTCGCAGCTTCCCATGAAAGCCCTATACCTGATACCCACCCTGTCAGATCAGGCCATACCCACACCGACACATGGCCAAAACAAAGCATCACTTATTTGGCCACAGTATCGTTTGGCACAGAATTCAACAGACACCCGATCCAATTGTCACCTCACACCTTACCCAGTCACCCGTCCACACAGCTGCCACATTAGGTTCTTGACACATTACCTCCTAATCATCTAGTACCATAATCCTTACCCCTCTGCAACTTGCACTCCAGGCAGCTTGGACAGAACGTTCCTGGCATTGCTCTCTATAAACACCCGATGCCTCGCAAAATAACCTCGCCTAAGTAGACTCCATACTCAACTGAAACCCTTCCTCTCTGGTTCAATGTTACGCCAGAAAGCTGGAACATGATTAATCTGGCTCGCTGACATTTGCATAATAAACATGGTACCGTCGGCGTCACAAAATCTCTTTGGATAGCACACTGCTGTGATATATTGAGCCCATCAATTTACCCTCTTAGCGCTGCCTGATCATGTATTTATAATCCTAAGGCCCTCGTGTTTGATATTTTTACCCAGGGAAAAGAAAATACTATACATGTCTCTCATAATTTTATTAAAAATCTGTGAGGTCACTCCTCAGTCTCTGATGTTTTAGTGCAGACATGCCAAAAATGTCCAACCTTTCTTTACAGCTAATATACTTCAATCCAGGCAAAACTTGGCAAACTTCAGAGTGGCACAGTGGCTCCGTGGTTAGCCCGGCTGTCTCAAAGCACCAGGGACCCCACTTCAATTCCAGCCTTGGATGACTCTCTATGTCGAGAATGCACAATCTCCCTGTCTCTGTGTGCATTCCACCCCGCCTCCACACATCCCACCCCCAAAGTTGTGCAGGTTAGGTGAATTGGAGATGCTAAATTGCCCAGTGTATTCAGGCATGTATAGGTGAATTGCATTAGTCTGCGGTAGAGTAACAGGGGAATGAAAGTGGGTAGGATACTCTTTGAAGGGTCAGAGTGGACTTGCTGGGGCTGAATGGCCCGTTTCCACACTGTAGAGACTCTCAAAACTTACAACGTCCTATGCATCGTCCTAAAAGCCTCGGAAAGCACCGTGGAGTGGCGTGAGAAATCAGCACACTTTATTCGTAATGTGGCCTCACCATTGTTTTACATAATTGCAACATGACTTGCAAACGATTGAAATGATTTTCCCTAAGTGATATTGACAAGAATTTTTTATGCATTATTTATCAGCTTTTCCTCTTGTAAAACGACTTTCAAGGATTCATGGACTTCTGTATACCAATGCTCCTCATGATCCTGCCACTTACTCGACACTTTCCTCTTTGAATGACCCCCAAAATGGAACACCTCACACTTGCCTGATATAAATTCCATCTTCCATTGCTCTTGCTAAATTTCCTTATGATCTCTACTCAGCTTTGGCAAGTTCCCTCACTATCTACAATGTCAAATATTTCAAGTCATCTGCAAATTGCCCGTGATAACACCACAGACTTCTATGCAAATAAAGAAGCCCTCCACGAATACCCTCTGCCCCTTATCAGCAAGGCAATATTATCTCCAATTTGCCACCTCATTATGGATTCCATGTGCATTAGTCGTCCGAACCAGCCTACAATGAGGAACCTTGTCAAATGTTTTTGTAAACAACTTTCACTCCAGATCATCCTCAACCATCTTCGTCACTTCTAAAAATCATACTCTTTTTTTTAAAGACAGAGTCGGTGTACCAGCAGCAGCAGCGCCATCAGAACAGAGCGAAACTTGGGCTCAACAATAATGGGAACTTCCAGATAGATACCACCGAAGCGAGGCCTAATCCGAGCACAATTTGTGCGATGCCAAATGGAGAGTGAAAACAGAGTAACATAGGAGCACTACTTTGTGACATAACAAGTTCAAAAGTGATGGTTGAGACAGAAGGGCACCTGAAGATAAGTGGTTACTTTTCAATTTGTGTTCACATTTTGGTAACTTTAAGCTCTGAACATTTAGAATAGGGGGATTTGTGTGAGTGGTAGAGTAGCATATACTGCAAGTTAGAGTAATTCCTAAAGTGACGATCGTAGCAAAGTGTATTTAATTGCATTTTCCTGAAAACTTAACACTGAGAAACAGCTGGTTAGCTGAAAATTAATTTTAATAGAAATTTATGTTTAATTAAAGAGCGGTTACAGGGCACGAAATGACCGCCAATGCGCAATGTGTGATATCAGAGACAGTCCCTGATATCTCCATCTGCAGGAAATGTCTACATCTGCAGGATAATTGTAGCTCCTGTCACACAATTGAATTAGATTGGAGCACCATTCAGATACAATTCGAAGCATGCAGAAGGTGGAAAGTGTCATGGATACCGGTTTCCAAGATGTTGTCGCGCCCCAGCTCTAAGTAGCAAGATGGGTGACCACTAGAAGACGCAGACAAATAGTGCAGGAGTCCTCAACATCCCTCTCTGATAAGAATATTATTTTGCATATTGTTAATCATGGTGGCCTATCAGGAGATGACAGCAAAAAAGGCGAGTACATTGCCTCAACAAATGGGTCCGCTGTACAGCAAGGAGAGTCAAAGTGCTGTCGAGCAGTGATAATACTAAGAGGCACAGATCTGCGTTTCTGTCGTCTCAAAACGGCCACAAGCTTGGTGTCTTGTCTCCTTGCTATTAGGATCAAGGATGCCTTTGACCGTGCACAGTATTTTCTCAGAACAGAGGCCAAGCAGCCGTCGTTCATGGTACACATTGATGTGAACAACACAGTCAGGAAGAATGACAAGATCCTGCAAAGGAGTTCAGGGAGTTATGTAATAAATTGAAAATCAGGGCACTCGGTTTGCAACTCTGGAATGCATTCTTTGTCCCGTGTCAGTGAGGCTTGGAATAAGAAGATAATGCAGTTAAATATGTTGGAAACGGTTGGTGTTGGAGATATGGCTTCCAATATCGATCACTTCTAGTACTGGCTGAGTTGCAAGAAGAATGAGTTGCATTTAATTTGGAGGGACACCAATAACCCAGTAAGGAATTTGCCAGCGACACTCATTCGGATTTAAAGTGATGTTTCAGGGTGAAAATCAGAGCAGTGCTCATAAAGAGAAATGGCCAAGGAGGACGTAGAGACGAAAGCCAGTAACTCTGAAAGGAACGATTGATAGGATGACATTACTGAACACGATGGGACTGGTGGTCCAAGATGCATTTGCTTCAATGCCAGGTTTTTGACTGGAAGAACACATGAACTTCGAACGTGGACTAGTGCCAATAATTGTGATATTGCCCTCATTACTGATTTAGTTGCGATAGGTATAAGCCAACTTCATGCTGCTGGTTGTTGATTTTTTTTTTCAGGCGAGATGGCGATGCGTATAAAAGTGGTGGGGAAGTTGACTTGTTAACAAAGAAGAATATTCCAGCTGGATTGAGGAAGGACTATTTTGAAGACTACTCCAGCGAGGCCATATGAATTGGACACTGGACTAGGCCACGTGCAATCAGTACGAAGAGCCTCTCAACCACGAACGAGAGCCAATGGGTTAGTGAAAGTAACAGTATTGTTGCGATTGGAGATTTGAACTTCCCATTAATTGGCCTGGACTCACTTATCGCCAGAGCTTTTATTGGAAGGATTTGTTCAGTTCGTCCAAAAGGGTTCTCAAAGCAGTATGCAAAAGTCCAGCTCGGGAAGGACCCATTCTAAATCTGGTACTGAGGAATGAGCCAAGCCAGGTGATCGACACTTCAGTGGGGGATCATTTTGGGAACAGTGACCATCATTTCATCAACTTTAATGGGTCACGATAAAAGTAACCCTTTGGTGAAACAAAAAAAAACACTATGGACAACTATTTACAACAGAAATCAGTCAGGAACTGGGTAATGTAGGTTGGGGATGGATGTTTGAAGGTGAACGGTTATCTGGTATGTGAAAAATATTAAAACGCCAACTGATTAATGCTCTATATCAACATGTTCCTGCAAAAGTAAAGGATAAGGGTGGAAAGACTCAGAAAACTTGAATGACGTGAGAAATTGTCAACTTAGTGAGAAAAAGAAAAGAAGCACATGTAAGGTTTAATAAACTGAAGACAAACAGAGCCTTTGATGAAGGTAACGAACACGAGAAAGACCTTAAACAAGGAGTTAGGAGAGCTGAAGTGGCCCACGAATTGGCCTTGGCAAACATGATTAAGGAAAATCCCAAGATTTTTCAAAGTGTACATAGCACGAGAGTGTAGCTTGGGGAAGGGTAGGTTCATTCAAGGACGAGAGTTGAAATTTAATCGTGGAGCTGGAGGATGTGAATGAGGTCCTACACAAATAATATGCATCAGTGCACACAAAGGAGAAGGAAATGTTACATGTTGAGTCTAAAGAGAGATATATTGATATTCCCGGACATGTGGATATAAAAGGAGAACATATAAAAGGAGCTTTGAAAAGCATTACGGTAAACAAGCCCCAGGACCTGATGCAATCTATCCCAGAAGACCGAGGAAGGTGAGCGAAGAATTTGCTTGGGATTGTACGCCATCTTTGTGCCCTGGTTAGCCACAGGCAAGAACGCAGAGGACAAGAGAAAAGCAAACGTTGTTCTTATTTTGAAGAAGGGGAACCGGGATAATACAAGTTTTCACAGGCCGGTGAACCCCATGTCAATGTTGGGGAAATTATTGGAGATGATTATCAGGGAGAGATTTTATTCACATTTTGAAAAGCATGCTTTTATTAGAGATAGGCAACATAACTTTATGCCACGGTGGCCTTGTCTTGCAAATGTGTTTGAGTTTTGTCTTTGAAGTGACAAAGATGAATGATAAGGACAAAGCAGTGGATATTTCTGCATAGAATTCATGTCGTCCATTGACAAGTTTCCTCATGGAAGGCTGATGGAGAACGTGAAGTCACATGGGATGTGCTGTCAGCTCATAAGACAGATATAAAACTGGCTTGGTCAAAGAAGACAGACATTAATGATTGACATTTTTCTGATTGAAGATTGGTGAACACTTGTGTTCGACAGGGCTCGTGACCCCTGTCATTTGCAATGCAAATATATGATTTGAAAGATAATAAGTGCTCTGATTAGAAAGTTTGGCGATGACATAAAGTTTGGGAGAGCTGCAGGTAGTGAGGAGGACTGCCCAGTGGATACATCAGCAAATAGATTGTTTGCAGCTTTACACAGAGAAATGACAGATAAAACTTAATCTGAGCAAATGATAGATGGCAAATTTTGGAAAATCATGGGGAGAAGTAAATGGCAGAATCTTTATAAGCATTACCTACAGAAGGACCTAGGTTTGCAGAACCACAGTCACCTGAAAGTGACAACTCAAGCGAATAATGTCGTCAAGAGCGTGTATGGCATGCACACACTCATCTTCTGGGCATAGAATATAAATAAAGCAAGATATGTTTCAGCAGTAAACAACATTAGCAATGCCACGTTTGGACTGGTACATGCATTTCTAATCATCTCACTACAAGAAGGATGTGCAGGCATTGGAAATTATGTAGATAAGATTGAAGGAAGGTGGCATCAGTTAGTGCAGGCTTGGCATGTTGTGAAGTTGAAGATGTGCTCTGTACCTCTGAGAGAGAGTGAAAGGTATTTTTCACTGCAAATTTGCAGGCATATGTCATGTGACTGACTGCAGTCTCAGAGTGCTTAAGAAAATTGAAAATATTTAACACTTGGCTGTGAAAAAAAGACCTGAGTTTTCGTTGCTGTTTGCACATCAGTTCGAATTTAACCAATGATTTTAAATTAGGCCCCAAGATTCTAAAACATAATCAAATTTGTATTTATTGCCTTTGCCAACCACAAATGAATGAGATGAGCTGATGTTATGGAAATAAAGAAACGGACGTTTTGAAAATTCGCCATTGAGAGTGACTGCCATCATTTGGGAGACTGCCATTCAACATTCTCTCGATTAAAGGGACCTTTTTTCATATGAAATATCTTTGCAGTAAAAAAACAAAGATCATCCCGGGAGGTCTTCATCTGAAAGAAGACTGATACCGACAATGACAGCCTCTGGGTTGTTTAGAAAATTAAGTTGATCTAATTTTAATCTTGGTTTTTATTGGAAATGTCGGGGGCAGATATCAAGCCTTCAAGAGAAAGAGGGCTTAGAGTTGTAAATAGTTGCTGTTTAATATTCACGCTTAGAGTAAAATAATAAATCAACATTTTTTTCTTTAGATACTGGCATTCTCTGTCACTCATACAGATTACGAGGCGAGGTGAGCTTTGCGTGGTATTTGGTTTAATTAACAAAAGTATTTACCGCTGTGTCATAACAGTATGGGGCCTCGGTTCCGTCATTTGCAAAGGTTTAGACCGACCAAATCCGAGATTTGGACAGATTTAAACAGATTTGGAGGACAAAAGATCCCAGTAGATTTCAACACTTGCCAAATAGTATCTTATATATTAAACGAAACGTAGCTGAGACAATTTGTTTAATTTCAGTTACATATGTTTGGTTGAAGTAACAGTGTGAGAAATGGCTCTTAACATTGCTGAAGAGGTTCTGGGAATCGGAGATGATTTCAAAATTTGCCAAGAAAGTTTAGAAGAACAGAAAATGGCCACAATTTTAGAATTAGCAAAGACTGTAGAATTGAGCTTATCCAAGGACAACAGTAAAGATGAACTGGCAAGGGGGTTAGTAAAGCTCTTAGGTGTGTCAGAGAAACAGACAAGTGCAGTCGATTGACAATTGGGGAAAATGGAGTTAAAAGGTAAAGAAAAAGAGAGAAAAGGAGAAAGAGAGAGAGGAGAAAGAGAGAGAAGAAAAAGATAGAGACAGAAGGTTCTTAGCTGAGCAAAGAGAAGGAGAAGGAGAAGAAAGTGAAAGAGAAACGCAGAGAGAATTTGAACTCCAGAAGTTGTGATTTAGTCAGGAAAGTCAAGGTAACAGGATAGCGATAAAGAGTCAAGGTAATTATATGTACAAATATGTTAAACGCTGCCACATTTTGATGAGAAAGGTGTATTGAAACCTTCTATATTTCATTTGAAAAATTCACTCAGAAGATAGCTTCATGATGATGGTTAATTTTATTTTAAAGGGGAAGGTGTTATGAAATGGACAGCGTGTACTGTCCCTTTAATAGAGAGTGAAAGCTGTTTTGCACTGAGGGTTTGCAGATCCCCATCATGTGACAGATTAGCTGTCGCTGCATGTACTGGAGAATTGAAATTATGAAGCATATGGCGGTGAAAAAAGGACCTGCGTTTTGGTTGCTGTTTTCACAATACTTCATATTACCCCAATCAGTTAGAATTAGGTCCCAGGATACTAAAACCAATCGAATTTGAATTAATTGCTTTTGCCAATATTGAATGAATGAGGCGATCTGGTAGTGGGTGTATAAAGAATCAAACATCTTGATAGTTAGCTAATGAGAGTCACTGCCATCTTGAGAGCCTAACTGCCATTCAAAACATCTTTTCCATATGTAAGACTGAAGATGATCCAAGGAGATCTACAGCTGAATGAAGACAGACACTGATGATGACAGCATCTAGATGGTTTTGAAATTAAGTTCATGTAATTTTAATAGGAGCTTTTATTCGAACAACTTTTTTTATCGATTTGGAGTCTGATAACAAACAGTTAAGAGAAAGGAGGCCTGTAGTTGCAAATAGTTGTTGTTTAATGTTCAATTTTAGAGTTGAAGACTAAAATTGATATTTTTTTCTTTAAATAGTGGAATTGGGAGTTCTCTGTCATGCATACTTTAACACATTATGTAGTGAGATGAGCTTTACTGGATGTTTCCTTAAATTAGGAGAAGAGATTCCAACCGTGTCGTAACCCTATGACTTTCACTGTACGAAGCCACGCCCATGGGCGGAGTAATATCAATAGCAGAAGTTCGCTTTGACCAATCGACCTTTGGGTCATGGATTCCCTCCAATCCCACTGTGCCACCGTGCTGCTTGTGGAATGACATGAACATATTATAACATAATATCCATACCTGATGTCAAACAAGATTGAAACTAACTTTTGTCGTGTATGAATGTCCTTTCAGAAAGGAAGCCTGCACTCCCTATGTGACCTGCATGTCACTTCAAACACGCAACAAAGACAGTGATTATAAATTCTGAACTGGCCTACAGCGTGACTCGATTCAAGGATAATGTGGTAGAACAAAAACTGCTGGACTGTCCAGCAATCCGAAATTTTCTTAAAGTATTTTTTTAAAGCAAGGAATCATCGCTCTTGCATTAGCTTCTCATTATCCTTTAATGGGGTTTAAACATGTCCAGCTAGGTCAGCAATTAAGTCTTATGCCAAGCAGAACGTGAGAAGGTGACGGTGAGTGACGTCTCGAACTGCAGCAGTCCAATCAGGGAGGTTAAACACACATTGCCATAATGGTTATGGCGGCAGTGGGGAGGGATATGGGGAAAGGAGGTAATTTTAAGGATTTCCACCAAGTGCAACTGAAGGGGCGACAAAACGTTTGTTCTTCAGTCAAGGTAATGAGCAGCAATTTCAGGTGGTGTCGCTGCCATATTCTCCTACCCTTTTCATCTGGATAGTAGAGATACTGGTTTGAAAAGTGGCATGTGTGGTTCGTCTTTGGTAGTGAAGGAAGTTTTTTTTTGTTATGTTGCCAATCAAGTAGGCTGCATTCTTTTGGATGATGATGCTGTTTTTCAGCTTAGTTGTTGCTGCGTCCATACAGGTAAGTAAGGAATATTCCATCATTCACTTGAATGGTGCCTTCAGCATCAGGAAAGACGTCGAGGTGTCTCGAGGTGAGTCACTTGCTGCACTATTCCTAACCCCTCATCTGCTATTTGCTTTACAGCATTTACATAGCTCTTCTAACTCATGTTTCGTTTGCTGGTAACTGCCAGAATGTTGATAATGGGTGATTCAGTAATAATCGTGCCATTGAATGTGGAGGGGAAATAACTTTTTCTTGCCTTTTTAGGCATAGATATAGGTTGACAATTGAACAATACAAATGTCACGTATACGTTTAATCCCAAGCCTAGATATTATCCAGGACTAGCTGCACTTTGACAAAAGTTGCTTCAGTGTATGAGGAGGAACATATGGTGATGAACATTTTGCAAACATTAGCGAAAATGTTCACTTTTCATCTTGAGATGATGGCAGATCATTGATAAAACAGCTGAAGAGGAGGTGGCATGGTGGCTTACGAGCTAACACTGCTACTGCAAAATGCCAGGGCCACAGGGCTACTCTCAGGCTGAGGCGAATGCCTGTGCAGAATTTGTAGAGTTTGTTTGGCTTTCCTGTGGGTGCTCCAGATTGTGTCCACAGTACTCAGATGTGCAGTTTAGACAGATTGGCCATGAGAAATGCATGGTCAACGGGATGAGATTGCCTTCAGCGGTTTGTGGGAGATACAATGGGCCAAATGGCCTCCGAGCACACAGTTTGAATTCCATAATTTTCTGATGGCTGCATCCAAGACACAATCCTGAGGAACCCCCGCAGGGATGTCTTGTATCTGAGATTAATGAAATCTAAATACTACAAACATCTTCCTCCACACCTTGATTTTGCTAGCAGCCACTTACATATTACTTCCGAAATTCAGATATTTTGTCCCAAGATTGAAGTTAAACTGTTGTGTTGACAGGAAGTTGAGCGGCCCTTGCAAGGGTTGACTTAAGTGTAAATGAGAAGGTTATTGTTAATTGGATGCTGGTTGAGGACAGTCTGAAAGCATGTTTACCATGCAGTGATCCGATTTTTTAACATTAGAATAGATTAAATTCTTTACAGTGTGGAAACAGGCCCTTCGGCCCAACAGGTCCACACAAACCCTCCAAAGAGTAATTAATCCCCCTCTGACTAATGCACTTAACACTATAGGCAATTGAGCATGACCAATTCACCTGGCCCGCACATTATTGGATAGTGTAAGGAAACTAGAGCACCCAGAAGAATCGTACACAGACATGGGGAGAATGTCCAAACTCCACACAGACAGTCGCCCAACGCTGGAATTGAACCGGGAACCCAACACTGTGAAGTAGCAGTGCTAACCACTGAGCCAACATGCCACCCAACGTTTATACCACAATGTTGGATGACGATTCACCCGCTGAACACTGATGGAGTCATTGAACACATTATTAACAACCACATGTATACTTGAGAATGGAAACTAGATTTATACAAATCAAGGTAAGATTTTTTACAATGTCCTCTGGAGTTACTCCGATCAGAACCCAAGCATTTTGGCCCAGAGGGAGGCGTACTATGCTTGCGTCACATGAGTCTTCTTCAGGACTGGACCTGGCACGTTAAAATCCTATTTTCTTCCAACAGATACTATCAGACCGGTTAAGTTCTAATCAACAATTTCTGCTTTTGTTTCTCCCTGTGATACTCTGTACACTACATGCTACCAACTGAAAAGCATTCAATTGCTATCACACTATCCTTCCATTCCAAGTCGAATTTCTCTGCAAACCTGTATCCGATTCCTTACAATATGAGCTTGCATCTACTGCAAGGCCATTTGATCTGGCATCTTATAGAGTGCCTTCCGGGAATCTCGTTACAGTGTGCCCACGCCGTCCCTCCATTCACATCACATACTCACTCTCCTAAGAAATGTAATCAATTGTTTTTGAAAATTACCTCTTCAGTAAACCACGTTGAGTTAACATGGAAACCTTAAAAATGTCTAGTTGCCCTGATAAACGAATTAAAGAATAGATTCTCACAGTTTCATTGCAGCAGATGTTAAGTTCATCGTTTTATGGTCTCCTGCATGCAGTCTTTCTTCATTTTAGAGTAACAGAGTTGTACTCATTTTAAAATCTAATGGGACGTCTCTGAAAAGTCTCAGTTATCACTTCCTTCAAGTCCTTCAAATTGGACTGGCTTGGAACCAAATATTTCCAACGAACCGCTCCAAAGTAATTGCTCGGTGCCATTTCTTTACTGTTTATGGTCTCCCTTCCTTTCCTTTCTTCCTCTTTATTTATTGTGCTTCTGGAACATCTGATTTTCCTCTATAGTGAAAAATGATGCAATATACCTCAACAAATGATAAGTGTTTCTTTTCTATTATTAGATATCCAATCAAATTTTCTTTTCGGCCAATGATCGCTGTGTAAATCAGTTTCACATTTAAACGTTTCTATTCGCTCATTTAACGTTTTAAAATCTTTCTGGTTGACTTTTAGGCATGCTCTTTCTAAACGTCTTTCTAGACATTCTGTACTCTGTCCTGCTTTCAAACTATATTGTTTTTATTTAAATTTCATTTATCATTTGCTAATTTCGACCGCAAGGTATTTACACATTAAGTTTAAGTATCAGCATGTGTGAAATAACAATTTCTAACGTTAAATTTCCTCTGTCAAGAATGCATCTAATCAGATAACCTCCCTATGTCCCTTGTGGACTCTTAGTAACATCTACACTACTTCGTATCATTCTCACTACTTGCCTTCCCACCTATTTTGGACATTGCAAAGTTACGGGGAAGATTGTAGGTACCTAAATATAAACATTGATTTCAAAGTGTTGAGGCATTGTGCCTCCTCTATGTTACCTTTTCTAATAGACAACTAGTTATAATTATGGACACACAAGCGTTGTACATAGAATGGCATTAGGAGGCTAAGCCTTGGGTTTTTTTGATTATTTCGTTTTTGTATCGCCTTGATATGTGTAAAATATCTATACATTAAAAATACTGTCTTTGCAATATAAAATTTAGAGGGGTGATTTTGCTGTTGCTTGAATGCCTCTAAAGGTGAAATAATGTTTTCCATGAGAATTTGATCCACTTTCTCCAATAGAGAAGGAGAAGAGAAAACCTTTTGTAGTGCCTGTACAAAACTGAACTTCTCTCCAAAAATAACACTTCGGGTTCAATTTACAAAACAGACTAATCTAGAGTTATGGAGGAAGAGGTGAAATGGATAAAATGCAAATTGTCCAGATGTGAGAAATTTCAACAAAACATAACTATAAGGAAGCAGGCATTTTTATTTCTGTGCTTCATGAACCAGTTTAGAAATTGGACTTACTGAATGAGGTAATGGTTAGATACCTGCTGCAGTAATTTGTTGTTGTTTTTATTGTTGTTTTTGTTTTGTTTGTGTGTGTTTATTTCAGCAGGCGTCCTGATGCTGCCTGGTGATCAATGATTTACAATAATTGACTGCGGACAGGTCATTTTTCTAGTACATGCTATGACTTACTTTCCATGCCAAACCATTTTATTGATTTCCCTTGACTGAAACAGGAACAGCAGTACGTGATGTTCACCCCGCAACCGTTCATGATACACATAAATTATTTGGAAGAGGCGAACGAGTTTATCGTATCCAAGTTTGCTGACGACACTAAATTGATTTGATTACTTACAATGTGGAAACAGGCCGTTTGGCCCAACAAGTCCACACCGAAACACAAACCATCCAGACCCATCCCCGTACATTTACCCCTTCACTTAACACTACGGGCAATTTAGCGTGGCCAAGTCACCTAATCTGCGCATTTTTGGACTGTGGGAGGAACCAGAGCACCTGGAGGAAACCCACGCAGACACTGGGAGAACGTGCAAACTCTGCACTGTCAGTCGCCTATGGCAGGAATTGAACGTGGGCGCTGTGAGGCAACAGTGCTAACCACTGTGCCACCGTGCTGCCCACATTGAAAGGAAAGGTAAGCTGTGCAGAAGATGTGGAGGGTTTCCAGAGAGATTCACTTAGTTTAAGTGAGTGGGCAAGGGTTTGTCACCTGGAGTACAATGTTGGGAGATATGTGGTTATCCTATCTAATCGTAATAATCATAGATCAAAGTATTATTGACACAGCTAAAAATTGCAGCATGTTTTTCAGCAGGGAAACTTAAGAGTGCTCAATCATGAATCTGGAAAAGTTGATTTGCAGATCCAACAGGAAATCAGGGAAGTAAACGTAATGTTGGTTATCATTGCGAGAGAAATTTAAATTAAGAGCAGGGAGGTTCTGCTGCAATTGTACAAGGTGTTGGTAAGGCCGCACCGGAATATTGTGAGCAGTTCTGGTCTTCTAACCCAAGGAAGGATAAATTGGCCTTGAAGGTGGTGCAGAGGAAACTTAGTACATTATTTCTGGAGATGAGGTCATTACCCTATGAGGAGAGGTAGAGTCACCAGGGATTGTACTCGCTAGAATTTAGAAGAATGAGAGGGGACAGAACATACGACATAGAACATAGAACAGCACAGTACAGGCCCTTTGGTCCTCAATGTTGTGCCAACCTTTTGTCTTAGTCTCAGATGCAACTAACCTACGTGCCCTTTATTTTGCTATCATGCATGTGCATAACCAATGGTCTCTCAAATGTCTATAATGTATGTGACTCTGCTACCACCGCTGGCAGTGCATGGCACGCAACCACCAATCTCTGTGTAAAGAATCTACCTCTGACATCTCCCCTCAACTTTGCTCCAATAATTTAAAAAGTATGCCTCCTAATGATAGCCATATCCGCCCTGGGAAAATTCTCGGATCTCCACTCGATCAATGCCGCCTACCATCGAGTACCATCTGTCGACTTACCTCTCATTTTTGGGTGCCGCTCCCTGTAGAACACCAATAATCACCAAGCTCCAGGCTGAATACTTCCCATCTAGTACCATTCCAAGGATCTTATAAAAACATGTAAAATTATGAAAGGGACAGATATGATAGACGCAGGGAAGCTGTTTCCACTTTTGGTTGAGACGAGAACAAGGGCACATGGCCTCAAGGTTGAAGGAGTACTTTTAGGACAGAGATGAGGGGAAATTGCTTTTCCGAGGGAGTCGTGAATCATTGGCGGAATTCTCTGCCAGGGAAACAGTAGAGGTGCCTTCATTCAAGATTTTCAACACCCAGTTGAGAAACTTTTTGCATGGTAGGGGAATTAAGGGTTATGGGGACAATGAAAGTAGGAGGAGCTGAGACAATGGATAGATCAACCATTATTTTAATGAATGGTGGAGCAGGCCCGATGGGCACGATGGCCTCCTCCTGCTTCTATCACTATAAAACTATAAAATGTACAGAGTATACGTTGTACTGCAGCTCTGACATGACTGTTCCGTTTCCCTGGGCAGCTAGTGCAGCAGGAAATGCATGAAGTCTGAGCTGGCACAGGAAAGAGAATTGAAAATTACATGGGACTAAATTATGACATAGAATCATGCAGTAAGGGATGTTCCTGAAAGTGTGCAAGAGTCACATAGCGCTTACATAATACAGAGTTTTGTTGTCTCCATCATTTGAATAATTTAATAATTCGATGCACAGGATATTTGACCCCATTCTTTAACTCCTCTCTGAATTTATTCTGGGTCCCTGCATAAATAAATGGGTTGACACAGGAACTCAAAAGCTGAAGCATGAATCCAGTTTCTTCCAGAATAACGTTTGATTCATCAAAATTCGAACCAGAGAAGTAACTAACTCTTGCAATTCGTACATAGAGGAAGGTTATAAGAAGCAGTGAATATAAAAGGATGAAGCTACCTGAGATGGCAAACAGTAAAACAATTGACCTCTTTCGCTTCACCATCTCAGGGTCATTCTGGTTTTCTCCACTCCTCTTGGTGCGCAGTCTCCCACGGGACTTACTGGCAGCTACAATGTGTCTTACGGTCAGAGCATTCAGGAGCAAAATCAGAATGAATGGAAGACAAGGGGTTAAAATGTGGTGAGTCCAGTCAAATGCAATCCATAATGGTGAAGTATAAAACATTGATTTCATCCCACAGAGCCAGGGTATGTTGTCAGTTATGTACACAGGTTCATATATAAGATATATGAAACTATTTTTTATAAAACTCAATGTGCAGATAATTCCTATGATCAAAATTGCTGTTTTCTCTGTACAATATTTTATTTTTAACTTCTGGCAACAAATGGCCACAAATCGATCAAAAGTGAAGGCGACTGTTAACCAGACAGAACAATATATAATTCCACTGTTCAAGACAGACCGGAGACTACATATTGGCGTGATGGACAAGAAACTAAGTGGGAAATAAATGCCAGCAATCCTGTTTAATATCACAGCTGTGATCATGAGCAACAGATCTGTCACCGCCATTGATATCATGTAATACGTGATACATCTGGAGAGACTGCATCTTCCTCGGGAGAGGATCACAATCACTGCCAAGTTTGCTGTAACAAAGAATGAAGATAACAAAGGAAGATGTCAGACTGCTTATGTACCAATGTGTTTGAGAGAAAGAGGGTGGCAAGTATTCAAATTGACAACTGAAGTTTTACGAACAAACAACAATCTATCTTAAGGATTGTAGTTGAATTGTTAAACTTTAAAATGTAATTGAAATTTGGTTACTGCTAATTACGTGTGACAACATGTGTCTACGCTGAAACGTTTCACCTGAGTTGTAAAACCATAGTACAGATCACCCACAGAGGAAATTAAGAATGATGCAAAGAACAAGTGAAAAAGATGGATGCCATGCATGGAAGCGAAGGTGGCGGGGGGTTGATGTGGAGTGTCACATACACGAGAACAGACAACTTCTGTAACTCTCTTATTTATAATTAAGGTATTTAGTGCATAGTTGGACATCATTGACAATGTAAGAGAAACAGAATTAAAGCAGTTTATAAACAAAGATAAACATTTCTCGAAAATGTTCAGTATGTCTGGCAGCATCTGTGAAAGAAAGCAGAGTTAGCATTTCGGGTCCACTGACTCTTTTTTCGAATTTTAGAAGACTTTAATATTTCAAGGCGAGTGACTGATTCAGATATTTTGACCTTAAGAGCAGGCGAAAAGTGCGAGCATAGTGCTAATAACAGCAACATCACAAAGAAAACACCTATTAAGCGTAGTGTCAAAGTGAGTGAACAAAACTACTGGCTGATCACGTTTCATTCAAGTGGCATCATACCTATAATGCAACCCTTTGCCAGTAGTACTCTATCCTAAAGGTAGGAATGACAAATTTACTCCATAGTTGATATTGAACCTATTTACTTCGTTGGTTGAGATGCCTGGAGTTACCCAGCCTCAATAAAATCGAGGAATGAATAAAAATCTCCAACTGTTCTGAACAAAAGATCAACACAGCACACCACACAGTAAAGACACTGTAAACCTGTCGGCAACTATTCTAGAGTCATAGAGATGCACATCTTCGGATTTAAATGGTGACTTGTTTTTAGATTTAAAAGGTAAGTATTGTATTCTGTGAATCTTAATGAATAAATTCACTTTTAAAACAATCAAAACTTCCATGTTTGTATTTTTTCAACTATTGTATGTCTTATAATATTCTTTCCACTGATGTAGTTACGAAAATAAGACTGAACTCAATAAGTAATTGTGGTAATCAACCATTTCAAGACCACAACAGATAGCCTCATTCAGTATGATAACAATCAGCATAGACGTTTTCTTCGCAATATTCACAAATATGTGTGCACCTTACCTGCGGTCTGAAAACTTACACAGCACAACATAGTTAATAATGTAAGAGAATTACATTTACAACAAGATAAAAAAGAAAACGTCTCATCCTCAGGGTCGGAGTTCATGACAGAATGGAATCACGGAATGGAATCTGTGAAAGCAACAAGAGTTCACTAACAGAAGCAATACCCGCAGCATGATCGAGGTGCATGAATTCCAGGATGACAGTTAGTTTTGCATGTAGTGGGTAGATC
Source organism: Chiloscyllium punctatum (assembly GCF_047496795.1). Classification (NCBI taxonomy): domain Eukaryota; kingdom Metazoa; phylum Chordata; class Chondrichthyes; order Orectolobiformes; family Hemiscylliidae; genus Chiloscyllium; species Chiloscyllium punctatum. Next base: position 108,375,699 of record NC_092742.1, on the reverse strand, counting down.
AATAATGGAATAGAATTAATTTATGAAAATGAAACATTGTGATCATTCATACTGATAGTGACAGCAACACAAGTTGAGAAATTACATTACTGGAATTGTTAGATTGAAAAATATAAACGTAATAAACTAATTCAGTTGACAAAAATTACAATTATCGACAATAAATGTACTGTCCGTGTTTAGAGTGAATGAAAGGCAAATTAATTATCATTGTAACATGGGAGAGTAAGTGGACATTGAAATGGAGAAACTATACATTTAAAGTATCGAAAATATTTCACCAAAAGCAGTTCAATGATATCACCAGATTGAATACAATGAGCATGAATTTGAAATAACGTTCACTGGAGAAAAGAATGCTGCACAAGGGAGAAACCATTCAAAATAGAGAGAAAAAATCTTTCCCATAAAAACGTAAAAATTGCACACTTTGAGCGAAGAAGAGAAAGTTTATTTGAATCGTTGGGATTTGGTAAGCATAAGTATACGAATACAGATAATTCGGCAAATAAATGATGTCAAAAATTAATGACTTTTTCTAATACACTACCTGGGATCCCGACAATGGCAAGAGCTGGATAGTAAATTGCAAAGATCAGGCCTTTGAGTGAGACGTGCATTTCTATCAGAACCTCTGAGAGTGATGTGAACGACACTGAAATATTCACGAGTATATACTGACGGCAGACTTGAGGGAGCTCATTAGATGTTTTCATCGTCTACCTGACTGCACTAATTTTGAACAAATAGTGAATAACGTCATGCTGATGTTTACAGTATGATGAAATCACTGGCCTTTAAGGTGTAGCTGACAAAGCTCCACTGTGAAATACCAAATGACATAAATATTATCATTGCTGAAGTCCTTCATAAATAATACATTTTTTTTAGGTTGTAGCAATGGTTTCAACGAATTTTGGACTTGAGTAGTACCCAACTTTGAACGAATTGTGCACAATATACATCGCTTTGAGCATGGAACATAAAAGCAGATACATTTTGATGCAATAAAAATGAGCGACATATCTTTCCCTTCTGTAGATTGTTAAGCTGCAGTCAATATGACGTCCTACACATAAATGCTCATCCCCCTGAAAGTGAGGAATAGTCTCCAACTAGCTGACCATGTGCACAACTTTCTAATATAGTGGAGCAGCCTTGAAGAAAATCTGCTCTGATAAATTTTGCAGCTCATTATGTTTCATTCCGTTTCGTTTGTTAAAGTTCCTGTTGCTCCATTCTGTAGAGATGTATTTGCATAAGAACATTTGCATTTATTGTTGAACATATCGAAGTTGATGTGGTGTGTGTCGATGTCAACATTCAAGATGGTTACTGTCTGTGTAATATGTTGTCGTGTAGCTCAGCATGATTACTATCAGAGGATCCAGATCCAGTTCCATACATTTCAACTGGATATTGATAATTAATTTGCTGTGGACATAAGTGGTCTTGAGTGCGAACTACCAGAGATGAGAAGTACAATTCATCAAGATTTGATTTACTCTTGATTAATTACATTATATGGAGACAGGTACAGTGAATTAAGTGATACTTCATACGATCGGTCCAGATCTGTACACTAACCTCCAATGTCAAGAGTTTCTTTCCTTTGTGTTTTCATTTGAAGTGTACAGGTTTCATCGTGTAATTTTACTTCATATGTGCAAATTTCCACATCAGTTCAGTTCAGTTCCATTGCAAGTAAACCATAGTAATATAATGCAAACACCAGACGCAAAAACCTAAAAGGCCAATATGAAAGGGCAATGAGAAAGACAACAGCAAAACATCACTTTTTCCAGATTCCTGCCAACCTAATATCTCAGGTGAACATTATGCTCCAAGATGTGATAGAACATAAAGAACATAGAATAGTGTAACACAATACAGGCCTTTCGGCCCTCGAAGTAATGCCAGTCTTCTATCATACTCCAAAATCAGACTAATCTACGTACACTTCATTGGAATAACTTTCATGTGCATTTACAAGAACGTTTAAATGTCCCTGATGTATCTGACTCTACTACCATGTGGGAGTGTATTCCAATCTCTCTGAGTCAATAACCTACCTCTGACATCAGTCATAAAACTGCCTGCAATACATTAAAATTATGCCCCTTCGTGATTGTCGTTTCTGCTTTTGGAAAATGTCTCGGGTTATCCATTCTATTGATGCCTCTCAACAAATTGTGCACCTGTATTAAGTCACCTCTCATCCTTCTTCGGTCCAGTGAGAAAAGCCTTCGATAACTCAAACTTTCTGCATTAGACATGCCCTCCAGTACAGGCAGCATCCTGGTAAATCTCCAATGCACCCTCTCGAAAGCTTTCACATGTTTCCAATAATGATGCGATCAAAACTGACTAGAGCTGCAGCATAACCTCGAGGCTCTCAAAGTCAATCCTCCTGCTAATGAAAGCCAGCACACTGGGTGCCTTCTTAACAATCCTATCAACCTTGGTCGCAACTTGAGGGTTCTGTGGACACGAGTTCCAAGATCGCTCTGTTCCTCCACACTGCCAAGAATCCTGCCGTTAACCCTCTATTCTGCATTCAAATTCGATCTTCCAAATTAAATGACTTCACACTTTTCCGTTTTAAACTCCATCTGCCATCTACGAGGTCAGCTCTGTATTCTAACAACATGTCTTTGCAACTTACAATAGACCACCACATTACCCAAAACTTCACCAACCTTCCCGCGCTCAGTTGATCCAGTTAGCTTCTCAGAACCTGTTGGCATGTTATTTGATCTTCCTTGTTATTCGACCTTCCCTCTCCAGATTTATCATGTGCCTGCGGGAGACACAGCACAACAATAATTAACTCTGATAAAGTCTTTAAAACAAGAGCATGTAAGAGCAATTGAGTGTAAATAAAAGATTTTCATAGAAGATAGAACAGTATGGAAGAGTACAGGCCCTTCAGCCATTGATGTTGTGCTGGCCTTTTATCCGAATCTAAAATCAGACTAACCTCCATACACTTAATTGTACAATTTTCCATGTGCCGATCCAGGAGTCACTTAAATGTCCCTAATGTACCTGACCCTACTACCAATGCTGGCAGTGCATTCCAAACACCCTCTATTTTCTGTGCAAAGAACCTGCTTTTGACATCTCCCCTAATCCTTCCTTCAATTACCTTAAACGTATGCCCTCTCGTGATAGAAATTTCTACATTGGGCTCGGGTCTATCCATTCTATTTATGCCTGTCAACACCTTTTACACCTCTATCAAGTCACCTCTCTTCTTTCTTCACTACAGTGAGAATATTCCTTGCTTCCACAAACTTTCTTCATAAAACATGCTCTTCAGTCCAGGCAGCATCCTAGTAAATCTCCACTGCACTCTGCCCAATGTTTCCATATCTTTCCTGTAATGATGTGACCAGAACTGTACAAAATATTCCACGGATGGTCTTAAAAAGGACTCCACAGAACTGGAGCATATCCTGTGGCTCTCAAACTTAATCCACCTGCTGATGAAAGCCAACACTAACACGCCTTCTTAGCAACCCTACCAACTTTGTTGTCAACTTTGAGGGATCTATGAACTTGAACCTCAAGACTCCTATGTACCTTGACACTACCAAGAATCTTGCTTTTAAGCCTGCATTCGACATTCAACTTTGACTTTCTAAAGTGACCGACTTCACATTTTTCCAGTTTGAAATTCATCTCCCACTTAGCAGCCCAGTTATGCATGCTGTCAATGTCCTGTTGCAACCTTCAACAGCCCTGCACACTATCCACAGCTCCACCAAACTTCGGGTCATCAGCAATCATACTAACGGAACTATCCACTTCCTTATCCAAGTCTCAAGGAGCAGAGGTCCCAGAACCGATCCCAGTGGAACACTACTGTTCACTGATCTCCAGGCTGATTCATTTCTATTTAATACCACCCTCTGTATCCCATAGGCTAGTCAATTCTTTGTCCAGGCAGCCAGATTTCACTGTATCCCATGTCTCCTTACTTTCTGAACTAGCCTAGCATGGGGAACCACATCAAACAGCTTGCTAAAATCCATGTAAACCACATCCACTGCTCTACCTTCATCACAACTTCAAATAAATCACGAAGATTTGTGAGGCATGACCTGCCCCACACAAAGCCATGCTGTCTACCTCTAATCAATCTATGGTCTTCCAAATAATCATAAATACTGACCCTCAGGATCCTCTCTAATACTTTGCCCACCACTGATGTACGACTGCCTATTCTGTAATTCTCAAGAATACCCCTATTCCCTTTTATGAACAAGGGAATAACATTTCCCACCCTCTAATCATCTGGCCCTACTCCAGTAGACAGTGAAGATTGAAAGATCATCCCCAAAGTTGCAGCAATCTCTTCCCTCAGATCCTGTAGTGTCGTAGTGTATAACCCATCTGGCCCAGGGGATTTATCTGTCCTTATGTTTTTCACAATTTTCCACATGTCCTTCTTCCAAATATTAACTTATTCTAGCATGTCATTCTATTTCACGATGTCCTTAGAAACATCAAGATCCCTCTCAGTAGTGAATACTGAAACAAAGTATTCATTGAGAACCATCCCTACTTCCCCAGACTCCAGACGCAAGTCCCCTCCACAATTCTTGATCAGCCCGATGCTCAGTCTGGTCATTCTATTGTTCCTCACGTAAGTGTAGAGTGCCTTAGGGTTTTCCTTAGTCTGACCACTAAAGTCCTTGTCATGCCCCCTTCCAGCTCTCTGAAGTTCATTCTTCAGGTCCTTCCTGGCAGCCTTGTAACCCTCTCAAACCCTGTCTGATCCCAGACCCCACAACCTTAAATAAGCTTCCTTCTCTCTCTTGATTAAATGTTCCACATTCCTTGTCACTCAATGTTCTTCAATCTGCAATCCTTTCCTTGCCTCATTGGAACAGACCTATCCAGCACTCTCAGCAATTACTTCCTAAACAACCGCCACATTTTTGTTGTGCATTTCTTTGATTGCAACTGTTACAACTTCAGCTCCCCACTTTCTGCCCTCCCAATGAAATACTTTCCCATACCTTTTGCTCCTATCACTCTCCATGAGTATAGTAAAAGTGAGGGAGTTGAGTTCACTATCAGCGAAATGTTCTCCAACTGAGAGATCGAATACCTGCCATTCTTTGTTGCCAAGCACCAAGATCAACATGGGCTCTTTTTGAGTCGGCCTACCTACATATTGCATCAGGAATCTTTCCTGGACACAACGCTGACAAAAACCTGCTTCATCTAACCTATTTGAACTGAGTAGCTTTCAATCAATATGAGGAAAGTTGAAGTCGCCCATGATAACAAACCTATTACATCAGCACCTTTCCAAAATCTTCGTCCCAATCTGCACCTCCGTGTCTCTGTTGCTATGGAAGTGGGGGGGGGGGGGGGCGTCTGTAGAGAACTTCTGATTCAGTGACTGCTCCTTTCTCATTTCTGAATTCCATCCATATTGACTCTGCAGACAAACACTCCTCGATGACCTCCCTTTCTGCAGCTGTGACACTATCCCTGAATAGCAACACCACTCACCAGTCTCTTTTACCTCTCCCCCTCCACCATTCCTTTTGAAACATCTAAACACTGGAGAGATCAATAGCCATTCCAGTCCCTGTGATATGCAAGAATCTGTAACGGCACAACATCATAACTACAAGTAACTACCTTTCATTAGGTTGTGCATATTTTTGTCAACTGCAGAGAAAAGAGCAACTTCATCTCGGATTTATAAATTAGCAAATCACTGAGAATTTGGAGTCACACGTAGACCAGGCAACTGTAAGGAAGGCAAAACAAAGCAAACTTAGCTGTCTAGACCAAAAATCAAAAATTGGTGGAAAATCTCAACAGGTCAGCCAGCAACTGTAGAGAGAAACAGGAGTTTGTTTTTTCTCGTTCAATGATCCCTCTGCATAAGTCAAGTAACTCTGCTTTCTCTCTACACATGCTGCCTGACCTCTGCAAGAACGACAACAGTGTTGCCTCCTAAAATAATTTTATTGGAGCAGATCCGCTTCTTTCCTGACAATTGGCAATGATTAAATGGTCGCAATTTGTCCAGATTTTCTGTCCACATATTTTCTTGAATTTAGAGTTCTGACACATGTGGATCCAAATCCCTATCTCCAGAATAATAATCGAACACCAACAGAGGCAGTAGGAGAACATTAACCGGTCTGACTGCACCTGTTGAAAAAGAAATGGACTTTGATTTGACTGTTTTTCGGAATTCAAAGTTAATAGGAGTTAATGGAAAATGCTGGGGTTTTTTTGAGAGGCAGAGTGAACAGCATGAGGGCAGATGGTATCACTGCAGAAGCCAGTTAAAAAGATAAATCTGTCCCTCAATGTGGCGTGCTACAACACAGCAGTGAAACCTTCTATTAATTAAACCAAACATCCTGAGAAGTTCACCTTGTCTCGCAATCTGTTCATATCTGAATGGCAGTGAACTCAGACGTTCCACTACTTAAAGAAATAGTATCAACTTATTCTATAATACGAAAAGTGAAGTACAATTTAGCTTCCTATCCCCGTGCTGAATTAGTTTCAAACCACCCGAGAGCATTCGCAAATCCTCCTTGCTCTCCAACTCCCCCCTCGCGCCCCCCGGGGATATTAGGGCTCTCCATTTTGTGTCTTAGCAGCAGTAAGAGCGGGAGGGGATGACGGGAAGTTGAGTCACAGATTTTAAAACATACCTCATGAATAGACAGAGTTCATGCTGAGCAGTAGCGGCCACGTTACTGCTGAGTAAGTAAAGTAATATTTCGGATTTTTGCATTGAAGGCGATCGATACAGTGCAAATGTTAGAGGTAGTTTCTTTACTCAGAGAGTCGTAGGGGCATGGAACGCACTGCCTGCAACATGAACTGTTTCGTCAAATTTAAGGGCACTTTAATGGTCATTGGATAACCGTATAGGTGAAAATGGAACAGTGTAGGATAGATGGGCTTCAAATTGGTTCCACATGTCGGCTCAACAATGAGGGCTGAAGGGCCATATGGACCCCATGCAAATTCACTTTCTCCATCAGCCTACTATGTGGAACCTTATCAAATGCCTTACTGATGTCCATGTACATGACATCTATCACCTTTGTCACTGCCTCAAGAAGTTCGATTTAGTTGGCAAGATATGACCTTCCTTGCACAAAAGCATGTTTCCTATCACTGATTAGCCCAATTTCTTCCAAATGGGAATAGACCCTTTCCCTAAGTATCTTCTCCAGCAGTTCCTCTACGACTGACGACAGGCTCACCGGTCTATAATTACCTGGATTATTCCTGCTTCCCTTCTTAAACAAGGGAACAACATTAGCGATTGTCCAGTCCTCCGGGACTTCAACCATGTTTTCGGATGCTGCAAAGATATCTGTTAAGTCTCCAGCTATTTCCTTTCTCGCTTCCCTCGTTAACCTGAGATACATCACTTCCAGACCTGAGGACCTGTTCCCCTTCCTGCCCTTTAAAATACACTACACGTCCTTCGTTCCTTTGCTGACTTGTCCCAAAGTAATCAAATATCTATCACTAGCTTCAACATCTGTCATGTCCCTTTTCTTGGTGAATACCAATGCAAAGTGTTCATTAAGGATCTCACTCATTTTATCTTACACCATGCAGAACTTTCCTCCTTTGTTCTTGAGAGGGCTATTCTTTTCTCTAGTTACCCACTTGCTCCTTATGTATGAATAACAGGGTTTGGGATTTTCCCTAACCATTTTTGCTAAAGATACTTAATTAGCCCTTTTAGCCCTCTTAATTCCACGTTTAATATCGGTCCAAAAAATCCCGATTTTCCTCCAAAACTTAGTCTGCCTTCAGTCGCGTACAACTGATGTATCCTTCGTTTTTCCTCTTAGTTTACCTCACAATTTCACCTGTCAAAATTGCAACCAAAACGTAGGTATCTGTTACATAGCCAAAAGTTATACTTTCGATTTTCCAATATACTCTGAGACTGCTAGCTCATCATATGACAGGTGCGTGTAAGTTCTCTGTGTAAAATAGCATTCGCTGTCTCTTCAAGGTACAGTACATGCTTTCGACTTCACAATCAGCAAAACAAAAAAATGCAAAATGAGTGTAAATTAAATTGTGAAAAGGGAGGATGAGGTTTTCGTGCAAGATAAGCAAGAGACAAATATTACAAACATCTCCCCCCAGCATTCATATCAATGAGATCATTAGCTGCGACTTCGTCCAGAGGTATACAACTACCAAACACTGTCCCTCTGGGATATTTAGATGCACTCCTCCTTCACTTCTGACAATTCCCAACAACCATACGGCACCTTCCATTGCAACTACAGAAGTTGTAATGACTGCCCATTTACTTCCTCCCTCCTCAACATCCAAGCCCCAAAACACATATTCCAGATGAAAAAAAACATTTTGTCTGAAATTCCACGCTACTGTGTTCACTGCTCAATATTGTTTCCTCTACATTGGGAAACATACTGTGACCACTTTGCAGTTCACTTCCGTTCTGTCCACCCGCATGACACTTCAACATATCACCCTGTCCCCTAGCCAACATCTCTGTCTGAGGATGAATGCAGTGTTCCAGCAAAGTTCAGTGCAAGCTGAAATGCAGCACTTCATTTTCCACGAAGTCTTCTGGACTTCATATCGAGTTCAATAATTTTAAGACTTGAGTACAGTTCCCCCAAGTCTTTTTCCCACCTTGATACACGAGGTCTTATCATCACATGGGGTGTGACCACACACAATTCTTTGTAAGCGAGCAATACTCTCGATGAGCAGCCATTCATTCTCCTAAGTGGCCCCTTATCCACTTCTTTGTTGGTCCATTTCTTTTTCTTCACTGTCTTTGAAATATTTTCCACCTACTGTTTACTCTTCCACCTCGCTAACTTTGCATTCATGCGATCATTTTCTCGGCTAACATCTGTTTTGAAGAAGGGGCAATGGACCCAAAACGCCAACTGTTATTTCTCTCAATAGATGCTGCCACACCTGCTGAGTTTTTTTCATCAACATCAGTTTTTTTTTGTTGTTGCAAATGTCTCAAAGTTCCTTGGGGTGGAAGAGGACATAATTTTTTTTTAAATGGAGAACAGACATGATGCGATTGTTTTGAAGTGTTTTTTTTTATTCAGTGTTGATATCTCAAGTATGTGAAAGGCTTAAATGGAATGTTGGATGTTGTTCCTTAAACTTCCAGTGTGCTTTATTGGAGCATTGCAGCAGGCCCAGGACAGGAATGTAAGTTTGAGAATAAATGTGCGATATTGATAAGGATCCTTTACATTGCCAAAAGCAAAACATAATCTAGATTATTATTTTGCAGTTTGTCTCCACTTATTGCAACATTTCTCTTCATAAACAACTTTCGTACTGAGGTCGCTGACTTGTTTGTTGAGCTGGTAGGTTTGTTTGCAGATATTTTATCACCATACTGGATAACATCAGTGCACGTCCAGTGAAGCACTGGTGTTCTGTGCCGCTTGCTATTTATGTGTTCCAGTTTGCTGATTGGCCAGTATCATTTCCGA